>NC_088230.1:14455304-14764924 GCF_036934945.1 Oncorhynchus masou masou | reverse complement strand
TCACTAAGGCCGTGGGGTACAGACGGGTATCCCCATGAATGCATGTAACACTGATATCCTGTCTTGTATCCAGTTTATGATTCGGCACTAGGCTTGCAACGACCAGGGTTAGCATACTGCCGGAATCCAGCAGTGCTTCAACCTCTTTCCCTTCAACCTTCACCCTGCACATATGTTTGTTTCTTGATCTTTCAAGTACAGTGGTTACAACAGGACATGCATACCATATATCATCTTCATTTTCACCGAGGTTACATTGCATTGGCTCTTCTTTAATAGGGCAGTAGGCTGCAATATGTCCTGGGTGTCGAGGGAAGACCCAGTCCCGGTTTCCGTTTTTTCCCTTAGTGTCTCGGCCTGATTCTGATTCTTTCCTCATGGCCCCACGCTGCTCTCTTCCCCCTCTATATGCTGGGACAGCCTTACCCTGTCCGCTGGTTTGCCCATGCCTGGGGAACGGGAATCTTTCCTCCTGTGCCTGCTCAGCTGTTCCTGCCATACAATACCGTTCAACCAGGCCCACGAGATGGTCGGCGGAAAGTACCTCGTTCTGGCCAACCCATCGTCTCACTTCTTGGGGTAGACCTCGCTGAAACTGGTTGAGTACGATGGTCTCGACGATCTCGGCGGATGACCGGGTCTCTGGTCGCAACCATTTCCGTGCCAGGTGAATCAAGTCGAACATCTGTGTTCGTGGGGGTTGTCCCGGTCGGTAGGACCACTGGTGGAAGCGGTGTGCCCTCACGGTATTGGTCACTCCCAGTCTAGTCAGGATCTCTCCCTTTAGTTTATCGTAATCCTGTGCATCTTTCAACTCCAGGTCGAAATACGCTTTTTGAGCGTCCCCTGCCAGGTATGGTGCCAGAAGCCCTGCCCATTCTTCTTTGGCCACTTCTCCCTCTCTGCCGTCCTTTCGAAGGTGGTAAGATATGCTTCCACATCATCCTGCGCTGTCATTTTTTGAAGAAAATGATTGGCCCTCCTCTGGGTATTTGCAGCTGGTAATTGAGCCCCAATTTGGTCCGCTAGACCCTTTAGGCCTTCTCTTAACTCCCGGGTGTTTCTCTCTTGCTCTTCTCTGAGCAGCTGGTTGGTGCGGTGCTGGACCTGTAACGTGTCCTGATACATTCGCATTGCATCCTGATGAGCTATTTGTTGAGCTCTAGTTGCCCTCTTGTTGGGCGGCCGCCGCTTGTAACAGGGCCTGTATGGCTCCCTCTATACTCATTTTCCTGAGAAACTGTCCTAACCAAACAAAGCCACAAAAAAACCTGACTCCCCTTTGGAGTGCTAACTGAACATTTTTCTTTTTCTTCTACCTAACCAGTGGTATGGTTAGTCCATGCCCGCATCCTCCACCACGTGTGGCAAACCTCTTCAAGGTTAGGAGCGTTTGTCACAAACTAAGTGGTAAACTGTCACCAAATCACCCAAGAATGAGAGTTCTTTCGAACAGGACAGTACCTGTGTGTTTGTTTCTTCGTCCTGGTCCACCCAGGCCGTAGGCGAGGTCAAGGATAGAAGGGTTCGGTACACGAATCGGGTTCTCGGTAGGTCCAGGTCCAAACGCCAACAGGTAAGTCCAAAACAGTCCAGCTCATACACGGTAAATTGTCTCTTTCTCTATTGTTCATAGATCCTTCCAGCACTCTCTTCTTCTCTTCCTGGTTTTTCTTGACCCTTTATCTGTGGGTTGGCTCCACCTTCTGAGGGTTCCCCTTGCTTCTGGGACTTGTAGTTTTGGTGGTCGGACATTTTGTGATCTGTAGTTCTGACAGGGGTGGCCATTTTAGTGATCGGGCAGAGCCCGTTTATTAGTTCTGCTCTCACATATCTGCCATTTACCACTCGACCCCCTTCTTTGCCACGACTAATGTGAGATATGTAAACATTCTTGAAGTGGCATTATTAAAGTGACTAGTGTTCCATTTATTAAAGTGGCCAATGATATCAAGTCTGTAGGTAGGCAGCCGTCTCTCTGTGCTGGTAGTGGCTGTTTAACAATCTGATGGCCATGAGAGAGAAGCTGTTTTTCAATCTCTCCAGCTTTGATGCACCTGTATTGAACTCGCCTTCTGGATGGTAGCGGGGTGAACAGGTAGTGGCTCGGGTGGTTAATGTCCTTGATGATCTTCTGCCTTCCTGTGACATCGGGTGTTGTAGGTGTCCTGGAGCGTAGGTAGTTTGCCCCCAGTGATGCGTTGTGCAGACCGCACAACCCTCTTGAGAGCCCTGCGGTTATGGCCGGTGCAGTAGCAGTACCAGGGAGTGATACAGCCTGACAGGATGCTCTCAATTGTGCAACTGTAAAAGTTACTGAGGGTTTTCGGTGACAAGACACATTTTTTCAGCCTCCTGAAGTTGAAGAGGCGCTGTTGTGCCTTCTTCATCACACTCTGTGTATGTGGACCATTTCAGTTTGTTGGTGATATGTACACCAAGGAACTTAACACTTTCCACCTTCTCCACTGCTGTCCCATCGAGGTGAATAGGGGGGTGCTCCCTTTGCTGTTTCCACGATTATCTCTTTAGTTTTGAAAATGTATGATTGGCTCAGCTCCAACTTCAAACGGTTGAGTCTAAAACCACAATGTGCCAGCTCGAAGCCTCTTTTTTAATATTTTAGAGTAGTTTTTTAACCAGAGTACTTTGACCTTAAATTGCGGGCATGGTATGCAAAATGTTTGCAGGTTGGCAGGTCTGAAAATGGTCATCCTAATTTTTTCAAGTCGCATTAAATACAGTTTATTTTACAGCTCAGTTTAAGGTGGTATTTACGTTGTATTTACTAGGAAACTACGTGGTAACAATGGATACTTCTGGTACTTACCTCACATAATTTATAACTACCTGGTACCAAATGGTACAAACTACGCTTATGTAAATGAATCTCAAAGAAACTAAATTGTAATGTTTATGCAATTATTATATAACTGTAATTTCAAAGTAACTATCTGTTAAATACCAGGCTGTAAAATAAAGGGTTACTGAATTTAGATTTTGTTGTGTGTGGTGGGGCTCACCTGTGAAGCGGCTCTCTTCTTCTTGGTTGCAGAGGATATAAGTGGACGGAGTCTGAAAGAGAGAAGAACGTCTAAACCATCAGAATTGAAAAAGAGAGCACAAGCATGAGTAACCTTAGTTAACACTCGATGAAAAAACAGAATGCTACACAATTTACCAAACTAGTACACCTCCTACATTCTAGGACTCCTGAGTGGCGCAGAGATCTAAGGCACTGCATCTCAGTGTAAGAGGCGGTCACTACAGTCCCTGGTTCGATTCCAGGCTGTATCACATCCGTCCGTGATTGGGGGTCCCATAGGGTGGCGCACAATTGGCCCAGCGTCGTCCGGGTTTGGCCGGGGTAGGCCGTCATTGTAAATAAGAATTTGTTCTTAACTGACTTGTCTAGTTATATAAAGATACAAAAATTATAATCATTTTCTACATTATAATTGAACGCAAAAGACTCACCAACCTCTCTTCCAATAAAAAAAACAAGTTTTCTGGAAATAAACTATTTATTACAGCAAATTAACAACCCCGCCCACCCTTCAACCTACTTGCCGTTTTGACTTTCAAACCTGTGCATTTGAAACATTTCAGTCCAAGACCTTCCCCGCTGGGGTTCAAGAAACCCTCTGGCATTGATGAAACGCTGGGGCTAAATTGGCTAGAAATCAGCTTTTAACATCAAACGCTACTATTTAAAGCTAATGCTATTTAAGGCTTATATCAAAAAGCGCTCTCTTACAAAGTTAATTAGTCTTAAGGGGGAAGTGGGGGAAATGAGGGATTCTGGAAGGTTGGATAGAAAGTGACCTTGAGGTGTTTCGGTTTGGAGAAGCAGAATGAGGTGGTACTGTATTTCTCTAAGGTAGGCTACGTCTGTAAGGCTGTTTTATGGCACCTGTTAGTTGGGGAGTTTCCTCTAACTCAGGCAGCCGGCCACATTGGGACGCATGAACATGGATGAAATCATACATGCATTCATCATTTGTCTGCTTTTAATGGTCAAATGACAGCCCAAGTCAACTATTTTCATACAAGTTGCATAAATAAAAGACAGACCAATTTGTGCATTTTTTATCTGACAATCATCTCTGACACAAAATATAAATGTGGCCACAGCCTAAATAAGACACCACTGACTACTCTATCCATCAGTGCAATTGTAATATTGCCTTTATAGAAGGCAGGTGTAGCATGTTAAAAAGGAAAAGCAGCAAGAAATATTTTAACAAAACACACAAGTGCCCTAGCCACACCAAACCCAGGCATATACACAACTAAGTCACTCAAACATAACTCATATACCCTGACAAATTAATTCATTAAATATAGTTTACACACAAACAAATGCAAATACAAACAAACTCCCTCCCTTCCTACCCCCCACCCTCCAGCATGACACACATACACAACACTCCCTCCCTCCCTCCCTGCATGGAAGAGAGATTTCCCCATCTCCTCTTCCACCGCCCTTGTAGAGAAATAGGGGGTCTCCCTGAGGACTCAGTGGGAGTGCTTTCCTCTTCGATAAGGGAAAGTGCCACTAATTAATCTGATTAGGGAAAGGGAGGAGGCAAAAAAAGAGGTGTGGGAGGGATAGCGTTTCTCGTTTGCCAAGCAGGGCTCTCTCTCCCTTTGTCGAGCCTCATTAAGAGAGGCTGTAAGCATTAGCCATCTGCGTAGTTTGACGGCACATGCTTCTAGAAATACAGTGGGTTGAACCTCCGTCTTCCATTGAAAGCAGTGGCTAGCGGTGCGCTAGTAGTTTGATTCTAGGCGAGCAGACGTTGAATCAAACTGCTGCTTTAGCCACAACAGTTTTCAGTAATCAGTGTGTTTGTTAGTGTTTTTATAACTCAAATGTTCCAAATTCAATCTCACTGCCACATAGAAAGACCTATTAAAGATGGGTGGAATATAAAGAAGAAGCATGTCATTTCCAGACATCCCATGTCTACGTCCTCCCCACAAAGACCACAATAACCTTCCTCGGCGTGCCAGCGAGTTCACCAGTGCCACACTATCATTAGGACTGCTGTGCGCCCTTACTGGAGAAACACAACCATCCCTGGGGTGGGTATGGCGAGCTCAGCAAACCGTAACACAACCGAGTAGAGTGAGTCAATAGCCTTGGACAGAGAGCTCTCTTTCGCCCAGCTGTGACTAATACACTTACAGCATGGGCCAGATAATAGCCATGTAGCCCGCGGGTCCTGAGTTTCGCGCTTGCACGCTTCCTAAAGTTAAATACAGTCGATGCATATATAGCTATATAATCCTGTCATAGGCGGATCATGGTGTGCTGTGCAGCCAGCTAACCAGCAGACATACAGAAATATTCTGGATGCAAGCATGAAACGGAATTGAGGTGTGAGGAATCTTAGTCATATACACACAGTGTGAATACAGTCAGACAGCTGATAGGCGGATCAAAGAGCGTAAGGTTGATTGAACTCAAGGTCAAAATGTCAGGTTTGTTTTTTGTTATCGTATACCACAGCATTGTTGAATACTTTATTCTGATGTGCTTGTAAGGCATTCTAGAGTGTGTATTATTTTCAGATAAATGGACAGTTGTAAAAGTTATTGTACACCAATTGTTTTTGTTCCAGCAATAGGTGCCTTATTAACGTTTTAAATCAATGCACCAAGCGGACCTTACTTGTTACAAAGTGACAAAAAACGAAATCAACAACCACACATACAGAAATGTCTGGATGCGAAGGTGAAATTAAATTGAGGTGTGAGGAATCTTAGTCACACGCAGTGCATATACAATAAAACAGCTACTCGGTTGGGTTGATTGAACACAAAGGTCAAAAGGTCAGCTTGTTGTGTGTAGAAGCGCTTTTGATTTTTGTTATCATGCCAGTTAGTATTCTGACCTTCCATTTTGGTCCAAAAGTAATGGAAGGGAATCAATAGCAATTCTACAGAGCACACTGCACACTGGGCCTTAATGCTGTCTGTGAGGGCAACTATGCAACAGCAGACAGACCCGAGCAAAAGCATCTGCCAATTCAATCAGGTATTATATGGTTTTCAAATTCAATTCTCAAAATGCATCAGGGTATTTTCCTAGAACGAGTTGCCACTTGCCGATGTAATAACGAGCATCCATTTGAAGGAAACGCATGTGCGTATTACACACACACACACTAGCACACGACACAGAGTGGTAGGTAGCCTAGTTAGGGTGGCAGGTAGCCTAGCGGTTAGAGCGTTGGGCCATTGACCCGGAAGATGGCTAGAATCCCCAAGCTGATGTGTCCCTGAGCAAGACACTTAACCCTAATTGCTCCAGGGTCACTGTTGATAATAGCAGACCCTGGCTGTGACCCCACTCTCTGAGGGTGTTCCAGGGGGAGTTGGGATATGCAAAAAACAAATTTCCAATTCAAACATGCGTATTAATACACACTTGTACATGAGTTAAATGTGTTTCCATCGCAAAAAAACGGTTGCGATAAACAGCAAACTTGCCCAATCTGTTTTTGGTGCTTGCTTTCTAGACAACAGTGGACAGGGTAGGTGGACAGGGTAGGTCATATGATGAGATATGGATAAGGTCAATATCATTTCTATTTGATAATTGGCAGCCAAGCATTGATCATCATGTCGCCAGCATTCAAATAATAACCTATCATCAATACTTATAGAAAATCCCCGTCCATCACTTAACCACCATAAAGTTTATCATAACTTATACTGAGTGTACAAAACATTAAGGATACCTGCTCTTTCCATGACATAGACTGACCAGGAGAATCCAGGTGAAAGCTATGATCCTTTATTGATGTCACTTGTAAATCCACTTCAATCAGTGTAGATGAAGGGGAGGAGACAGGTTAAAGAAGGATTTTTAAGCCTCAAGACAATTGAGACATGGATTGTGTATGTGTGCCATTCAGAGGGTGAATTGGCAAGACAAAAGAGTGAAGTGCCTTTGAATGGGGTATGGTAGTAAGTGCCAGGCGCACCGGTTTGCATCAAGAACTGTAACGCTGCTGGGCTTTTCATGCTCAACAGTGTATCAAGAATGGTCCACCACCCAAAGGACATCCATTCCCTGTGGAATGCTGTCGACATGAAATGAGGCTGTTCTGAGGGCAAAGGGGGTACAAAAAGATCCCACCATGTTGAACTAACAAATTGTCTGTCGACATTTATGAAATTATACCGACACTTCATGTTTCCATCACACCTGTCATGATTTTTTTTTAATGCATTGCATGACTTTACTCGCATAAAAACTGTGGATGTAAAAGTGGTTAATGCTAGTGTGGCATCCTAAAATGAGGACCATTTCCACCCTAGAGTCTTCACCAATATGGTAGTTAATTACATGAATGGGGCTCCGATTAAAAAAGACTGACTGCGCTGTTGAACTCCACAGACATTCTCTGAGGAGCAGCTATACTGTTCAGTCATGTAACAGTTATATCAAAATGGTTTCTGTGGGCAACTATAAGCACATTTGTAGAACTTTTGCTACTCGTCTCCCTTTAAAAAATGTTTTTACTTAACTGGCCTTTTCTCACTAGCCAGGGAGGGGACGGCTTGGGGATGGATACATGTCCTCGTATGATATGAGCTCCCAGATGGTCCTTGGGGACTGATTTGACACTGTGTGAGGCTAATGCAGAGTGACACCCATTCTGTTGGGGGTGGTGAAATGTGACCGGGGGCCACGCACTGAGGTGCTACGGCTGCTCTGACGGCCTTGCAGTCTGGTGGCCCTCTGGTTTGGACTGGTGTGTGTGCGTGTGTGTCTTGGATCTGCCTGTCTGTCTGTCTCTGTTTTTGTGTGCCTTTCCCATTTCATGTGCATGCTTTCATGTCTGTGTGTGTGTGCTCAAGAATGTGTGTGTGTGTGTGAAGGGTGTGTGGGAGCAAAGTGGATGTGACTATTGCGTATGTGAGGGGGTAAATTGTGTGTGAGCAAGTGTGTGATTGGGGGGAGGGTCTGTGAGCACTTGTATGATGAGGGTGAGGGTGCAAGGCGGCTGTCGAGGGTTTTAGAATGTGTGTGAATATGTGTAAGCATTGTATATGTGATCAGAATGTGGCCGTGAGGAGTGTAAGTGTGTGAGTGTGTGTGAGTGATCGGAAGGTGTGGTCCCGAAACAGTTAAGATATGTGCATTTGGGTTTAAGTGTGTGTGAATGACATTCTGAGCCTAGGGGTAGATTTTGGACCTGGGTGTGGATTTTGACGATGAGGTAGATTATGTGGCATTAGTTGACAGTGGCTGACTGAAGTGGAGTGAGAGACACAACGGAACCACTCACTGAAGCCCCCACAGGGGTGGAAACTTCACAGTTTGGCACGAGACACACAGCTGTCAGACACACCCCTCTCACCCTCCCTCCCCAAGCACAAGTCAAAGAGTCTGGGGGGGCAGGGGTCAAAACTCTCACTTTAGTGTTGGGGTCAATTCCAATCTACGTACATTCCAGTCATTTCAGAAATAGCCCCATTCCACTGTGACGTCAGCATAAACAACATGCTGTCTGAGAAAGGTGAACGGTTGCTAGCCTGAAAAGCAATGACTCTCGGAAAATGCCAAAAGTGAGCTATTGTGTGCCATATTTATTGCTTTGAATGCATAGGAAAATGTATAATATACACTACCGTTCAAAAGTTTGGGGTCACTTAGAAATGTCCTTGTTTTTTTAAAGAAAATTTTAAAAATTGTCCATTAAAATAACATCAAACTGATCAGAAATACAGTCTCGACATTGTTAATGTTGTAAATGACTATTGTAGCTGGAAACGAGTGATTTTTTAATGGAGTATCTACATAGGCGTACAGAGGCCCATTATCAGCAACCATCACTCCTGTGTTCCAATGGCACGTTGTGTTAGCTAATCTAAGTTTATATAATTTTAAAAGGCTACTTTCTTCTGAAACTCATCAGTCTATTATTGTTCTCAGAAATGAAGGCTATTCCATGCAAGAAATTGCCAAGAAACTGAAGATCTCGTACAGCGCTGTGTACTACTCCCTTCGCAGAACAGCGCAAACTGTCTCCAACCAGAATAGAAAGAGGAGTGGGAGGCCCCGGTGCACAACTGAGCAAGAGGACAAGTACATTAGAGTGTCTAGTTTGAGAAACAGACGCCTCACAAGTCCTTAACTGGCAGCTTCATTAAATAATATCCACAAAACACCACTCAACATCAACGGTATTAGAGGCAACTCCGGGATGCTGGCCTTCTAGGCAGATTTCCTCCGTCCAGTTTCTGTGTTCTTTTGCCCATCTTAATCTTTTCTATTTATTGACCAGTCTGAGATATGTCTTTTTCTTTGCAACTCTGCCTAGAAGGCCAGTATCCCGGAGTCGCCTCTTCATTGTTGACGTTGAGACTGGTGTTTTGCGGGTAACATTTAATGAAGCTGCCTGTAGAGGACTTCAGTTTCTTGGCAATTTCTCGCATGGAATAGCCTTCATTTCTCAGAACAAGAATAGACTGACGAGTTTCAGAAAAAAATGGGCGGCAGGCAGCCTAGTGGTTAGAGTGTTGGACTAGCAACCGAAAGGTAGCAAGATCGAATCCCCGAGCAAACAAGGTAAAAATCTGTCGTTCTGCCCCTGAACAAGGCATTTAACCCACTGTTCCTAGGCCGTCACTGAAAATAAGTACTTGTTCTTAACTGACTTGCCTAGTTAAATAAAGGTATAATTTAAAAAAGGGCTTTGTTTCTGGCCATTTTGAGCCTGTAATCAAACCCACAAATGCTGACGCTCCAGATACTCAACTAGTCTAAAGAATGCCAGTTGTATTTCTTCTTTAATCAGTAAAACTGTTTTCAGCTGTGCTAACATAATTGCAAAGGGTTTTCTAATGATCAATTAGCCTTTTGAAATGATAATCTTGGATTAGCTAACACAACGTGCCATTGGTTGCTCATAATGGGCCTCTGTATGCCTATGTAGATATTCCATTAAAAATCACCCGTTTCCAGCTACAATAGTTGTTTACAACATTAACAATGTCTACACAGTATTTCTGATCAATTTGATGCTATTTTAATGGACAAAAAATGTGCTTTTCTTTCAAAAACAAGGAAATGTCTAAGTGACCCCAAACTTTTGAACGGTAGTGTATAATAATTTAGAAATAATAAATAGTTGTGATATATATTTGGCTTTCATCCGAGTTTAGTTCATAGCAGAAGTGGCTCGCTCACTAACTAGCAACAAACTTATTCGGCTGTCCCCATAGGAGAACCCTTTGAAGAACAAAAAGGGTTCTCCTATAGACCCTTTTCCAGTACACGACACATTGACGTCATGCACAGATGCGCGCGACTCTTTGCGGCAGTAAGAAATTCATCGCCATCTGCGCCCATAGCCAAGATTGAAGTTTTTATTACTTCTAAACAAAATAACTTTTTGGGGTTCTCATACGCTTACAATGATGTTATGAACAGCTTGAACAGTCACCAAGATTACATTTGTTTGTGATCTTAGCAAAATAACTATTTGTATGCAGTTGTAGCAAAAGCTAGCAAAAGAGCCATTTTACTGGTTAAAGTTGAAGTGTTTTTTAAGCATTATGTAGTTGATTTGCAGTTGAGGGGCTCCCGAGTGGCACAACGGTCTAAGACACTGCATTTCAGTGCTAGAGGCGTCACTACAGACCCTGGTTCGATTCCAGGTTGCATCACAACCGGCTATGAATGGGAGTCCCATAGGGCGGTGCGCAATTGGCCGAGTGTTGTCTGGGGTAGGCCGTCATTGTAAATAAGAATTTGTTCTTAAATGACTTGCCTAGTTAAATAAAAAAATATGAATAACATTTGCGATGATGACACAAACATTATGTTAAGCAGGACATTCATAGGCTAATGTAACAAAAATATATAATTTGACCATGGGAAAAAAGATACTACATAAAGACTGTACTCCAGGTTAAATTGAATTGAGCCTCGACTTTCATTTCATCATATTTGAAACCAAGATTGAGGAACATCTTTTGTGGTAAAAGGGGGAGATGGGACCGCTTGTGTGAAACTGGGGTCACCCAAAAGGGGAAAGGAATCTTCCAGTAGAATTGGCTGGCATAGGGACCACGCCCAAATGTGCCCAAATGCCCGCCCTGTGCACCGCAGGTGCCCTCTCAGCCTTTAGTCAGATGGTCAATACAAGCTCTAATGGAGCGAGTACACCAAAGACAGATCTGCCAGCTAATTATATCATTAATTCCTAGGCTTCTCCAAGCTCCCCCTTGTACCCCCCTGGGGGGCTAGGCAGGGTTGGATGGGTATTCCCATCTGCTTAAAATTTGTATTTTATTTGTACTGATATTTTCTTAGAGTTATGTCTGTCTGAGATGTGGGTCGGTTAGGGTATTACCAAGATTCAGGACTTAGACTGAAGGCTTTGTAAGTCAAAGTAACATAAGTAACACAAGTACTGTCTTTTTTTAAAGCAAATCTGAGTTCAGATCAATAATGGCAACATGGAAACTTCATCACAGTTATCAATTGGGGGCAGCAGGTAACCTAGTGGTTAGAGCGTTGGGCCAGTAACCAAAAGGTTGCTGGATTGAATCCCTGAGCTAACAACACAAAAATCTGTTGTTCTGCCCCTGAACAAGTCAGTTACCCCACTGTTCCCCGGTAGGCTGTCATTGTAAATAAGAACTTGTTCTTAACTGACTTGCCTAGTTAAATAAAATAAAAATATCAATGAGAGAAATGTAACACTTCTACAGTTAAGAGATACATATTAGAGGGCTTTGCAGCAAGCATTTAAATGACAGCCATTGGACTTGACTGGAAAATGTGTGGTGGTGATATTAGAACATCTCTCCCCTCCATCGGTTCAGAGCGAGAGCTTTTTCCAGGCAGGCCCATATGTCACCACGTCAATAATGCTTGTCAATTCAATCTGACAGCAGGGGAAGGGAAGCCATATTTCACTGGAGCCAATATCGCACAGCAGATGTGTGGATATAAATATATTTGAAGGGAGTGTGCACTCGACCATACCACAGTGGGTGGTGGTAGTAGCAGTGATCACCCACAATGTGACTAGCTTAGGACTGGTCCTTGCTGTCCAGCTGGTGTGGGTACCAGTATGAAGGGGCCACACCCTGATTATTTCCCCCCATTGCCTTCCTGCAAAGGGGTGAGCACAGATGGAACACGAGTATTGCCAGGTCCCTCACTATCTGGTGGGTGGAGGCGGACGACTTGTGGGGCGTGGGCCCAACGGGCTAGTATGGGCCTCGGAGCTCCACCACTGTGTCCGAGCGTCTGGAAAAACGCTCCTGCGGCACGGCCATTCAGAGCCAATATGTAGAGCGCTGGCTAAAGCCACCTAGTGCAAGGCAGAATGGAGGCAGACGGCCAAGGACAGCCTGGAGGATAGTGCTATAGGCTGGAACATGCCAGAAGTGAGGCCTTCTGGCATGTTCCAGTGCACTGCTGCTTTCACACTCATCAGCACTGAAGAGCGAGGTTACGGATTCTAACCTTTTTTCAGGGGGGCTGGCTCAGGGAACATGAAGCCATCCCTTTCCCCAAGGATAAAGCCATTAAAGATGGAGTACAATGTCTCCAATCCAAGAGCCGATACGGGCTACCCCGGAAGAATACAAATGCAATCTGACCAGGGGCCGTGAGTTTGCATCAGCAGTTTTTCCCCTGCACACGTGATTTCACCTCCTCTGGCTGACCAGCTGGCCTTATCACGCTTCCTGCAGACACACTTTGGAGGGCAAGAAGGGTCTCGGGGATAGGAATGAGATGGGGAATCTTCGGAATGGAGGAAGAAAGAAGTGACTATTATCTGATGCTCCCACTGAGCAGGTCAGCAGCGGGGAGAGATTTAGTTACACCCCCCACCCCACCCCCCACTGTATCTCACTGTTGTGACGGCACTCTCCCCCATCTCTGCACACCCAATTTCACAGTTGGTATTCTCCAACTGTAAATGGGACTGCCTGTGGGGGGCTTTCTTCCACAACCCCCAACACACAGACGCGCTCCCCCTTTACATTTTTCTAACTCTCAATAACATTCACAAATAGTATTGCGAACAGACCGCTTGGTTGGATCAGATCAGGTTTGTTATCCACTATGGAAATGTTCACCATGCCCTTCTCTACAAAACATTGATCATCTGAGATTTATTTGTATTTTTATTATTGTCCCCATACACCAGATAAGTGCAGTGAAATGTGTTGTTTTACAGGGTCTAGATCATGGGAGATTTTATGACCACTGCGACTACACTTGCTAGTCAGTAATATCAAATGGCTGTTCTTGAATTGCATTTAGTCTCATGTTCTCATTCTATACATGAATCTCCACCCCTAACAAAACAATAAGGTAAGAGGTGGAGTGTCTTTATTATAATCCTGCACTGAATATTTACTCTAACAGTGGTCAGAACGCCTGTTCAGCCCAGGGCTATCTAGTAGGACTACAGCTGAGAGCTGTGCCCATGGCAACCCGGTGAGTGGGAGGGAGTTCCCACGGAGACAGCTTGAGACACAAGAAATGTCTGCATCACCTTCCCTTGACGCAGAGAAGCAGATGGAGAAAGAGGGCCGGCACAGAAATGTGTGTGGATCACCACATAGATAGTTTTGCAGCACCAAGGTTCTGTGATTTATCTTCACCAGTTGCCCTGAGCAGTTCAACCTCTGAGTCTATGAGGATTCATGACTTCCCTCAAATGGTTAACAACCTGCTTGTTGTTGTGAATGATTGTTCTTGCGAAAGGGAATTAATGTAATTCACCATTGGTAAATAAGAGCAAACGTATCAAATGTAATAATGATTGTATTGCCTATCACATTAACAAATGTAGCCAATTGAATGGCTGATTGTCTACGCTATAAAGAGTACACACTAATACATGAATTAAAACATAATAAACATCAATGAATCAATAAACATGAGCTAATGCACACCATACATAAGGTGAAAAATATATTTCCTTCATATGTCAGAGATAAGTGTTAACGTTAAGCATGGAAGGCAAAATTGACAAAATTACATCCACTGAAGTAGCATCCCCTCAAAGAGCTCCTAGCCAAGGAGATTGTATGGTCCAAGCCACCTTTGCCACATTGGGCGCTTCCCAAATAACACCCTATTCCCTACATAGTGCACTACTTTGGACCAGAGCCCAATCAGTACCATAGGGGTACTACACCTATTCATACTAGGCAGTGTCTGAGGAAGGCCTCAAATAATTGCCAAAGACTCTATCCACCCCAGTCATGGACTGTTCTCTCTGCTATCGTCCAGCAGGCGGTACCAGAGCATCAGGTCTCGGACCATCAGGCTCCAAGACAGCTTCTACCCTCAAGAAATAAGACTCTTGAACAGCTAAACAATGGCTGCCCACCCTCACCCACGGACTATCTGCACCGACTCTATGCACACCAACAGGTGTATACCCATACATTCACAAACACCGACACTGACACGCTTGCACACAAACGTTGCTGCTATAATTGTTATTCATTTATTTATATTATCTATCCTGCTACCAGTAATGTTTTTACCCCTGCTTACATGTACATATCATATCTACCTCTACTCCAGTATCCCTGCATATCAAAATTATGGTGCTGGCACTGACCCCGTATATAGCTTACATTCTCATATTTGTATTATTTGTTTTTTTAAACTTTATATTATTTAATCTTAACTTGATATTGAATAATGCATTTTTGGGAAATAACTTGCAAGTAAGTGTCTCACTGTTCTGTTTTACACCTGCTGTGTCCTGTGCACTTTGATTTGAGTTGGGACACAGCCATTGTTCCTAACAGCAGGAAGTGGTTTTTGAGCTCAAACATCAAGGTGCCCTCCAGACTGCCTGACCACAAGCTACAGATAAATCACTGCCCTCAACAATGTGGAACAATAGTGGGTGAGCCATCTATGACCTCTGTTACCATTCACTTTACAGAGAGGTCGGATGTCAGTGCAGCTGAGGGAAGTTCCTTTGAAGAAGGACTTCCACCCGGCCATCAGTCTCCACTGCTAATCTTTAAGAGAAGACTCTGACTAGCTGCTGTTTCGCACAATTGCACAGACGGACAAGGGGTGCCAGTGGGGGAGACAGTGACTGTCTGGCTAAGAAGAGGCTGGGATTCTTCCACACACAAATAAGTGGCTGCCCCTGACAAGAGAGGCACTGCGAGAGTGGAGCGTGGGCAGAGATTTACTGACATAAGAAATGCATCTGGGAGCTTGAGCCATCCCTCAGACTGTTTGAGAACAGGAAGAATGCCATGCGTTCCGGAAAATACATCTCAGGAAAAGAGCTCTCTGGTGCATAAAGCAGACTAAACATTACAGAGTCTGCTATGTGATCTGTATAGTCCATAGGAAAGAGAAGCCCACACAACCAGACATCCAGGTCCTGTTCTGCACACGTCACTCTGCAAGACCTTTCCTGCCTACGGGTGGAGACAGGGTCTGCTCGCGTGCCTTCCCTCCGCTCCCCACAGGCATGGCTCAGGGAGACACTGATAGGCCAGATCCTGCCCTCTGGGGAAATCGTCTGTCAACAACTCCGGTGTTTACCAATGCAGGGATACTGGGGATGTGGCACGACATGACAGAGATGCTGTGGAGAGTTGACGAATCAATCTGTCGGTTGGGGGCTGTGCTTGAGGGCATGGAAGGGGGTGGGGGTCTAGGGGAGCCTACCAGGGGGTCTGGCTGTATGGTGCATCATTCACACACAGCCACAGCACATTCCACACCCAGGTGCCTCCATAACAGGTCCCCTCAACAGCAACCGGATGGGCATCTGAGGGCTTTGGCATGAACCAGAGCATCTGTGTCATCTGTTGGTTTGCAGAGGTAGCCTTTCGCACGGGTGCTGGGAGTGGGTTAGCAGGCAAAGGGGGAGGGGGAGTCACAGCAGAGGGAAAAGTAGCAGCCGGATGGAAATGATGACATTTCAAGAGGAAATTGGAGATAGTTTGAGGGGGAGAAGGCGAGAGGCAATCTCTCAGAGACGAACCCTGCAAAACACATCAGGGTGCCCCAGATCCTGGGCTGCTATTTCTGGCCAGCGTGAGACGAGACAGCCTGTGCTTCTTGCTCCAAACTTTGACCTTTGCGAGGTCAATAAAGACACAAACAAACACACCTGACCCCAAGGTTGACATTATTGTATTGTATCGAAAACTAGTCAGGAGAAAAAAGGTCGCCGGGAGGCTGGAATTACGAGCCCTTTCAAATGCAGAACAACTCTGTGTGTCTGCTGAAGTTTCCTGCTGTGTCACTGGTCCCGAATGCTACCAGTAAAACGAAAATCATATCAAGGTCAAGTAAAGGGTACGGTTGAGAGGCTCCTGCGGGACTCCCTGAAAAGAGATCAGCACACAGACTTTTCTGCCACCGTTCGTTACAATTTACACTTCAAACAACCAACCTTGACTAGTCAGGGATTGCAGCTTTCATAAAGAGAAAGGGATGGGGCGGGAGGGAGGAGTTGATGAGGGACAAAGAACTACAGGGTAATTAGTTTTGACCTCTCTGGAAGAGCGCTTTTCCATCTTTGTTAGTTTGGTGGGCGCGGAGGGGGCTTTCGTCTGGCAGCTGGTGGAGGACTTGTAGTGAAAGGGAGGGGTGAGACTTCTCGTGATCTGTGGCTGTGGGAAAGTTTCAGTGTTCAGAGTGTGTCTGAATGCGAGACAGAAAATGAATTCTAAGAGTCTCTGCTCTGCGAGTGAGAGAGCACCAGATAGCTGAGCACGTTCAGACTCGGACAGTTAGTTCCAGTTCTGTCAGTGAGAAAAGAGTTTCAGCCCTGTTATGGGGGAAATATATGTTTAATTACTGTATTGGACTGACGCTGCTGTTGTGTTTGTTGATGTCTCTGTTGATGTGTCCTGTACATCTTGCCGGGCCATTAATGCAGATGACAACTACTTCTCAATTAATTTACCTGGTTCAAATGAGAAGGGAAAAAAAACATGCATCAGATACTGTTCCAAGTTTGTGTCTAAGAAAATATTTCAATTCAGTGACAAAGTTCTCCGCTCTGAGTGGGAGGGGGAGGCTAGGATGATATTATCAACAACACTAGCTGTGCGTCATCTGAGGAGAAGGAGTCTGGGGGGGGGGGGGTTGTGTAAGCGCGGCGGCGCACTAACCAACAGGATCACAGCGAACAAAGGATTTACTGTCAGGCTCCCTTCTCCCTTTCCACTCCTTTCCTCTAAGGGCTTTTAAAACACAACGCACGCTCTGAGGTACCAGGTATAACAGCCAGATCCAAGAGCAGGCTAAGCCACCTGAATCCCACAAGCTCGACTCGCACCGCGGTTCCTCATACAAATGGGAGGCAGCAACAACTTTAAAGAGAGCAATCTTGCCTCCGACTAATGTAAGATGCATCACAATGACAAGCACTGAGCATTTTATGTGACAACAAACTGAAATGTGTTGTGCGGGAATACCAAGTCGCATACCAAGTGCTAGCTTTCAAACATTCAAGAGAAACACTTAGAGAAAGTCACTCTGTTCCCTCAGTCTGAGATATCTGGCTGTGATTCAATACTAGATGCTGATATAAAGTTGAGGGAGTATTAAAAATGCACACATTCTTATTTGAATCCAATGAGGAAACACGTACAAAACAGAAACAAAACGTAGCCATTTCTCACTGAGGGGAATAGAAGGTGCTTTATGAACAGAAGTGAGGCTGGCATACCTTATAGTTCAGGGTGCTGGCCCAAGCTAGACAAAACCAGGCCAGCTAAAGTGCACACAGGGAAACTAATCCAACCCCCCTCTCATCATCCCAATAGACAGTTCCAGATGCTTTCCCATAATCCAGCAGGAAGCTCAGATCCGCTGCTGTAGCACTGGAACTAAAACTCGAGTTCATTGTCAGATTTTTGGCCTTTCTAGGGAGTTTTTCCTAGCCACTGTGCTTCTACACCTGCTTTGCTTGCTGTTTGGTGGTTTTAGGCTGGGTTTCTGTACAGCATTTTGAGATATCAGCTGATGTAAGAAGGGATATATAAATAAATTTGATATGGTCCACGTCGTCTACTCCCCACCTCCCCCCACGTAAGCTGATCACATTCTGAGAACCGGTGGTCTGTTCGGTTGAAGCCCAGAGCCTCAGCAACTTCAAGGTTGCAGTGATGGGACACAAGTGCATCAATGAGTCAATAAGACTGTAAGGCTTTGTTCTCAAACAATAGGAGAAGACGTGCAACCTTAAATATGACGAATGAAAGGCTGGACCCTACTTAGTTGAAACATGTTGTCTAGGTCTTCAACGTTCATACAAAATCCTACCGTAATGCTTGTATCTAATTCATTAACACACTGAATAGCCAGAAGTGACACGATTCCATCAAATGAGCTCTACTTCCAATGACACATAATATTCATAACTGATGGCAGTCAATCCATTGTTAGTGGGAGAAAATTGAATATAAACCCAGCATCTGCCTTTTGATGAAGAATCGAGGCCTGAAGGGATAGCTCCAATCTGTTGGAGTTGACCAGAGACTAGATAGTACCGACCCCGGCACCTGAGCCTGCTGAAGGGGGAGTAGGGTAGGTGATGGGGGCTTTGTAATTCTACCGGCAGTCTACTCATCAGCTCTCCAACAGTGCCTCACATCTCATTTTCATTACCAATTCAGAATTCATTACCAAAATGTTAATTATCATTAATGTGGCCGTGGCATGATCTAGAAATTATTGGCAAAATGAGAAATGGTCTGCCGTGGCGTGTCAGTAACATAAGTCGTGATCTCATGCTCCGTCTGCTCTGCATTCATTACATCTCTCACAAGGACATTTGGAGTCCAACTGGAGGATTAATTGGAGAGAGGGGGGAAGACGGACACCTCAGACATGACGTCCAGAGGGCAAGATTGGCTTGTTTTCGGCAAACCAGCCTAGGGATCAGAAATGGGGTGAGTGGTAGTGGGGGACTGAGGAGGGTGTACAATTTGAACACCTCCAGAGGCAATAGGGGACCTTTAAGCCACAATTGGTGCCTATTATTGGTGGTAAAAAGGGCCTGGTTCCTGTGGTTATGTGAAAGTGTTTCCATGTTGTCAGGAAATTATAAAAATGGCTTGTTGAATAGCCTGTCTGTTCAATACCTCGATAAGAGAGAGGCATCATAAGCAACATTAGCCTTGTTGTATTTTCTATCCCAGTAGTGCTTCTCAGAGCCCAGCTATTGGGATATTTTCCAACCAAAGGGACATTTCGCAATCTAAACATTTCTATATAACTCCAATTCCTTCTCTGTCGAAGCATAGTCCTGACATTAGCATTTCACTACTGTGCCTTCTCCTATATTCACACATGAATAGCATTCAAATCAAACTCCCATCTAATTTTTGTCACATACAACAAATACAACCTTACCGTGAAATGCTTACTTACGAGCTCTTAACCAACCATGCAGTTTTAAGAAAATTGAGTTAAGAAAATATTCAATAAATAAACTAAAGTAAAAAATAAAAAAATCTATAAAAAAAAAGCAACACAATAAAATAACAATAATGATGCTATATAGTTGAGGTAATTTGAACATGTAGGTAGGGATAAAGTGACTATGCATAGATAATAAACAACGAGTAGCAGCAGTGTAAAAACGTTAGCGCAATGACTGGAAGTCTATGGTAACAGCTTGTTAGCAACTGCTCTAACACTAGTTAGCCACTTCCTTAAACTGCACGTAGAGACATAAAATTGGTATCCACAAGTTCATCTGACTCTGGGAAAGTAGATAAAGGGCTTTCATTGCCAAACTCCTAAAGTATCCCTTTAAGAAATAAAACCTGCAAACCTACTAATGAGAACAGAATTAGCTCAACCCAAGCTAATTCTCCCGTGTGGATCAGTTGGTAGAGCATGCTGCTTACAACTTCAGGTTTGTGGGTGTGATTCCCACGGTGGACCAGTAGGTAAATGTATGCACTCACTACTGTAATTGCTCTGGATTAGAGCGTCTACTAAAATGTAAATGTTAGTTACACTCATCCATATGTGAAGGCTAGGTTACTTCTAACAATTCGAGTTGAAATCCCCTTACCTCTTGCCCATGATGGTGGTGGCCAGGCCCATATTGGTCTTGTTGGGCTGCTTCTTGCGGCGGGTCAGCCTCTTCCGCCCAGGGGGGCCACTGGGTGGCTCTTCCGTGGAGGTAGCCTGGGCAGGGCTGCTGTTGCCGCTGCCACCCTTGCTGTTAAGGTCACGCAGCACGTCGTAGTTGATCTTGCTGGAGATCTTCTTCTGCTCCAGCATCTTCTCGATGGCCTCGCCCGCCGTACTGGCACGGATGGGCTCCCGCTTCTTGGACGTTTTCTTGGGCTGCAAGGGGAAGAGAGAGGGGGAGAGTTGAGAAGGTCTGGAGTGTGTTCATTAGTGCACACCATAGTAAAATGTTTTGCAACGAAAACAAGTGTTTGTTATTGGACAAGTTCAGGTTAGTCCCTCCCCATTTCAGCCATTTGCTTACGTTTGGTTCCTAGTGAATACCCCCCTGATATGTCGGGAGGAATTTAAAATTGGTTGAATGAGTTCCATTAGATTGTTGGAAGCATTAAGATTACCTTTATTATTTATTTTTATTTAGGGAGGAATTTGGGAGACTTAATAATGCAATGCAGATATACTGTACATACTACTATGTCAGAGATGATAGATGTATAGAGTGGCATTCTCTAATCTGGTCCTGTAGACTTTTGTTCCAGCCCAGTAACCAGTAGTTCTCCAAGACCAGAGACGGAGAACTCAGCTGCAGGACATTGCAAGCCGTGGGACACCAAGTTGAGAGTTACATGCACAGATTGATATATTGATATAAGTGATAACGTATCAAATGTTAAACTCATTAACTAGAATCGCTGTTGATAGTAATAACAACAGTAGCTAGTTAAGTGTTGTATTAAGTCATGGACGATACGCCCTTTTTCTTTGGGGTCAGGAAGCATGATGTCACCCTAAAAAAGTCTGATTAGCGAGATGACAGAAGCTCAGTAGGCCCTGAAATTTCCATGCCTCTCGGTCGGCCGTGACTTTCAAGTGATCTCCGAAAGACCTTGGTTGTGTCCCAAATGGCACCCTAATGTAGTGCATTACTAATCCTAACAGGGCCTATAGGGCTCCGGTCAAAAGTAAGTGCACTATATAGGAAATAGGGCACCATCTGGGACGCAGGTCCTGTTTATCATACAGAACGCTGTATCAGCACAAGGAAAACCCCCACTGCCTTGACCACAATGAGACCCCTACTACTGTGGACCTTGAGCCCTTCCTCCGTAGTTGTGCCTCTAGACACTGATCTTGGGCCAGTTTTACATTTTCTCTAGTAATGGTTAAGGTTAATATTAGGGGGAGAGGAAGCTGATCCTATATCTGTACCTAAGGGTAACTTCACCCCTGAGCATCTGGAATAGGTATCATGTCCTCTCTGCACCTCATTAGGCGGTCTGCTACTCTGCTAGAGTACGGCTAATCCGACCAGGTTGAAAGTGGGCAGATGTGGAGATGGCGAGACAGGTTAGTGCAGGGTTAGCGCACCCCTGCCATAGTAGTCATATTCATATAGTCTCTGGAGCCTCTGCATTGAAACTGAAGACCAGAACAGAGCACAGGCTGATTTGGCTCAAACTGAAAATATGCGAAAGCTCTAGACAAACAGCTGTTCTGTGTCTGTAGCCAGCCGTGGGACTGAGGAAGGGCCACCTCTACACACACGTGCACACACAATTCTTGAGCACACAGCTGCAAAAGCATGCACATGAAACAAATGCATATAGAACCCAGACAGACAGAAACACACACACACCATATCCACCCTTCGATTCCTTACCTTTTCCTTGTAGGTCCCTTGCTCTTTCTCTTTAGTTATCCTCTCCTCCTTTTCTAAAAAAACAAGAACACAACAACTGGATATATAACCTCTACAATAGACAGTAAGGACTGAATAGGTCATTATGTATAGACATTAGTATAGTATAGGTAATTACTGTATTCTGGTACTGATAGAATAGAAGACTTAGTTACAGCTGTATTTCAGAGGGAATAGAGGATGCATCCCCAAATGGCACCCTATTCCCTATATAGAGCACTACTTTTGACCAGTGCCTTATGGGAGGTAGTACACTATAAAGGGAATAGGGCGTAATTTGGGACACATACTTTTTTGTTGACCCTAGCTATTAAGCCACTTACAACAAAATAACAGCCTAATAAATTCCATTGGTTCAACTGGGCGAGGGTGAATTAACATAAATTAACATAGATAAATATATTGAAGGGACGTACAAGTACTGAAAATGCTCAACAAAGAGGTTGATGACCATGATGACAGCAGAAAATCTTAAACAAACATTTTTGACCATCGAGGATTGGAAACAATTGGTTCGTTACAGAGCTGGCTAATATGAAAACCTGTTTGGGAACTGCGTCGTAACACGGTGGATCAATATGAATATGTGTATTTTGAATAGGGCATGAGAGGTTTTGCCTTTGTCTGTTCGCTCACCTTTCTGCTCCCTCAGATATTCCTCATTCTGCTTCATCCACAGAGCCGTCTTAACTCTCACTTCTTTGTCGTTGAGGATATACTGCAAGAAGGAAGGGGGAAGTAAGGGTTTTAGTAAGGTGCTATAATGGTAGTGATAGGGTAGGTAGCACGTAGACTAGCAGTTCGAGCATAGGGCCAGTAATTAAAATGTTGCTAGTTCGAATCCCTGAGCAGACAAGGTGAAAAATCTGTTGATCTGCCTTGAGCAAGGCACTTAACCCTAATTACTCCAGTGTCGTTGTTGATAAAAAAACATTTTTAATTTAACTAGGCAAGTCAGTTAAGAACAAACTCTTATTTACAATGACGGCCCAGGAACAGGGGCAGAACAACAGATTTTTACCTTGTCAGCTAGGGGATTCGATCTATTAACCTTTCGGTTACTAGTCTAACGCTCTAACCACTAGGCTACCTGCCGCCCCATAATGGCTGGCACTCTGGGGGAATTGGGATATGGAACAACAAAAAAGCTCTCATGTAAGGGACATAAGTAGAGGAAGCTTGTGTTTAAAGAAAAATCATTATGATTTGTGTTAAAAGTATTCTTATCTCAAAAGCACTTAAGAGGAAGAGCATACCCTCTCAATTTCATTATCGTCGATGCCGTCCAGGTCCAATTCCCCGCTCTCCGACTTGCCATCTGAGAAGAGAGACAGAGAACAACACATTTACCAGTCTAATAACAACACTTGTCTTCACATTTTCTGGAAGACAGGACTCCGTTTAATGTCGTATCAAGGGTAGCATTCCAAATGACACCCTATCCACAATATAGTGCACTAGTTTTGACCATAAGGCTCTGGTCAAAAGTAATGGACTATATAGGGAATAGGATGGTATTTGGAATGCAGCCAAAGCCTCCTGTTCTCCCGTTTTTAATAAAGAGGGCAGTTTTTTATTTTTTATTTGACAGGGACTTGATTTCCATGTTTCCAGGGGGACGGGGCAAAAGGCTTGATTATCTGATAATGATTTCCCCATTTTCTTTTGGTGCCCTCGGAACCTTGCATGCCTTCAGGCGTGACTCTGTGATTACTGCGCAGTCAGGTAATTCATTGGAGAGGGAGGCCATTTTGAAACGGAGAGATAATCTTCTCCGCCTCGCTGGAGTCTGGAGTGTTCAGAGTCTCTGAGACAATGCGATGCTACGCTGTTTAGTATTAACCCAAGTTGCATCAATAATGTAGGCGGACCCCGGGCCGCCTTTGTGGTATACTGTAATTGTCATAACAGGCTTAGCGGTGAGAGCTGATAGGATTGAGTTTTATTTGGAGAGATTTTGGAATTGTCTTCCACTGCAATGTGTGTTTTGTATTAATCTCCAGCACCCATTATAATGTTGCATATTCAGGCAGATACAAGGGAAATACACAGAGAGCCTGGTATAATGACTGACACCATTACATATTCATATATGCCGTTCATCAATATGCTCACGTTTATCAGTAGCTTAACATGGGTTAAATATGGATATGGAGTCTGAAATTATTTGGGCAAATTCAGAACATTGGGGATATTGATTTAGTCGGGAAATGCTAATATAAAAAGTGTGGATTGCAGACATTCCTTATCCAAAGACTTATTTTAAGGTAAGGAAACAAATATCCCCCTAGTTCAACTTAGAAATTGCATTTGGAGCAGATTAAATGGCATATTCTTATTTCAACAAGCAAAGAAATATTGAATTCCAAAGTGCCTAATATCCCTCTATGAATAGTTAAAGTCCAAAGGTAGAACTGAGGGATAAAACTATAGAAAGTTGACTTGTGGCATAAGAGATCTGACCTCTACTTAGCGAAAAAGGATAACAATCTCAAAAGTGATACAGTAAAAATACTCTCCATAAAGTCCAAATACTCTTTACATAGAAGGACTGGATGTGTGACCAGGACACCACTATAACCAAACAACACAAATAGCCCTAGCTAAACAAGAATCTAAATAAGATTGTCCTGTCCCCATAGTTCATTTCACCTCAATAAACTGTCACTAAGCAACGGTTTGTGAGAACAGTGCAACTTTCAAAACCAGCAGAGCACAATCTCATTTGACCCATCTTTCTCTTTCAAACTCTTCCAACGGCTTCCATTTCTAAAAGAGGCATCATCCCTGACATTGTTCTCCCAGGATCTCTTTCCTCCGTTTCTGAGACTCTCCTGACTTCAAAAACATATTTTGTGTGATAAAGACAAGGTTTGCTGGTTCATTAAGAGCTATGAAAATGTCATTTATCCGTTATTTTACCAGGTAAATTGACTGAGAACACGTTCTCATTTACAGCAACAACCTGGGGAATAGTTACAGGGGAGAGGAGGGGGATGAATGAGCCAATTGTAAACTGGGGATAATTGGGTGACCATGATGGTTTGAGGGCCAGATTGGGCATTTAGCCAGGACACCGGTGTTAACACCCCTACTCTGGGATCTTTAATGACATCAGAGAGTAAGGAAACACATTTTAACGTCCCATCCGAAAGACGGCACCCTACACAGAGCAGTGTCCCCAATCACTGCCCTGGGGCATTGGGATATTTTTTTGACCAGCGCAAAGAGTGCCTCCTACTGGCCCTCCAACACCACTTCCAGCAGCATCTGGTCTCCCATCCAGGACCAACCATGCTAAGCATCAGAAGCAAGCCAGCAGTGGTATGCAGGGTGGTATGCTGGGATAGTTTAACAGCTTAGCGCAATATCTACTAATAGGGACCTATGCCGATATTCTTTAAGCAGATTCGGTAAATGTTGAATGTCGTAATGGTAGACTTAGGGAGATGACATCATCATCATCATAAACACTGGGGAAACTTCCTAGTTTAGAAGCTCTTTTTGGGAAGAGCCATATGTTATTTAGATGTAGGCCGATAAGGTATAAGACACCTTCCCTACATAAGTAGCCACGTAGCATAGATCTAAATTGATAGCTTTGCAACAGAAAAAGGCAACCAGAAACGAGCATTCAAAAGAACGAGCTGTGTGTGCCAAGCTGCCAAGAAGATCAAGGGAACGCCAGAGAACGGGGTTGGTGGAAACCCATCATGAGAAATAGCAGCCTAGATATGGGTCACAATCTGTCAGCCATCTTAGTGCCTTCATTATGCTGTCATTTGGGGGTTTGGATGGGACCCTGCAACGACTGATACAGGACGTCTTACTGTGATGAAAGTAGCAGTTGTGGGGAAGAGAGAGAGAGAGAGAGAGAGAGAGAGAGAGAGAGAGAGAGAGAGAGAGAGAGAGAGAGAGAAAGAGAAAGAGAGAGAGGCAGATGGAGGGAGAGGTAGAGAGAAAGAGAGAGAAAGAGAGGCAGATGGAGGGAGAGGTAGAGAGAAAGACAGAGAGAGAGAGAGATTAATTTACAGATCTGGGGATTATCTATCCAAGTGTCACTGTGAATTTCAATCCAAATGACACAGCAGTATAGAGTCTCCTTATTGGTGACAGATCAAGTCACAGGCAGCTACCATCTTTGGACTGTGCTTCCATGTATAATGGCAACAAAGCTGCCATACCTCAGACTCTAACGTTCTGTATATTCAATCAAATCCATTGTGTATTCCATTCAATTACATTATTTTCAATTAACTTCCAATTCAATGGAGGGGGAGAGAGAGAGAGCGCGAGAGAGAGAGAGAGAGAAACCCAAAGACAGACATGAAAAGAGAAGTGAAAGGGGAGGGCAATAAAAAGCAGAGTAGAGCAAGATTGTTTCCAGCATATATTTCCAGCATATTGACAGGGGTCCCCAGTGGCCAGACTGTCTGTTGGGTAAGATTGGAGTTGGGGCTGCCAGTAAACATTAGCCACAAATGCACACAGGCACAGAAATGACTCCCTGCACGTTCAGGGGCCGTCTTGGGGTCAACAACAAGGCAGTACAGAGCTGCACAGACACAGGGCTATGTAGCGTGCAGACAGGAATACTGTGCGTATGTGTGACTGTGTGTGGACTGCTTGCTCAGAGTGGAACGGATTTCCAATATTCGAATGGTGAGAAAGTTCCAAAAGGGTAAACACGTTAATAGCGAGAACCTGGTTACTGAGATTTACCGCCCAAACCCACTCCTGTTTCCTGTTGTGAATAAATTTTCATTTTTATTACCTTTTATTTATTCAGGGTAGCCCAATTGAGACCAGTGTCTCTTTCCCAATGGTGACCTAATGACAAACATTTTCTCACAAACAGGAAGATAAATGTACATTACAAATAAAACAAGAAGAATAAAAATAACCACAAGGCACAACCTCAACACCACAATTTCTACAAATAAACCACTACAATCAATCGAAAATACTGCATTTAATTAATTCAACACCAGAGTCCTAAACTGCACTAGTGGCACCAGGGAATTAAGATTCAACGTTTTTTGGGGGTTATTTCAACATTGGGGGGAACTAAAACTAAAGGAGGATTTAGCTAAATGGTTGAGACCAGAGGGACCTAAATAGTTAATCAATCCTTCGAGCAGGTTTGGTAGCTCATTATTTTATGCGTTAGAAACAAAGTTAAGTAAACTGGAATCTTGAGTAGAAGTGATCTACGGGACTTTAAAGAGGACCAGCCAACCTTTTTATACAGGATGCAGTGGTGAGTATTAAAACTGTCCCCTGTGATAAAGTGAAGGGTGCTATGGTAGACGGCATCCAAATGTTTAAGAATAGTGGCTGCTGCAATCTGATAAATGGTGTCAACATAGTCAAGAACTGGTAGGAAAGTTGACTGTACAATCTGCTTCTTGCTATTTAGGGAGAGCCAAGATCTACTTCTAGCTTATCCATATACACTGCTCAAAAACATAAAGGAAACACTTAAACAACACAATGTAAGTCCAAGTCAATCACACTTCTGTGAAATCAAACTGTCCACTTAAGAAGCAACACCGATTGACAATACATTTCACATGCTGTTGTGTAAATGGAATAGACAACAGGTGGAAATGATAGGCAATTAGCAAGAAACTCCCAATAAAGGAGTGGTTCTGCAGGTGGTGACCACAGACCACTTTTCAGTTCCTATGCTTCCTGGCTGATGTTTTGGTCCCTTTTGAATGCTGGCGGTGCATTCACTCTAGTGGTAGCATGAGACGGAGTCTACAACCCACACAAGTGGCTCAGGTAGTGCAGCTCATCCAGCATGGAACATCAATGCGAGCTGGAACAAGGTTTGCTGTGTCTGTCAGCGTAGTGTCCAGAGCATGGAGGCGCTACCAGGAGACAGGCCAGTACATCAGGAGACGTGGAGGAGGCCGTAGGAGGGCAACAACCCAGCAGCAGGACCGCTACCTCCGCCTTTGTGCAAGGAGGAGCAGGAAGAGCACTGCCAGAGCCCTGCAAAATTACCTCCAGCAGGCCACAAATGTGCATGTTTCTGCTCAAACGGTCAGAAACAGACTCCATGAGGGTGGTATGAGGGCCCGACGTCCACAGGTGGGGGTTGTGCTTACAGCCCAACACCATGCAGGACGTTTGGCATTTGCCAGAGAACACTAAGATTGGAAAAATCGCCACTGGCGCCCTGTGTTCTTCACAGATGAAAGCAGGTTCACACTGAGCACATGTGACAGACGAGACAGAGTCTGGAGACGCCGTGGAGAACGTTCTGCTGCCTGCAACATCCTCCAGCATGATCGGTTTGGCGGTGGGTCAGTCATGGTGTGGGGTGGCATTTCTTTCGGGGGCAGCACAGCCCTCCATGTGCTCGCCAGAGGTGGCTTGACTGCCATTAGGTACCGAGATGAGATCCTCAGACCCCATGTGAGACCATATGCTGGTGCGGTTGGCCCTGGGTTCCTCCTAATGCAAGACAATGCTAGACCTCATGTGGCTGGAGTGTGCCAGCAGTTCCTGCAAGAGGACCAGAACTCCATGGGTTGATAAATTTGATTTCCATTGATAATTTTTGTGTTATTTTGTTGTCAGCACATTCAACTATGTAAAGAAAAAAATATTTAATAAGAATATTTCATTAATTCAGATCTAGGATGTGTTATTTTAGTGTTCCCTTTATTTTTTTGAGCAGTGTATATATATTTTTTGAATCTTTGTCAATCCAAATGCTCAGATATTTATAGGAGGGAACCTGATCGATGGGAGAACCATCCAATGAATAAATATGTAGTCCATCTGAAACTTTTTTGTGAGAATTGGAGAACAACATATATTTAGTCTTACCTGCATTAAGTACAAGTTCTAAACAAACAAGGGCTTTCTGTAAGGCAACAAAGTCACATTGCATCTCTAACAT
The DNA here is from genome assembly GCF_036934945.1 of Oncorhynchus masou masou. Taxonomy (NCBI): domain Eukaryota; kingdom Metazoa; phylum Chordata; class Actinopteri; order Salmoniformes; family Salmonidae; genus Oncorhynchus; species Oncorhynchus masou. The sequence goes on along the minus strand of NC_088230.1, from coordinate 14,736,109 downwards.
AGCCTGGTCAACAGTTGGGGTAATGGCATACATATCAGTGTCGTCTGCATAACCGATAGACCAATATTATTTATTAAATTGTAAAGAGAATAGGCCCCAGTACTGACCCCTGCGGTAAAACCTTTTGTAATATCCAGGAAACTAGACTTGACACCATCAGAAATCATGCATTGAGTCCTATCTGACAGACGATTCTCCAACCACATGCAAGAAGCCTGATACAGGCTATTTCACTCAACCTTTGAATAAGATTGTTTTGGTCAACAGTGTCAAAGGCCTCGGAAAGGTCTATAAATAAGGCAGCACAATGATTTTTATGATCTAAACAATTCAACACATCATGTAAAACAAGCGTAGCAGCTGAAACAGTGTCCGGGTCTAAACTGAATTGCTGCACATTAAGAATAGAGTGAGAAGTTAAAACAATTCATAGCTGACAGGGAAGATAATTTGGAGATTGGACGGTAGTTATCTAAGTCAGAAGGATCTCCTCCTTTATGTACGGGGAGGACATGTGCTGCTTTCCAGATTTTAGGGATAACACCAGAAACCAAATATGGGTCAATGGTTCTACAAGAACTGGTGCAGAGAACTGCAGTAAGAAGGGATTAAGTGAGTCAGCGCATATCGATTTTTTTTTAAAACATCAATCTTTAGCAAAGCACTTAGTACATCATAGATATCAAGCTGAAATGAAAATAAAATATGTGAGTCTGTTTGTGCATCATTATCTACAATCTGTTCTGAGGTGACTAGAGGACTCTCTAGTAGAATTATATTAATTTTTAAAGATGATCCTTTCAAATACGTTGCCAGCTGAAGCAAAATGCACTACAAATTATGGGACCAGAGGCTGTCAAAATCTGCTGTGGCAAGAAGGTTTGACCACTTTCCTGAAGTTCGCTGGATTACCACCACTCTCCGATACACAAATAAATATGGCGATTTTGCTTTTCTTTCCCCAGATATAGACATGTATTTTTCAATTGTCTGAAGGACTGCCAATCTGATGTAGAATCAGTCAGTCTAAATGTATTTCCTGTAATTTCAGACAATTTATGCGTGAACCAAGGATTAGAACTGTTTTCACCCTAAGCATTTTGTGCGGTGCATGTTCATCTGCAACATCTCTTATGCAGGCAATGGGACAATGGTCACAACTGATATATCCCATTGGCTGTAAACTCATGAGGGGTATTTCTTAGAATAATATCGAAGAGATTATCAGGGTGTTTAAAGTTGGAGCGAGTTGGATTTAGCTCAGTACAAATATCTTTAAGCCCATCAGATACTGGAATCAACCAATCCAGATTAAGATCGCCAATAATTCATCATTTGGATTTAGCATAGTTAGACAGCAGGTGACACAATTTGACCAGAGCATTAATTATAATACATTATCTCTATGAACAGCATGATGAAATGAAACTGTTCAATGATATGCGATGTCTAAACCTGGCTTCTCTACAACCTTCTCTGCATGATCAGTCATCAACGCTCAGGGTAGGGACAGACAGCTCATCTCAGTATAGAATGCAGTTCACAATGCATGTATCATCTCATCAGCTGGAAGCTTTTCTTCTTGTGACAGGTACATCTGCTGCAGAATAGCCTATGTTACAGTAAAATTAGGACTAATACAGTGCACACCACTTGACTTTCCCCACATTTTGTTACATTACAGCCTTATTCTAAAATGTATTACATTGATTTTCCCTCAGCAATTAACATGCAATGCCCCATAATGACAAAGCAAAAACAGGTTTTGAGAAATGTTTGCACAATTTAGATTTTGTTGTTGTTGTTGAAATATCACATTTACATAAGTATTCAGACCCTTTACTCAGTACTTTGTTGAAGCACCTTTAGCAGCGATTACAGCCTCCAGTCTTCTTGGGTATGATGCTACAAGCTTGGCACACCTGTATTTGGGGAGTTTCTCCCATTCTTCTCTGCAGATCCTCTCAAGTTCTGCCAGGTTGGATGGGGAGCGTCGCTGCACAGCTATTTTCAGGTCTCTCAAGAGATTTTAGATCGGATTCAAGTCCAGGCTCTGGCTGGGCCACCCAAGGACATTCAGAGACTTGTCCCGAAGCCACTCCTGTGTTGTCTTGGCTGTGTGCTTAGGGGCGTTGTCCTGTTGGAAGGTGAACTTTCACCCCAGTCTGAGGTCCTGAGCGCTCTGGAACAGGTTTTCACCAAGGATCTCTCTGTACTTTGCTCCGTTCATCTTTCCCACGATCCTGACTAGTCTCCCAGTCCCTGCCACTGAAAAACATCTCCACAGCATGATGCTGCCACCACTACGCTTCACCGTAGGGATGGTGCCAAGCGTCCAGAAGTGACGCTTGGTATTCAGGCCAACATTATTTTGGCAAACTCCAAGTGGGCTGTCATGTGCCTTTTACTGAGGAATGGCTTCTGTTTGGCGAATCTACCATAAAGGCCTGATTGGAAGTTTCTTCCATCTCCACAGAGGAACTCTGGAGCTCTGTCAGAGTGACCATTAGGTTCTTGGTCACCTCCCTGACCAAGGCTCTTCTCCCCCGATTGCGTAGTTTGGCTGGCCGGTCATCTCTAGAAAAGGTCTTGGTGATTCCAAACTTATTCCACTTAACAATGATGGAGGCCACTGTGTTCTTGAGCACGTTCAATGCTACAGAATTCCTTTAGTACCCTTCCCAGATCTGTGCCTCATAAAAATCCTGTCTCGGAGCTCTATGGACAATTCCTTTGTTTTTGCTCTGACATGCACTGTCAACTGTGGGACCTTTTATAGACAGGTGTGTGCCTTTCCATTTAATTTCCAATCAATTTAATTTATCACAGATGGACTCCAATCAAGTTGAAGAAACATCTCATTGATGATCAATGCTCAATTTCGAGTTTCATAGCAAAGGGTCTGATTATGCAAATAAGGTATTTCTGTTCTTTATTTTTAATACATTAACAAAAATGTCTAAAACCTGTTTTTTTCTCGCTTTGTCAATATAAGATACTGTGTTTAGATTGATGAGGTTTAAACACATTTCTTAAGATCAATTTTAGAATAAGGCAGTAGCGTAACAAAATGTGGAAAAAGTCAAGAGGTCTGAATACTTTCTGAATGCACTGTATATCTGAAACCGGTCAACTTATTTTTTAATTGTAAAGATGATTTTTATTATTGCAGCTAGAGAGTTTGAAAACAACATCACTCTAAAACGGCTGCTTTAAATCAGTACAAAATAGATAATCCTGTTCAAGATTGATATATATACACACATACAGTACCAATCAAAAGTTTGGATACACCTACTCATTCATGTTTTTGTTTTTCCCCCACTATTTTATACACTGTAGAATAATAGTGAAGACATCAAAACTATGAAATAACACATATGGAATCATGTAGTAACCAAATAAGTAGCCACCCTTTACCTTGATGACAACTTTGCACACTCTTGTCATTCTCTCAACCAGCTTCATGAGGAATGCTTTTCCAATGGTCTTGAAGGAGTTCCCACATATGCTGAGCACTTGTTGACTGCTTTTCCTTCACTCTGCGGTCCAACTCATCCCAAACCATCTCAATTGGGTTGAGGTTTGGTGATTGTGGAGGCCAGATCATCTGATGCAGCACCATCACTATCCTTCTTGGTCAAATAGCCCTTACACAGCCTGGAGGTGTGTTTTGGGTCATTGTCCTGTTGAAAGACAAATGATAGTCCCACTAAGCGCATGTAACAGTATAACTTTATACCGTACCCTTGCCCATACCCGGGTGCAAACCAGGGAGCCTCTGCACACATCAACAACAGTCACCCACGAAGCATCGTTACCCATTGCTTCACAAAAGCCGCAGCCCTTGTAGAGCAAGGGGAACCACTACTTCAAGGTCTCAGAGCAAGTGACGTCACCGATTGAAACGCTATTAGTGCGCACCACCGCTAACTAGCTAGCCATTTCACATCGGTTACACTCACCCCCCTTTTGACCTCCTCCTTTTCCGCAGCAACCAGTGATCCAGATCAACAGCATCAATTTAACAGTATAACTTTAGACCGTCCCCTCACCCATACCCGGGTGCGAACCAGGGACCCTCTGCACACATCAACAACAGTCACCCATGAAGCATCGTTACCCATCGCTCCACAAAAGCCGCGGCCCTTGCAGAGCAAGGGGAACCACTACTTCAAGGTCTCAGGGCAAGTGACGTCACCGATTGAAAAGCTATTAGTGCACACCACCGCTAACGAGCTAGCCATTTCACATCGGTTACACGCAAACCAGATGGGATATCCCTGCAGAATGCTGTAGTAGCCATGTTGGTTAAGTGTGTCTTGAATTCTAAATAAATCACTGATGGTGTCACCAGCAAAGCACTCTCACACCCCTACACCATGACACCTCTCCCTCCATGCTTCACGGTGGGAACCAGACATACGGAGATCATCCGTTCACCTGCTCTACATTTCACAAAGACACGGCGGTTGGAACCAAAAATCGCAAATTTAGACTCATCAGATCAAAGAACAGATTTCCACCAGTCTAATGTCAATTGCTTGTGTTCCTTGGCAAAATCAAGTCTCTTCTTCTTATTGGTGTCCTTTAGTAGTGGTTTCTTTTCAGCAATTCGACCATGAAGGCCTGATTCACACAGTCTCCTCTGAACAGTTGATGTTGAGATGTGTCTGTTACTTGAACTCTGTGAAGCATTTATTTGGGATGCAATTTCTAACGCTGATAACTCAAATGAACTTATCCTCTGAGGTAACTCTGAGTCTTCCTTTGCTGTGGATGGTCCTCATGAGAGCCAGTTTCATAATAGCGCTTGATGGTTTTTGTGTCTGCACTTGAAACTTTAAAAGTTCCTGAAATGTTCAGGATTGACTGACCTTCATGTCTTAAAGTGATGATGGACTGTCATTTCTCTTTGCTTATTTGAGATGTTCTTGCCATAATATAGACTTGGTCTTTCACCAAATATGGCTAACTTCAGTATACCAACCCTACCTTGTCACAACACAACTGATTGGCTCAAATGCATTAAGTTTTAACAAGGCACACCTGCTAACTGATATGTATTCTACTTGACTACCTCATGAAGCGTGTGCAAAGCTGTCATCAAGGCAAAGGATGGCTACTTATATTTTGATTTGTTTAACACTTTTTTGGTTACTACATGATTCCATATGTGTTATTTCATAGTGTTGATGTCTTCACTATTATTCTATAATGTATAGAATAGTGAAAATAAAGAAAAACACTTGAATGAGTAGGTGTTGTAGGTGCTGTGCCCCCCCTGCCGACCCCTTCATGCCCCCTACCACAGTTTGGGAATCACTGAGCTAGGTACTACCACTAACCAAGAGAAGGGAACAGGCTAGCCTGAACCCAGAACTGTTTATGTTCATGCCTTATCCATGCTGCCATTCAAGCCAAAGAAGGAGTGGCAAGGAGTGGCATGATAGCACCCAGGCTAGGAACAGGCCGCATTAGAACAGGCCTACAGTAAGGCTGCCTTTTTGACAGTCAGCATATTTCAAGGAAGAGTGTGCTCCAGCTACAGCTGTACACTTGACTGAGCATTGTCCCAAATTACATAACAAATTATGTAAATAATTACGAATTATACATGAATCAGCCTTGGCTCTCCTGTCGTAACTAACACACACACACACACACACACACACACACACACACACACACACACACACACACACACACACACACACACACACACACACACACACACAGAGAGACAAACAAACACACAGACACACACGTGAATATAATTAGCCTAAATATGATTAAAATAATACAAATATCCCAAAAATGTACCAAAACGTGTTATGTTGCAGCAAATTGCCTAGAAATGGTTATAAGAGCTATAAAAGCTCCTTTGACCTCAAAGAACACAGAGTGAAATTTTAGCGGAGAGCGGATCATGGTGTATAGTGCATCAAGGGATAAGGTATATGAGTGCAAGTGTGTGTGTGTGTGTGTGTGTGTATGTGTGTGTGGTAGTCTGTAGACCATAAGATCATTTCAGGCCACAAGCTGTTTAAAACGCGTGTTGGGAACAGAGCGTAAGATATGTGTGCATTTACCGTATGTGTGTGTTTGGGAAGGGATGTTAGTGAGTGCGTACACATGCATGAACGCAAACACAGTGTGAGATAACAGTACACTCCTGCTCTACACAAAGGTAAAATTAAGCCATTCTTAATCTCATTCAGCAACGTAAAACATTTAGTGCAATCCTACATAATAGCATTGGAATATAAGAGGAACACTGCTTTTGGGCTATACAAGGATACATCTGCCGAATAGAAATGTGTAGAAACATTTTACATTTTAGTCATTTGGCAGACACTTTTATCCAGGGCGATTTACAGTTACTGTATTCATCTTAAAACAGCTAGATGGGACAACCACATATCACAGTAAGTACATTTTTCCTCAACAAAGTAGCTAGCAGTAAAATAAGAGCTAGTAAGAGGGAAAAGAGTCAAGCGCAAGTGTTAGATCACGAAAGGTTTTACTACATTTTTGGGGGGAGGGTTGAGGAGGGGGTGCTGTGGGATTATTTAAAATACTCTTTCTGATGTTTTCGGAAAGGTGGGCAGGGACTAGCTGGTTCCACAATTGGGGTGCCAGGACAGAGCTTGAACTGGGCTGAGCGGGAGCTGCCCTGCCGTAGGGGTGGGAAGGCCAAGAGACCTGAAGGTATAGGGAGGGGCAGTTCCTTTTGCTGCTCTGTAGGCAACTATAATGGTCTTGGTGTTAATGTAAGCTAGTGGAAGCCAGTGGAGTGTGCGGAGGAGTGGGGTGACATGGGAACACACAAACATTCTAGGAACATTGTACTAATGACTTTCAGAGGAATCCTATTCTATTTACATTGGGCAAATATAATGATATCATATCGCATTACATTATACAACTACAGTTATGAAGAGTGATCAGATGAATTGCAATTAATTGCAAAGTCCCTCTTTGCCAAGCAAACGAACTGAATCCCCCCCAAAAAACATTTCCACTGCATTTCAGCCCTGCCACAAAAGGACCAGCTGACATCATGTCAGTGATTCTCTCGTGAACACAGGTGTAAGCGTTGACGAGGACAAACCTGGAGATCACTCTGTCATGTTGATTGAGTTTGAATAACAGACTGGAAGCTTTAAAAGGAGGGTGGTGCTTGGAATCATTGTTCTTCCTCTGTTAATCATGGTTAACTGCAAGGAAACATGTGCCGTCATCATTGCTTTGCACAAAAAAGGGCTTCTCAGGCAAAGATATTGCTGCCAGTAAGATTTCACCTAAATCAACCATTTATCAGATCATCAAGAACTTCAAGGAGAGCGGTTCAATTGTTGTGAAGAAGGCAAGGTGCACCTTGCCATAATGCAAAAGTGATAACTAAGAGGCTCAGGGAACAAAACATTGTTATTTTGGGAACATGGCCAGGAAACTCCCCAGACCTTAATCCCATTGAGAACTTGTGGTCCATCCTCAAGAGGCGGGTGGACAAACAAAACCCACAAATTTTGACAAACTCCAAGCATTGATTATGCAAGAATGGGCTGCCGTCAGTCAGGATGTGGCCCACAAGTTAATTGACAGCATGCCAGGGCGGAATGCAGAGGTCTTGAAAAAGAACGGTCAACACTGCAAATATTGACTCTTTGCATCAAACTTCATGTAATTGTCAATAAAAGCCTTTGACACTTATGAAATACTTGTAATTATACTTCAGTATTCCATAGTAACATCAGACAAAAATATCTAAAGACACTGAAGCAGCAAACTTTGTGGAATTTAATGTGTGTAATTCTTAGAACTTTTGGCCACGACCGTACATAAAAATAAGTGTTGCATCAGATCGGCAGATGGCTATAGATAGATAGCTAGGTGTATGTCGCACGTTACAAGAGAGACATTTCAACATATTATTATTTTTAGCAATTGCGTTTTTTTAGGTAGAAATGCCTTCTGGAACATGTGAAATTTCATGGGCATTAATAACAAACTTGCTATTTGTATTTACAGATGGAATACATTGTTAAATTACTAGCCTAGTTGATTTGGCACGGAAAAAGTTAGGAACCTTCCCGCTAGCCATGATTGGCTGAGATAATGGATGGAATTGTATGTGCAGAGAGATACGTTTAGATTGGCCTGCCATGTAGCATGCTTCCGTCTATAACGTGAACTGATCAGTATGTGTTGATAGTCCTTTCTACCTCAGCGCTTTTGGAAGATATAACGTTTGCCATCGAGAACTACAAAAGGTTTACTACTTTTCTCAACAACATTGATACCCTGAATTTAGCAGCCGCAATCAACAGATCAGTTGGAAAAAATTGTGATGGGCTACTTTCTGCACACGCCACGGTCAGTGTGAACCGGAGTAACTTGACACAATACTGGCCAAACAAGATGTATACTGAACAAAAATATAAAATGCAACTTGCTAACATTTCAACGATTTTACTGAGTTACAGTTCATAAAAGGAAAATCTGCAGATTGAAATGAATTCATTAGGCCCTAATCTATAGACTTCACATGACTGTGCAGTGGCGTAGCCATGGGTGGGCCTGGGAGGGCACAGGCCCACCCACTGGAGGGGCCCAGCCATTCAGAATGAGTTTTTCCCCAACAAAGGGCTTTATCACAGACAGAAATACTCCTCCGTTTCATCAGCTATCCGGGTGGTCTCCAAAGATCCCGCAGGTGAAGAAGTCAGGTGTGGAGGTCCTGGGCTGGTATGGTTACACGTGGTCTGCAGGTGTGAAGCCGGTTGGACCTACTGCCAAATTCTCTAAAACGATGTTGGAGGCAGATGGTAGAGAAATTAACATTAGATTCTCTGACATAAGCTCTGGTGGATATGGCTGCAGTCAGCATACCAATTGCACGCTGCCTCAAAACTTGAGACATCTGTGGCATTGTGTTGTGTGACAAAACTGCACAGTTTAGAGTGGCCTTTTATTGTACCCAGCCTAAGGTACACCTGTGTAATGATCATGCTGTTTAATTAGCTTCTTGATTTTCCACACCTGTCAGGTAGATGGATTATCTTGGCAAAAGAGAAATGCTCACTAACAGGGATGTAAACCTGTTTTTTGTCCGTATGGAACATTTCTGAGATCTTTTATTTCAGCTCATGAAACATGAGACCAACACTTTACATGTTGTGTTTAAATTTTTGTTCAGTATAGCTATAAACAAAACTGAGTTAAATGGTTCCCGTCTGCCATGAAGTGTTCATCCATGTATACTGGTAAGAGTCTATCTACATATTCAGATATTATACGTTTCTAATTTTGGCAGAAAGTCAATTTCATTGCAAGTTAAAGCCTACTGTGAGCAAGCTAGCGAACATTAGCTTGCTTGCTGGCTCACTAGCTAACATTACGTGTATGATCTGTGTAGTAATATTATTTGAATCAGAAATCCAATTGTATTTCTAGTTATAGCCTAATGTTAGCTAGCTAACATTGAACCTAGTTGGTTAGCTGTAGCTACATGCAGATTCATACTACAGCTATGACAATGTTTGTTTTGTAGTAGTATGAGTTGGGATTATGCCAGTTCATTGTTTAGCTAGCTAGCTAGCTACATGTCTAAACAAAAGACTCCATTTCGCCAGATGATTACATGACCATCAAGATAACCAGGTGTGTCTGGGGGTGATTACGGCCATCTATTGCATTTCATGAACATGTGTACATGTCTATAGACAATAGTGACCCATCCACTTCGATGAGGGGTGGTTATAGCATTTATTTCGCATGACCTATCAATTTAGACAAGTGTATCAGGTAAACATAATCTAATAATTATAAAATATTTTTATCTGGACACTTTCTGTTTTTGATATGGCTACCATGCAAGTGACCATTTCACGGTACCATTCACAACCTCTGTATCCTGTTCATGCAACAAATAAACATAGATTTGTATTATATAGCGTGTGTTTAGCAGAGACAGTAATGTGAAGAACAACATGACCTGCACCAAAGTCAGATTATGATATACAGTGCCTTCGGAAAGTGTACTATTTCCACATTTTATTACGTTACAGTCTTATTCTAAAATTGATCAAATAAATAAATATCCTTAGCAATCTAACCCATAATGACAAAGCTGAAACACATTTTTAGACATTTTTGCAAATGTATTACAAATAAAAAATAGAAATACCTGATTTACATAAGTATTCAGACCCTTTGCTATGAGATCTGAAATTGAGCTCAGGTGCATCCTGTTTCCATTGAACATCCTTCAGATGTTTCTGCAATTTGATTGGAGCCCACCTGTGTAAATTCAATTGATTGGACATGATTTGGAAAAGCCAACACCTGTCGATATAAGGTCCCACAGTTGACAGTGCATGTCAGAGAAAAACCAAGCCATGAGGTCGAAGGATTTGTCCATAGAGCTCTGAGACAGGATTGTGTAGAGGCACAGATCTAGAAAAGGATACCAAAACATTTCTTCAGCATTGAAGGTCCCCAAGAACACAGTGGCCTACAAAATGTTTTAAATGGAAGAAGTTTGGAACCACCAAGACAATTCCTAGAGCTGGCCGCCCGGCCAAACTGAGCAATCGGGGGAGAAGGGCCTTGGTCAGGGAGGTGACCAAGAACCCAATGGTTACTCTGACAGAGCTCTAGAGTTCCTCTGTGGTGATGAGAGAACCTTCCAGAAGGACAACCATTTCTGCAACACTCTACCAATCAGGCCTTTATGGTACGTGGCCAAAAGGAAGCCACTCCGCTGTAAAAGGCAATGACAGCCCACTTGGAGTTTGCTAAAAGGCACCTAAAGACTCTCAGACCATGAGAAAATCTCAGATCATGAGATTCTCTGATCTGATGAAACCTAGATTGAACTCTTTGGCCTGAATGCCAAGCGTCATGTCTGGAGGAAACCTGGCACCATGAAGCATAGTGGTGGCAACATCAGGGACTGGGAGGCTAGTCAGGATCGAGGGAAAGATGAAAGGAGCAAAGTACAGAGAGGTCCTTGATGAAAACCTGCTTCAGAGCGCTCAGGACCTTAGACTGGGGCGATGGTTCACCTTCCAACGACCCTAAGCACACAGCCAAGCAACGCAGGAGTAGCTTCGGGACAAGTCTCTGAATGTCTTTTAGTGGCCCATCCAGAGCCTGGACTCTGGATCCCATCCCTGGAGAGACTTGAAAATACATGATCAGCAACGCTCCCCATCGAACCTGACAGAGCTTGAGAGGATCTGCAGAGAAGAATGGGAGAAACTCCCCGAATACAGGTGGGCCAAGCATGTAGCATCATACCCAAGAAGACTTGAGAAGTAATCGCTGCCAAAGGTGCTTCAATAAAGTACTGAGTAAAGGGTCTGAATACTTACGTAAATGTGATATTTCAGTTTATTATTTTTAATAAATTAGCAAAAAATTCTAAAAACTGTTTTGGCTTTGTCATTATGGGGTATTGGGTGTAGATTGATGAGGGAAACCTTTTTTTTTTTTTTATACATTTTACAATAAGGTTGTAACCTAACAAAATTTGGGAAAAGTCAAGGGGTCTGATTAATCTCCAAAGGCACTGTAGGCCAAGGACTAGATAAAGTGTATTTTTATCTGGAGATTACTACACTACTCACTCTGTTTAGCACATGGCTTCACATGTGAATCCTTAAAGAGATGGGTGTGGCTAAGGCTTAAGAGAGTGTGAACAATGATTAGTGGGTGTAGAACTCTCCAGTAGGTGTACCAAAACATTCAAGGGACATTTTCTCAAAAGTGGGGTTACAAGTTTGTCATCTTTCAAAGCAGAATAACTGTACCATTATTCCTCAACTGCAGTGTAAGATATACCATTTTCTAGCTCTAAGTCTACTTTTATGCAATTTAAAAAACGCAATTTAAAATGTTGCCACATCGGACCGAATCCAGGTGGTGGGTCACATATTTGTAACATGACACATTACATCATATTACTGGGGCATGTAAAGCTCCCCTTCAACATTATCTCACTTATAAGCATAAAATGTTTCTCAGGACAATATCCAGGCTTCTCTGCTTTGTAGCCCTAGTATGTTTTCTGCGTGACAGGCCCTGGGTGTAGCTGATGTGTGTGTGACTGTGTACATCAGGAGGGGAGAAAGAGAGGAGGGTGCCACTTGCTTGTCTCCCTTCCTGTCAGTTGTCATCCGTTCTAGGCGAGCTTCTCTGTGGTAAGCTGTCAGTTCCACAAACACATTTAGATACAGTGTGTACACACACAGAGACACACACAAACACTGCATCTTCTGTCTCAGGAACCACATTAAGAAGATATAAGAAATAACACATCTCCTGAGATAACACTGCAAAAAAAGACAAACCGGAACAGTGTTGCGTGTCCCTTTAAGATGAAGGCCAGGTGGTACGGCAGAGCAGAGCTGCAGCTGTACTGTCACTGGCAGGGGAGTAGGCAGGTTGGCCGGAGCAGCTGTCTAATTACATCACGGCAGGAGGTCAGCGCATGGCCAATCACCCTCCTTCGCAGACACACCTTGCAGCTCCAATAGAGGACAGAGGGAGAGAGGAAGGGACCGTCTGCATGGACAGCATAATAGAGACCTAGAAAGTCACTCAATGACGTTGACCATAGTACTGCTTTCTGCATTGAAAAGGAACATGAGGAAGGTCTGTAACCAATATTTCCAGTGAAAGAAAGAAAGGAAAGCTTTCGACAACACATGGCTTGAAGCCAGGCCTGGCTAAACATGCATTTGAGGTACCGAATACATATGTGAAAATAGTATAGTGAATAATGTTGTGTTTCTTCAAAAACACATTCAAAGAGGTACCAGTTCCAGGGTTCATGTAAGTCTAGTCTATATTAAGAAATAATGCAACTAGCTGATAGGAGCATATTGGCTCAAAAGGCAGAAAACCTGATTCAACAAGCAGCCGGTATAGCCACTAGTAGGAATAACATCAAGTGAACCATTGTCCATGCTTTCCTTTCAGACTAAAAGCCACACCATTTGCATGTTACACCTTGATGTCAATGTAAAATGCTCAACGTAAAATGTCACTCAGGGATACGTACTCAAGCCAAACTAAGAGATTATAAAAATCCAGGAACATTGTTGGTATTGCATTTGTTGGATTGTAAAAGTAATTCACAATATATATTTTTTTATTATAAAAGTCAGTCAACACGGTTTACATTTAATTTGTTAATCGACCTGGCCAAGGATTCGACTCTGTCAATCACCACATTCTTATTGGCAGACTCAACAGCCTTGGTTTCTCAAATGATTAGTTCACCAACTACTTATCTGATAGAGCTCAGTGTGTAAAATCAGAGGGCCTGTTGTCCAGACCTCTGGCAGTCTCTATGGGGGTGCCACAGTGTTCAATTCTCGGGCTGACTCTTCTCTGTATACATCAATGATGTCGCTCTTGCTGCTGGTGATTCTCTAATCCACCTCTACGCTGACGACACCATTCTGTATACTTCTGGTCCTTCTTTGGACACTGTGTTTGTTAACTAACCTCCAGACGAGCTTCAATGCCATACAACTCTCCTTCCGTGGCCTCCAATTGCTCTTAAACGCAAATAAAACTAAATGCATGCTATTCAACCGATCATTGCCCGCACCTGCCCGCCCATCCAGGATCACTACTCTGGACGGCTCTGACTTAGAATACGTGGATAACTACAAATACCTAGGTGTCTGGCTAGACTGTAAACTCTCCTTCCAGACTCACATTAAGCATCTCCAATCAAAAATTACATCGAGAATCAGCTTCCTATTTCTCAACAAAGCTTCCTTCACTCATGCTGCCAAACATGCCCTCGTAAAACTGACCATCCTACCGATCCTAGACTGCGGCGATGTCATCTATAAAATACCCTCCAACACTCTACTCAGCAAACTGGATGTAGTCTATCACAGTGCCATCCGTTTTGTCACCAAAGCCCCATATACTACCCACCACTGCGACCTGTACTCTCTTTTGTCTGTCTGGCCAAACCCACTGGCTACAGGTTATCTACAAGTCTCTGCTAGGTAAAGCCCCGCCCTATCTCAGCTCACTGGTCACCAAACACCCACTGTAGCACACGCTCCAGCAGGTATATCTCACTGGTCACCCCCAAAGCCAATTCCTCCTTTGCTTTCCTTCCAGTTCTCTGCTGCCACTGACTGGAATGAACTGCAAAAATCACTGAAGCTGGAGTTTCTCATCTCCCTCACTAGCTTTAAGAACCAGCTGTCAGAGCAGCTCACAGATCACTGCACCTGTTCATAGCCCATCTGTATACAGCCCATCTATCTGCTGAATTTATTTATTTTGCTCCTTTTGCACCACAGTATCTCTACTTGCACATCCATCTTTTGCACATCTACCATTCCAGTGTTTAAATGCCATATTGTAATTACTTCACCACCATGGCCTATTTATTGCCTCAACTCCCTTATTTGACCTTATTTGCAGTCACTGTATATAGACTTTGTTTTCTTTTTTTCCTACTGTATGTTTTGTTCATTCCATGTGTAACTCTGTGTTGTTGTATGTGTCGAACTGCTATGCTTTATCTTGGCCAGGTCGCAGTTGCAAATGAGAACTTGTTCTTAAAGCTTAAAAGAAAGAAAGAAAGAAAGAAAGAAAGAAAGAAAGAAAGAAAGAAAGAAAGAAAGAAAGAAAGAAAGAAAGAAAGAAAGAAAGAAAGAAAGAAAGAAAGAAAGAAAGAAAGAAAGAAAGAAAGAAAGAAAGAAAGAAAGAAAGAAAGAAAGAAAGAAAGAAAGAAAGAAAGAAAGAAAGAAAGAAAGAAAGAAAGAAAGAAAGAAAGAAAGAAAGAAAGAAAGAAAGAAAGAAAGAAAGAAAGAAAGAAAGAAAGAAAGAAAGAAAGAAAGAAAGAAAGAAAGAAAGAAAGAAAGAAAGAAAGAAAGAAAGAAAGAAAGAAAGAAAGAAAGAAAGAAAGAAAGAAAGAAAGAAAGAAAGAAAGAAAGAAAGAAAGAAAGAAAGAAAGAAAGAAAGAAAATTCAGGCCGAATCGGGAGGATTGGCAACCGTAGCCTCAAACCCACGTTGCAGTACACCACCAAGCGAGGTTTGTAATTCACAAAGACGGCTTGCCTGTGAGGTAAATCCTGCTAAACTCAGCCCTGAGTTTAGCATTTTTGTTCAAAATGGCAGAGTTCACATAAAGTTAATGCCAAACCTCGTTTTTAAAAACAGTCTACAACAAAAGACAAGTTTGCTCAAACCCTGCAAACCATAACCAATATAACCACTGGTCTTGGATTGGATTTACTGGATAATCCTATATCTGGCTAGCGCCGTCAAAGTCAGGTGAACAGCCGCTGCTCTAGTTTGGGGAATAGGTCTCTCCTTATCCTGTATTTAGGCTAGATACTTCTGTTTAGATCTAGTGTGAAGAGACATTTTGATGACATCAGCATGAACTAGTTACAACTTTATTCTGAGGGAGATGCCTCTGGGGAGTTAAAAGCGGTGTCCTCTCCTTGGGAAAGTGGGACTGCTTTAAATAGGCACTGGGTTCGAAGGAGGTCGTCACATCATCGGTCATTTTGGCTCATCACGGAGAGCCTATTGAGGGCAGATGCACTTAATGGTGCCAGAATGCTGGGGTGACTGGAAATAAAATGGAGTCCACGGGCGCTACTGTACACACAGCCTGCAGAGAGATGGCCCCGGACTGTCAGCTTTAAAGAGTGAGGGGGGTGGGGGTGCCCAGTAGACCTCACACACACACAGATAATGCGGAGACAGACAGGCAGGGAGGCACAGATTTATATAATGCCACACAAACCACACACACACACACACACACACACACACACACACACACACACACACACACACACACACACACACACACACACACTTTTAGGCAAATACCCGAGCAGACACACTCACTTTTGGACTTTATGGGAATGCTATGAAGTCCAAAAGGTATGGGCAGAGTTAGAAAGTTGGCTGTCAGAAGTATTACAATGTAAATCTACTTTAATCCATCTGTCTACATATTTCAAGACATGCAGTGAGATACGCAATGGCTTGGACAATACTCTTCTTGTCAATTATCTTGAAAAAGCATACTTAAAAACTGTGAAGCAACCAATCCTCCATCGTTAAGTCAATGGAAAGATCATATACTTCATTATCTAAATAATTGAAAGAGCGTGAGGGTTGGAGAGGAACAAAATGGTGCAATTTGAGGACGTGGCGGAGAGTAGTGCAGGCAGTGGAGATGGGTCTGGGCAGGTGTGATGTTGTTGATGTTTGTGTGCATCTGTATGTTGTCTTTTGTATGTGTATGTTTTGTATTGTATTAAATAATTAATTAAATAAATAACACCAAAACATTATCACCGACACATACACGGCAGGGTTTTAAATGAGCCGGACGCTGAGCCAGTGAGCTCACGCCTATATTTCTGTGTGTGTGTGGGATTGGGGAGATGTATCTCTGCTAAAGCCACTAAAGCCCAATGTTTACGAGTCCTGGGGCCTGAGCCTCTCCCAAAGAAGCTTTCCCTCCAGCCTCTCTGCTCTGTCCAAAATTATTCCCTATATAGTGCACTAATTCTGACCAGAGCATTATGGGTCCTGGTCAAAAGTAGTGCACTATATAGGGAATAGGATGCCATTCGAGACACACCCCTCAGCTTCCCAGGCACAAGGACAACGATGAATAATATCCATCCACTCCGCATAGCTACCGCATAGCTACTAGCAACCTATAAAGAATGCTAGCCCAACTACATTTCACATCACATACTTTAATAAGGGTTATTGTATTCAGGGAGCATGTTAGCTCGTAGTGCTAGTGCGCTAAATATTTTATTAGGGTTCCTGTATTCAGGAAGCGTGCTAGTAATGCTAGCGCTAGCTTTTTACTAGGCTTACTGTAAATCAGAAGTGTGTTTGGGTGCCTCAAGGAAATATGAGCCAGTTTGTTCGGACAGGCGACAGTGGCCAAGTGGAGAAGGAAATGGGAGGTCAAATAGGGGTAGAGGGGTAAAGAGGGTCGGGTCAAGAGGCGAGCAGCTGTGAGGATCTGCAAAGCCTGACCAATGATCTACTACTATAACATTCTATTTCACTTCTCATGCACACTTCTCATACCATTTCAATGAACGTGGAATTTCTCCAAATCAATAATATCATACTATCACAAAGAAAAATAACTTGGTGTTTTTCTCTTGTCCCTGATAATGATGCTGTTAGCCTGAATACTGTTTTTATTCACATTAAACACAATTTAATTATAGGACAAACTACTACAATGTAGCCTACATAGTCAAAAGGAAGCAGCAGAACTGTAGGAAAATGACTAGGTAGTTTATATGGACTAGAAAAGTGTAAAGAAGGTCAACATCAGTCCCCAATTAATCTGAAGGAATTGATTGGACTAAAGGCTTCGCACACAACTCTTCAAACGCCAATCACTGTTCTACAATACCATCAAAGGGTCCCTTTACACTCTAGGCATGCGTCTCAAATCACAAATATAAATTTCCACAAAGTTTGCTGCTTCAGTGTCTTTAGATATTTTCGTTACTATGGAATACTGAACTATAATTACAAGCATTTCATTAGTGCCAAAGGCATTTATTGACAATTACATGAAGTTGATGCAAAGAGTCAATATTTGCAGTGTTGACCGTTCTTTTTCAAGACCTCTGCGATCTGCCCTGGCATGCTGTCAATTAACTTCTGGGCAACATCCTGACTGATGGCAACCCATTCTTGCATAATCAATGCTTGTAGTTTGTCAAAATGTGTGGAATTTTGTTTGTCCACCCGCCTCTTTTGAGGATGGACCACAAGTTCTCAATGGGATTAAGGTCTGGGGAGTATCCTGGCCATGGACCCAAAATATCGATGTTTTGTTCCCCGAGCCACTTAGTTATCAATTTTGCCTTATGGCAAGGTGCTCCATCATGCTGTAAAAGGCATTGTTTGTCACCAAACTGTTCCTGGATGGTTGGGAGAAGTTGCTCTCGGAGGATGTGTTGGTACCATTCTTTATTCATGTCTGTGTACTTAGGCAAAATTGTGAGTGAGCCCACTCCCTTGGCTGAGAAGCACCCCACACATAAATTGCCTTCTTCACAACAATTGAACCGCTCTCCTTGAAGTTCTTGATGATGTGATAAATGGTTGATTTAGGTGCAATCTTACTGGCAGCAATATCCTTGCCTGTGAAGCCCTTTTTGTGCAAAGCAATGATGACGGCACGTGTTTCCTTGCAGGTAACCATGATTGAGAGAGGAAGAACAATGATTCCAAGCACCACCCTCCTTTTAAAGCTTCCAGTCTGTTATTCGAACTCAATCAACATGACAGATTGATCTCCAGCCTTGTACTCTTCAACACTCACCTGTGTTAACGAGAAAGTCACTGACATGATGTCAGCTGGTCCTTTTGTGGCAGGGCTGAAATGCAGTGGAATTTTTTGGGAGGGGATTCAGTTAATTTGCATGGCAAAGAGGGACTTTGCAATTGATTGCAAATCATCTGATCACTCTTCATAACATTCTGGAGTATATGCAAATTGCCATCATACAGACTGACGCAGCAGACTTTGTGAAAATGAATATTTGTGTCATTCTCAAAACTTTTGGCCACGACTGTAGTTGTATAATGTAATGTGATATGATGTCATTATATTTGCCCAATGTGAATAGAATAGGATTCCTCTGAAAGTCATTAGTACAATGTTTCTAGAATGTTTGTGTGTTCCCTCCGCACACTCCACTGGCTTCCAGTGGACTGTATATAGGGAATAGGTTGCCATTTGGAATGTAACCTATGATTAATGCAGTCCATTTATGTTTTTATTTTTTATTTTTTTACCTTTATTTAACCAGGCAAATTAGTTAAGAACAAATTCTTATTTTCAATGACGGCCTAGGAACAGTGGGTTAACTGCCTGTTCAGGGGCAGAACGACAGATTTGTACCTTTTCAGCTCGGGGGTTTGAACTTGCAACCTTCCGGTTACAAGTCAAATGCTCTAACCACTAGGCTACCCTGCTGCTCCATGTGGTCGACATTGGCCAATGGGTGAGGCAGTGTCACATTTGGAATTCGGCCCATATGCCTTAAATGTCTAAGGTGTCTGTGTATTTCAGTATTTATAGTCTACTATGAATCATCCTCACTAATAACCAATGGAATTTTCTCCTAGGAAGTGTGAAAACGCTGGGGCTCAGTATCCAGCATATTTTGGGAATGAATGCTAGTGTTTCTGATTGCGCTAACACTAGTTAGCATTGGCTCGCTGAACTCCTAAATATAAGTATCTGTGGCACTTCATTCCCCTCTTCAAGGGATTAATGCAAGGGCACCGATTAAACGTTCTGTTAATGTTTGCCAACACAATCCCCCTACCAAATCTCAAAGAACACTGACAATAAGGCTCCAATAAAAGCATTTTATGGATTGGTCAACAGATCAAGGAGAAATACTAGGGCTTCAAAATAAGGTTGTCAGAACAAGGGTTGGCAAACAACCATCCATAAATCAAATCAAATGTTATTAGTCACAGTGTGCCAAATACAACAGGTGTAGTAGACCTTACACTGAAATGCTTACTTGTAATATCTGTCGAAGTTGGATATTGTACACGATCAATGCTTTGGTATCTAAATAATTTGGTAAAATGGGAATCCTTCATATAATTTCGAAATGTTTAAATAATACTCAACGCTTGTTTTGTTCCATAATAATAACATAGGGTAAACTCTACTGTTATTTAAACCCTATGAGACAGGCCTTTAAAATTCAACCTGAACTTCCAGTGACTCTGTTTGGGATAGCGCCCAGCAGATTAATGAAGATTTATGACAACAGTGTGACCACTGGTCAGGATAATATCAGCCCAGCCCAGCCTCACTGAGCTGCTGAAACCGAGGCAGAGAGGCTTTGTACCAAATGGCACACTATTTCCTATGTAGTGCACTTGAAGTGCAATACTTTTGACCAGGGAGTAATAGGAGCCATAGGGCTCTGGTAGAAAGTAGTTCACTTTTAAATGTTTTATTTATTTTTATTTTAACAGGGAAGACATATTGAAACCTTTTCCAAATTCGCCCTGAATAAAACAATATACAGTTGAAGTCTGAAGTTTACATACACTTACGTTGGCGTCATTAACTCGTTTTTCAACCACTCCACAAATTTCTTGTTAACAAACTACAGTTTTGGCAAGTCGGTTAGGACATCTTCTTTGTGCATGACACAAGTAATTTTTCAACAATTGTTAACAGACAGATTATTTCACTTATAATTCACTGTATAACAATTCCAGTGGATCAGAAGTTTACAAACACTAAGTTGACTGTGCCTTTAAACAGCTTGGAAAATTCCAGAAAATTATGTCATGGCTTTAGAAGTTTCTGATAGGCTAATTGACATCATTTGAGTAAATTGGAGGTGTCCCTGTGGATGTATTTCAAGGCCTACCTTCAAAACACAGTGCTTCTTTGCTCGACATCATGGGAAAATCAAAAGAAAATCACCAAGACCTCAGAAAGAAAATTGTAGACCACAAGCCTGGTTCATCCTTTGGAGCAAATTCCAAATGCCTAAAGGTACCATGTTCATCTATACAAACAATAGTACGCAAGTATAAACACCATGGGACCACACAGCCGTCATACCGCTCAGGAAGGAGACGCGTTCTGTCTCCCAGAGATGAACGTACTTTGGTGCGAAAAGTGCAAATCAATCCCAAAACAACAGCAAAGGACCTTGTGAAGATGCTGGAAGAAACAGGTACAAAAGTATCTATATCCACAGTAAAATGAGTCCTATATCGACACAACCTGAAAGGCGCTCAGCAAGGAAGAAGCCACTGTTCCAAAACCCAGACAATGACGACATGTGCAGTACATTTTGGAGATAGTGAAGATATTTCTCCAAAATGTACTGTTCTCTGGTCTGATGAAACAAAATTAGAACGGTTTGACCATAATGACCATTGTTATGTTTGGAGGAAAAAGGGGGAGGCTTGCAAGCTGAAGAACACCATCCCAACCGTGAAGCCCGGGGGTGGCAGCATCATGTTGTGGGGGTGCTTTGCTGCAGGAGGGACTGGTGCACTTCACAAAATAGATGGCACCATGAGAATGGAAAATAATGTGTGAAGACAGTGAAGAGCCGACTCTGGGATGCTGGCTAAGGGATGCAAAGAAAAAGCCATATCTCAGACTGGCCAATAAAAGATTGGCAAAATAACACACACTGGACAGAGGACCTCTGCCTAGAAGACCAGCATCGCCGGAGTTTCCTCTTCACTGTTGACGTTGAGACTGGTGTTTTTTGTACTATTTAATGAAGCTGTCAGTTGAGGACTTGTGAGGCATCTGTTCCTGTAACGGCTGTTGGAAGGAGAGGAGCAAGGTGCAGCGTGGTACGTGTTCATACCTTTTATTTGAACTGAACACTGAAATAACAAAAATAACTAAGAACGAACAAAACCGAAACAGTTCTGTTTGGTGCAGACCCAGAAAACAACTACCCACAAAACACAGGTGGGAAAAGGCTACCTAAGTATGGTTTTCAATCAGAGACAACGATAGACAGCTGCCTCTGATTGAGAACCACACCCGGCCAAACACACAGAAATAGAAAACATAGAACACAAAACATAGAATGCCCACCCCAACTCACGTTCTGACCAAACCAAAATAGAGCCATAAAAAGGATCTTTAAGGTCAGGGCGTGACAGTTCCTCAAACAAGACACTAATGTACTTGTCCTCTTGCTCAGTTGTGCATTGGGGACTCCCACTCCTCTTTCTATTCTGGTTAGAGACAGTTTGCGCTGTTCTGTGAAGGGAGTAGTACACAGCGTTGTACGAGATCTTCAATTTCTTGGCAATTTCTCACATGGAATAGCCTTAATTTCTGAGAAAAGAAATAGACTGACGAGGTTCAGAAGAAAGTTCTTTGTTTCTGGCCATTGTATTTCTGATAAATTTGATGTTATTTAAATGGACAAAAAATGTGCTTTTCTTAGCAGAGGAGAAATGCGCACTAACAGGGATGTAAACAAATTTGTGCACAACATTTTTGAGAAATAAGCTTTTAGTGTGTATGGAAAATTGGGATATTTAATTTCAGCTCATGAAACATGGGATCAACACTTTACATGTTGCGTTTATTTTTGTTCAGTATATATACATTGTGAAGTATACATAGTGAAGAGAACAGGTCCCAAAATCGTCCGCTGTGGTACACCATTTTTGTACCTCAAGAAATTCAGACTTAACCCCATCAATTCTCTTCATAGGGTATAGGGTGCCATTTCGGAAGCAGCTACAGAGAGAGGTGGTGGGCGTATTGATTGGTTAAGTGAGGCTAGGGGATGTGCTGGAGTTAATACCTTTTGTCACGTTCTGACCTTTATTTCCTTTGTTTTGTCTTTATTTAGTATGGTCAGGGCGTGAGTTGGTGTGGGCAGTCTGTGTGTTTTTCTATGTGGTTTTGAGTTCAGCCTAGTATGGTTCTCAATCAGAGGCAGGTGTCGTTAGTTGTCTCTGATTGAGAATCATACTTAGGTAGCCTGGGTTTCACTTTTGAGTTGTGGGTGTTTGTTTTCCGTGTGTGTGTTTGTTGCCACACGGTACGGTTTCGTTCATGTTCACGTTTATTGTTTTGTATTTACATAGTGTTCAGTTTATATCTTAAAATAAAACGTTATGGACACTTACCACGCTGCGCATTGGTCCTCCGATCCTTCTCGCTTCTCAGAAGAGGAGGAGGAATGCCGTTACACCTTTATCCATCCAGTCGAGAGCAGAGAGCCAGAGAGCCTTTCGCTCGTCACATACTTGCTCACATCATTGATCCGGTATGTTAAATAAAATATAGAACCCACTTAAGCCAAATTAAGGCATGTGGTCAAATCAAAATCAATCAAATGTATTTATATAGCCCTTCGTACATCAGCTGATATCTCAAAGTGCTGTACAGAAACCCAGCCTAAAACCCCAAACAGCAAGCAATGCAGGTGTAGAAGCACGGTGGCTAGGAAAAACTCCCTAGAAAGGCCAAAACCTAGGAAGAAACCTAGAGAGGAACCAGGCTATGAGGGGTGGCCAGTCTTCTGGCTGTGCCGGGTGGTCAAATGCAGTCAGGGCTATAGGGGAGTCAGTGGGTATGGTGGGTAGAGAGTGTTTTAAGTTCTGTTTGAATGACCCCCTCAACCCGTGACTGATGTGACGGGGGTGTGGGGAGAACTCTCAGGCCAAAATGGCAGTTATTAAGAGAGAGAGAGATTTGGTGATCGCTTGACTGACAAGTGCTCAATAGGAGATTCTGACCAAAACGTCATGCTGATAGACACACAAAAAATACATCTAAATGATGTCCTTTCACAACCAGTATACAACCTGACTGTGACAACACAAAGGTTTTGCACACTGGTATTACTAGCAGTTTGGGGGTGGACTCACAATATCACTCAAACACAGCTCATGGTTTTCCTGGACGATTATGGTTAGGGGTAACAACACGCACTGTAATCTTGGGTTATTACATGGTTAAAAGGGAAGTTTAGGACTTTAATTTGATGTTAGATGGTTCCTCACCCTGAAAGTAGTCTATGGGCCTGGAGAAACTAAAATCCATGGTTCAGTTTTCTTTAAATGGATACTTTGGGATTTTGGCAATGAGGTCCTTTATCTACTTCCCCAGAGACAGATGAACTCGTGGATACCATTTTTATGTCTCTTCGTGCAATTTGAAGGGCGTTAGCGCACTAGGTAAGTAGCATTAGAGTAATGACTGGAAGTCTATGGGTATCTGCTATGGGTAAAACTACCTCTACCTCCTTCATACTGCACATAGATATAAAAATGGTATCCACTAGTTCATCCGACTCTGGTGAAGTAGATAAAGAAAATTGCCAAATCCTGAAGTATTTCTTTAAACAGCCACCACAAACTCCAGCTAACATAAGCCACTGCTAGAGAACAATCAATGGAAGTGATATGAGCAATTGTTCATTTACCAAAACACTATGGAGCCGATTTGATTTGGCAATGTAGTCTGGACTCACCACTGTCCTTGTCCTCTGCGATGCACTCATGGATGGACTCACTGAGCCCCAGGCTAGCCGCGCTAGGCAAGGGACCCAGGATGGAAGCTAGGGAGGGCCCTCCTCTGGGTGGTGGATGTGGAGGGGGTGCCTCCTCTGTCACTCCTTCTCCCCCTCTTTCGTCCCCTTGCTGTTCCCCCTGGATGACCTGGCAGAGGAAGTCCTGGTTCAGGTGTTGGGCAACTGCCTCCAGCTCCTCGTCCTCCTCGGGGTCCACCTCCCTGGGGCTGGAGCACGAGGCCTGAGAAAGCACCTCGTCCAGCGGGTCTGAGGGTCAGAGTGGAGAGGATGGGTCTTGGGGATATATACAGTACATACACATATTCAGGGATTGAGTCACGTAGGTGTTATGTGCGTAGCTGTACTTTAGACACACACACACACGCTGCTCTTTTCAGAGAACTCAAAATGACAATCATCTGCAGTTCTCCGCCTGCCATTTTCAAAGGGCAAAAGTGTGACCTCATGACACTGATGAAGCACCTTGTCAGAACTGACCTACAGCGTCGCTTTGATTAAAAAAACGACAGCAGCCACAGAGACGTGCTTCTTGTTGAGTAAAAAAACACACTAAAGGCAGTGGGCACACACACGTACGCATGCACGCACGCAAACACACACACACACACACACACACACACACACACACACACACACACACACACACACACACACACACACACACACACACACACACACACACACACACACACACACACACACACACACCTATTTCTTTGGCATAGGCAGCGTAGATCCCTCTGAGCTTTGGCCTGCTGTTTTCCAGCTCCGTCTCGATCTCGTCTCGATACAAACTGATTTCACCTGCAGGGGTAGAGAGACGGTGAAACTGAGATGACCCTTCACATTACATTGTTTGTTTTCACATTTACAATTCTCTCAATCCTACAGTGACCTAGTTGATCGCATGCATTTTATATGACATTTTACATTCATTTACATTACATTTTATATCACAATTATTTTTATGAGATTTTTGAGTTTTATTTACATACAAAATGCTCAAAGATCTAATCAAAAATGCTCACAGACTTAAAGTTCCAAAACTTTGTGGTAGCTTGCATTGAGGCTACCTATTACCACAATATAAACCAAACATACCTTGAACTTCATCCAGCTTTTTGGCTAACTCTTGTTCAAGCTAAAATGGGGTAAGGGAGAGTCAAAGTGAAAAAAACTATTGATGGGATTCAGTCAATTGCAGATTTACGGATAGTGCTTTCAGAAGTGTATTGGAATTGCACAGTAGCATGTTCTGGATGGATGAGTTGACACTTGATATGGAAACTGGCAGTCTGGTCACATACCAGATTACTTCTCATCCACGTTTGTGGTAAAAACTGAACGAGTCACGCCATGCAACTAAAAGTTTCTAAATCAAGTGTCAACTCCTTCCATTCGGGCCACGCTTCTGTGCAAATCAAATGCACTGAGATATGATTGACAGGGCAAGCCAGCCAATGCCTGGCCATCAGTTCCATCTGAGACATGCTGCTATGCCAATCAAACACACTGACAAGTGATTGCAAGCCAATGCCTGGAAAGAGTCAGATAACTTACCGCCTGCATCTTGACCTTCCTCTGTCCAGCAGTGAAAGAGGGTGGGTCACACTCCTGCTCCAGATCCACCCGCATGAACTCATCGATGGTCAGCTGACTGGTGGGAGTGTCCTCGAACTCTGTCAATCTTGACAACAGAAGGAGAGGTGTGTCACGTTCTGACCTTAGTTCCTTTTTTATGTCTCTATTTTGGTTTGGTCAGGGCGTGAGTTGGGGTGGGCATTCTATGTTTTTCAGTCTGTTTTGTTCTGTTTGTTGTATTTCTATGTGTTTGGCCTGGTATGGTTCCCAATCAGAGGCAGCTGTCAATCGTTGTCTCTGATTGAGAACCATACTTAGGTAGCCTGTTCCCACCTGTGTTGTGGGTAGTTGTTTTCCATTTGTGTATTGCACCTTGCAGAACTGTTCATTTGTAGTTTTGTTTGTTCAAGTATTCGTATTGATTAAAAGGTATTATGAATACTTACCACGCTGCACCTTGCTCTTCTCCTTCTCCCGACAACAGACGTTACAGAACTACCCACCACCAACGGACCAAGCAGCGTGGTAAAAAGGAGGAATGGATATGGGAGGACATTCTGAACGGGTAGGGAGCCTACACATGGGAGGAGATCCTGGCTGGAAGGGATCGCCTCCCACGGGAACAGGTGGAGGCAGCCAGGAAAGCGGAGGCAGCAGCAAAAGGGAGCCAGCGATATGAGGGAACACGGCTGGCTTTATTGGGGGGGACACACGGAGAGATTGGCGGAGTCAGGTAGGAGACCTGAGCCAACTCCCCGTGCTTACTGTGGCGAGAGGTTGACCGGGCAGGCACCGTGTTATGTGGTGAAGCGCACGGTGTCCCCAGTGCGCACGCATAGCCCGGTGCGCTACATCGCAGCTCCTCGAATCGGTCGGGCTAGAGTGGGCATCGGGCCAGGAGGGATGAAGCCAGCTCAGCGCATCTGGTCTCCATGGCCCGGGTTATATGGCACCAGCCCTACGCACGGTGTCCTCGGTTCACCAGCACAGCCCAGTGCGGCCTGTTCCAACTCTCCGCACTTGCCGGGCTACAGGGGGTATCCAGCCAGGACAGGTTGTGCAGGCTCGTTGCTCGAGACCTCCAGTGCGCCTCCACGGCCCAGTGCATCCGGTGCCTCGGCCAAGGAAGAGGCCGCCTGTATGTCTCCCCAGTCTGGTGAGTCTCCCGCCTGTCCGGCGCCGCCAGAGTCTCTCGCATGTCCGGCGCCGCCAGAGTCTCCCTCCTATTCGGGGCCCGCGGTAAGGGTCCCCACTCCAGAGGCGCCACATAAGTGGGCCAAGACTAAGGTGGAGTGAGGGCTACGTCCCGCACCAGAGCCGCCACCGCGGTGAAATGCCCACCCAGACCCTCCCCTATAGTTTCAGGTTTTGCGGTCGGAGTCCGCACCTTTGGGGGGGGGGGTTTGTTATGTCACGTTCTGACCTTAGTTCCTTTTTTATGTCTCTATTTTGGTTTGGTCAGGACGTGAGTTGGGGTGGGCATTTATGTTTTTCAGTCTGTTTTGTTCTGTGTGTTGTATTTCTATGTGTTTGGCCTGGTATGGTTCCCAATCAGAGGCAGCTGTCAATCGTTGTCTCTGAGAACCATACTTAGGTAGCCTGTTCCCACCTGTGTTTGTGGGTAGTTGTTTTGTGTATTGCACCTTGCAGAACTGTTCATTTGTAGTTTTTTTTTTTGTTCAAGTATCCGTATTGATTAAAAGGTATGAATACTTACCACGCTGCACCTTGCTCTTCTCCTTCTCCCGACAACAGACGTTACAAGGTGTCAAGTTACAAAGGACGGATGAAGACCTTTTCTCTATACACACTGATGATGGCCTAACAGCTGAAATATGTATTATTCTCTTGTTACATTCAAATAAAAGCAATATAAATAACTCTGAAAATCAATTTCTTAACT
The DNA here is from genome assembly GCF_036934945.1 of Oncorhynchus masou masou. Lineage (NCBI taxonomy): Eukaryota > Metazoa > Chordata > Actinopteri > Salmoniformes > Salmonidae > Oncorhynchus > Oncorhynchus masou. The sequence continues at coordinate 14,708,498 of NC_088230.1, read as the reverse complement.
CAAACCTTACCACCAATTTCAAGCCTTAATTGAACCATAACCCCAGATCTAGCGTGGTCATCTAGCAGTGTATGTGTTAGGGTGCGGGGTTAGGGAAAGCATAGGCTTTACCAACAGTCTTCAATGGACCAAACTGCATTTGCCAATATGATGGGATCTACTAAGCTACAGTAGGCTAGTGAAGGTTTGGTGGCTAGCGAGAGGATATGAGCCCTGTCCAGAAAAGGATTCCAGCCATGACAAAGACATGCCCTCATCTGCTCCCCTCTTAGCTCGTACCTTTTCCTCAGTGTGGCCTCGCACACTTTCACCACTCCGATCACGTCCTTGACGGTGCGGCGGAACTCGTGCATCCGGGCAGCCACCAGCAGTGCTGGGGAAGAAGCGAGGATTACACAGTGAACACACACACACACCTCTCTTTTTCACCCACAGAAGAACACACGTGCATACGTCCACACGCACACTTTTAAGAGCTATTCAGAAAAAGTGTATACTACCTAAAACACAATCAAATAAACACACACTGTATAAACCATATTTCTGGGTTGTGTAACTTCCAAAGATACTATTGGTATTGGAAATGGGTCTCAACTTGACTCAATAGTTTCTGCACCAGTGACATTCTACACTGGCATACCGCTCATCGCTTTTACCTGTTCTGCAAGTACACGTTTTTTCTTCCCTGTGCGCCGCCTCCGCTATGTTTAGCCAGCATTAATAAAATGAATGCTTGTCTTGATCAATATGCTCCTTTGAAAGGTGTAGAAGTTACACAATGACCCAGTCTTTAGCGTGTCGCAGCAGAGGTTGTCCATAACACATGACAAAATCTTTATGTACTGCTTATAAATGCTGTATGCATGGGTTATGAATGTGTTATGAAGTCTTTGTGTAGGCACAGTACCCTTCACATGAAGTGTGACCTTCCTTTTTCTGCTGTGCGCTAGACTCACTTCGTTAGATTGATTTAGGACTTTAAGCCTACATTTTGACTAACTGAAATGTTTGCTCCCAACAAAAAAAATCCTGAGGGAATACAATTGAAAGCTAAAAAGGGCAAAGGAAGGATTGAGGGCTGAGTATTAGCATAATTGTCAATTGAGTTTGAGTTTATTTTTACAGGGACAGTGCACATTAATCAACGTTTCAGTAAAAGTGCCGATTTTAGCCAGCCGGCTAATTTTCAACCGCAGTCCCTGGGCAGGTTATTAAAAACAATTACAATATAGACAATAGCAACATAGAACAAGCAAGACATAGCAACATAGGACAAGCAAGACGTAGCATACAGACAGAGCAACATAGAGCAAAAAGCAGCAAGACAAAATTCATAAAAGCAACAAAGTGTTTCCACACCTCACAAGCTACAGACAACAGACAACATGGAAAGCGGCAACACACAGCTAGGGACCATGAGACAGTGTCATGTTTTACCTTTTGTTTCTCATGTAGTGTTTTCACTTGGTATACAATTGAGGTCGAAAGTTTACATACACTTAGGTGGGAGTCATTAAAACTAGTTTTTTAACCTCCAATTTACATCATTTGAGTCAATTGGAGGTGTACCTGTGGATGCATTTCAAGGCCTACTTCAAACTCAGTGCCTCTTTGCTTGACATCATGGGAAAATCAAAAGTCAGCCAAGACCTCAGAAAAAAAAATGTAGACCTCCACAAGTCCGGTTCATCCTTGGGAGCAATTTCCAAATGCCTGAAGGTACCACGTTCATCTGTACAAACAATAGTACGTAGTATAAAGTATAAACACCATGGGACCTGGCAGCTGTCATACTGCTCAGGAAGGAGTCGCGTTCTGTCTCCTAGAGATGAACGTACTTTGGTGCAAAAAGTGCAAATCAATCCCAGAACAACAGCAAAGGACCTTGTGAAGATGCTGGAGGAAACAGTTACAAAAGTATCTTTATTCACAGTAAAACGAGTCCTATATTGACATAACCTGAAAGGCCGCTTAGCAAGGAAGAAGCCACTGCTCCAAAACCGCCATAAAAAAGCCAGACTACGGTTTGCAACTGCACATAGGGACAAAGATCATACTTTGGGGAAATGTCCTCTGGTCTAATGAAACAAAAAGAGAACTGTTTGGCCATAATGACCATTGTTAAGTTTGGAGGAAAAAGGAGGAGACTTGCAAGCCAAAGAACACCATTCCAACTGTGAAGCACGGGGGTGGCAGCATCATGTTGTGGGGATGCTTTGCTACAGGAGGGACTGGTGCACTTCACAAAATAGATGGCATTATGAGGTAGGACAAGTACAGTGCCTTGCGAAAGTATTCGGCCCCCTTGAACTTTGCGACCTTTTGCCACATTTCAGGCTTCAAACATAAATATATAAAACTGTATTTTTTTTGTGAAGAATCAACAACAAGTGGGACACAATCATGAAGTGGAACGACATTTATTGGATATTTCAAACTTTTTTAACAAATCAAAAACTGAAAAATTGGGCGTGCAAAATTATTCAGCCCCTTTACTTTCAGTGCGGCAAACTCTCTCCAGAAGTTCAGTGAGGATCTCTGAATGATCCAATGTTGACCTAAATGACTAATGATGATAAATACAATCCACCTGTGTGTAATCAAGTCTCCGTATAAATGCACCTGCACTGTGATAGTCTCAGAGGTCCGTTAAAAGCGCAGTGAGCATCATGAAGAACAAGGAACACACCAGGCAGGTCCGAGATACTGTTGTGAAGAAGTTTAAAGCCGGATTTGGATACAAAAAGATTTCCCAAGCTTTAAACATCCCAAGGAGCACTGTGCAAGCGATAATATTGAAATGGAAGGAGTATCAGACCACTGCAAATCTACCAAGACCTGGCCGTCCCTCTAAACTTTCAGCTCATACAAGGAGAAGACTGATCAGAGATGCAGCCAAGAGGCCCATGATCACTCTGGATGAACTGCAGAGATCTACAGCTGAGGTGGGAGACTCTGTCCATAGGACAACAATCAGTTGTATATTGCACAAATCTGGCCTTTATGGAAGAGTGGCAAGAAGAAAGCCATTTCTTAAAGATATCCATAAAAAGTGTCATTTAAAGTTTACCACAAGCCAACTGGGAGACACACCAAACATGTGGAAGAAGGTGCTCTGGTCAGATGAACCCAAATTGAACTTTTTGGCAACAATGCAAAACGTTATGTTTGGCGTAAAAGCAACACAGCTCATCACCTTGAACACACCATCCCCACTGTCAAACATGGTGGTGGCAGCATCATGGTTTGGGTCTGCTTTTCTTCAGCAGGGACAGGGAAGATGGTTAAAATTGATGGGAAGATGGATGGAGCCAAATACAGGACCATTATGGAAGAAAACCTGATGGAGTCTGCAAAAGACCTGAGACTGGGATGGAGATTTGTCTTCCAACAAGACAATGATCCAAAACATAAAGCAAAATCTACAATGGAATGGTTCAAAAATAAACATAACCAGGTGTTAGAATGGCCAAGTCAAAGTCCAGACCTGAATCCAATCGAGAATCTGTGGAAAGAACTGAAAACTGCTGTTCACAAATGCTCTCCATCCAACCTCACTGAGCTCGAGCTGTTTTGCAAGGAGGAATGGGAAAAAAATTCAGTCTCTCGATGTGCAAAACTGATAGACATACCCCAAGCGACTTACAGCTGTAATCGCAGCAAAAGGTGGTGCTACAAAGTATTAACTTAAGGGGGCAGTATTTCATTTTTGGATAAAAAAAACGTTCCCGTTTTAAACAAGATATTTTGTCACGAAAAGATGCTCGACTATGCATATAATTGACAGCTTTGGAAAGAAATCACTCTGACGTTTCCAAAACTGCAAAGATATTATCTGTGAGTGCCACAGAACTGATGCTACAGGCGAAACCAAGATGAAACTTCAAACAGGAAATGAGTAAAATGTTTGAAGCGCTGTTTTCCAATGTCTCCTTATATGGCTGTGAATGTGCCCTAAACGAGCCTACAATTTCTGCCGTTTCCCCAAGGTGTCTGCAGCATTGTGACGTATTTGTAGGCATATCATTGGAAGATTGACCATAAGAGACCATATTTACCAGGTGTCCGCCCGGTGTCCTGCGTCGAAATTGGTGCGTAAACTTCAGCTGCAAATATTTTTCCATGTGATTCAGAGGAGAAAGCAGACTTCCAAGAACGATATACCAATGAAGAGATATGTGAAAAACACCTTGAGGATTGATTCTAAACAACGTTTGCCATGTTTCAGTCGATATTATGGAGTTAATTTGGAAAAAAGTTTGGCGTTTTGGTGACTGAATTTTCGGGGTTTTTTGGTAGCCAAACGTGATGTACAAAACGGAGCGATTTCTCCTACACAAAGAATCTTTCAGGAAAAACTGAACATTTGCTATCTAACAGAGTCTCCTCATTGAAAACATCCGAAGTTCTTCAAAGGTAAATGATTTTATTTGAATGCTTTTCTGGTTTTTGTGAAAATGTTGCCCGCTAAATGCTACGCTAAATGCTACGCTCGCTATCAATACTCTTACACAAATGCTTGTTTTGCTATGGTTGAAAAGCATATTTTGAAAATCTGAGATGACAGTGTTGTTAAGAAAAGCCTAAGCTTTTCAGTATCTATACCCTAATGTTCTATGCACACTGGTTGGGACTGCAATAAGTAGGCTAGACCCAATCACTTGTTTCCATGCGTGAACAGACAAAAGTGGCTGTTGTGCCATCACCGCGTTGCACTTGTGCACACTTTTGTCGTTCTATATCTGAACAGACCTCACGGATAGAGGAGAAGGCTTTTCTGTTTACAGCTCATCTTCCACCCCAGAGGACAGAAGCCATTTAAAGCCATGTGTCCTAGTCTAACCTTCCCCTCCTTTGCTCCAAATACTTTGAATGATTAATGAATAAATTATGAATTATTTAGATATTGCAGTAGGCAGCAAATATTTGGGAGGGAAGGCGGGTGGCAGTAGTGGTTGGGGGGTTTGAAGAGCTGAACCTTACACTTGAGGAGGAAGCTTGTTGTGCTATTTATTCCTAAACTATTGGATATTGCTGACTCCACAGCGCAGAATAGAATAGAAGCTTAAATGCACTGCTTTAGGGGTTTGAGGGCAGAGGGGTCTCAAGCTGTTAAATTTTGAACACTGTGTTCTTAGACTCCAGGCTAGGTACTGAGTAGGCTTTACAGCTTTTCATGACTGTTGCTTCTCTGCCACCCACAGCACATTCATAACCAACAGCACCTTCATAAAGAACTATTAACGGTCACTTCAATCTTTTTATTTATTTATTTTTTAACCTTTATTTAACTAGGCAAGTCAGTTAAGAACAAATTCTTATTTACAATGACGGCCTACCCCAGCCAAACCCGGACATCACTAGGCCAATTGTGCGCCGCCCTATGGGACGGCAGGATGTGATACAGCCTGGATTCGAACCAGGGACTGTAGTGACACCTCTTGCACAGAGATGCAGTGCCTTCGACTGCTGTGCCAATTGGGAGCCCAATGTTAAGACCAATGTTTCAGTCACAAAGACAGTTGAATCTATGGTTCTAGCAACCTGTCTTTCTTAAGTGTTATGCTGGCACTTTTGGACAGGAAGTCTTGTGTAAGGACAATTGCACCGATCAAGACCTTCAGGTGGAGAGACTGGTCACTCCAAAGGTCAGGCCACGTCTTAAATTTCATCCCCGTGGCAACCAACGTACCTGCCCCACACAGCCCAGAGGGCCTGCGTCCCGTGTGCATCCAGTCCCTCTTCATCCTCTGTAGTAGGCGCAGTGCAGTCATGGACACCTCATGGGTCTTCTCCCCAAATTCCAGCATGTGGGCGAAACGAGGGATGTACAGGCAAGGGTCTTCGGGAAGGAGGAGAGGAAGTTAACAATACAAATATGTAACATCATAAAAATATAAGGAGGATGAAGGCACTCTTCATTAGGGGTGTGCCGACCTGGCCATACTCATATTCATAATCGTATCTGTAAATTGACAGTTGATCGGATGATACTCGATCGGAAATATAATAATACTATAATAATAGTACAAGTGCCTTCAGCAAGTATTCACACCCCTTGACTAAAATAGATTTAACACAGTACCACAGTATGAGTCATAATACCCATTAAACCTATCAGTCAAACAAGGAAGTGGTTCCAATAGGTTTTCCAATGAATAGTGGAAAAACGATGGGAACCATCTCCCTGTTTGATCGCTAGGTTTTATGTGTATTATGACACCTCTACTGTGGGGCTCTATTGTCATTTTTTGTCAACGATCTACACAAAATACTCTGTAATGCCAAAGTGGAAGAATAATTCTAACATCGGACAATAAAACACTAATATACAGTATCTCTAATAAATAAGTATTCAAGCCCGAGTCAATACGTTAGAATCGTCTTTGTCTTTCTGAATAAGTCTTTAAGAGCTTTGCACACCTGGATTGTACAATATTTGTACATTATTATGTTCAAAATTCTTCAAGCTCTGTCTAGTTGGTTGTTGATTATTGCTAGACAGCCATTTTCAAGTCTTGCCATAGATTGGCCACGTGTGTTAGGTAATTGTCCTGCTGAAAGGTGAATTTGTCTCCCAGTGCCTTTTTGAAAGCAGACTGAACCAAGTTTTTTCCTCTAGGATTTTTCCTGTGCTTAGCTCTATTCTGTTTCTTTTAATTCTAAAAAAAACTCCCTATTTCTTGACGATGACACGCATAACCATAACATGATGCAGCTAGCACCATGCCTGAAAATATGAAGAGCGTTGCTTAGTGATTATCTTGGATTTGCCCCAAACATAACGCTTTGTATTCAGGACAAAAGTACATTTTTTGCAGTATTACTTTAGTGACTTATTGCAAGGATGCGCGCTTTTCCTTCTTTTTACTCTGTAATTTATGTTTGTCGTTACGCCACAATACTATGTTGTTAATCCATTGTCAGTTATATCCTATCTCTTCCATTAAACAGTAACTGTTTTAAAATCACCTTTGCGCTCATGGTGAAATCCCTGAGCGTTTTCCTTGCTCTCTGGCAGCTGAGTGAGGAAGGGCACCTGTATCTTTGTAGTGACTTGGTGTATTGATACACCATACAAAAGTGTAATTACTAACTTCACAATGCTCAAACATTCAATGTCTGGACACTGGTCTTACACATATTGAACATTTTATGATTCTAATTCCCACGTAGGCAGGAAATTAGAGTAAATACATTTTACCTCAACTATGGCGTGGGGTTGGAGTCAATTCCATTTGAATTCAGTCAATTCAGGAGATGAATCAGAAAGTGACATTTTAAATTCTTAAATCGACATTTCAATTAACTTTCAGAATTTATATGAAAATAACCCCAACTCTCATTTACATACAATTCCATTTGCAACTTAACAAATGCTTGGCAGCTAACTCTAAACTCGCCACTGGAGCCAATGTTACTGAACGGGTGAGTGACGGTTATAAAGCAATAAGGTGAGACAGGCTTTGCTTAGTTAAGGGCTTGGGGTAGTGTTATGTCAAGAAATATGATTCCATAAGGGCCTTTTTTAAAAGTACAGTGTGGCTAAAGAAACTGCGAGTTTAAATAGGAAACTGGATCTGGTGAACTCATACCCCCTATATACCATAAAAAAAATGGACTTCAATTTGAGTTTTCATCAGTACCTTTCACTGATATCCTTTCTACTGTATAAAATGTGCTTGAAGAAGATTAAAGACATTCAGCAACTCTTGGTAGTACAATGGCAGATTTGGCTGAAAAATCTGGATTGTTTTGTTAAAACTAATGCGTTTCAGCAAATGTCATGGAATTAATAAAAGGTGTTGAAAAGCACAGTTTTGACTCCTCATCATCAGCTTCAGGGCAAATCTGGGTCTGTTTTGTAGAGCAGTGCTGCTCTGTGGGGACAGTTCTTCTCTGTGGGTGTGGTGTCACACCAAGGATATATGCCCAGTATCTTATATAAAGTAAGTGAGAGATAGTGTCACCTAGATCTAGCTAAGTCCTTGGCAAACTGTGTAGCTGTCCCACCAAGGCTTAATATTTCCCTGCAGTCCCTATTCCAGTGCCTATTCCAAGCTATGGCCCACTTTATTCAGAGCAACTGGCATACTAGGCAATATAACCAATCATAGACCTCCTTTTATTTGAATCATTGCACATCCTGAGGGTGACCATTTTGAATCTATTTTCATGTTCACTCTGTTGGTAATGTTTAGAAATTGGATCAAAATTCTAAAAGTAGCAGAGATGCTACTCTGGAACTTTGATAAGCCCATAGAGTTTATGTTCAACAATATATACAGAGAAAAATGCAAGATAAAAAATAATTGAAATAATATAATTCAATATCATGTTTACATTTTTCAATAACCATCACAAACTCTGAAATCTCCATCCCTAACTACAACATTTTCAGACAAGATAGAACGGCCAAAGGGGGCGGTGTTGCAATCTACTGCAGAGATAGCCTGCAGAGTTCTGTCCCACTATCCAGATCTGTACCCAAACAATTTGAACTCTAACTTTTAAAAATCCAACTCTCTAAAAACAGGCAAGATACAGTAGATGGTATCGAGTACAGTATATACATATGAGATGAGTATGTAAACAAAGTGTCATAGTTAAAGTGGCTCGTGATGCATGTATTACATAAGGGTGCAGTAGATGATAGAGTACAGTATATACATATACATATGAGATGAATAATGTAGGGTATGTAAACATTATATTAGGTAGCATTGTTTAAAGTGGCTAGTGATATATTTTACATCCTTTCCCATCAATTCCCATTATTGAAGTGGCTGGAGTTGAGTCAGTGTGTTGGCAGCAGCCACTCAATGTTAGTGGTTGCTGTTTAACAGTCTGATGGCCTTGAGATAGAAGCTGTTTTTCAGTCTCTTGGTCCCAGCTTTGATGCACCTGTACTGACCTCGCCTTCTGGATGATAGCGGGGTGAACAGGCAGTGGCTCGGGTGGGTGTTGTCCTTGATGATCTTTATGGCCTTCCTGTAACATCGGGTGTTGTAGGTGTCCTGGAGGGCAGGTAGTTCGCCCCCGGTGATACGTTGTGCAGACCTCACTACCCTCTGGAGAGCCTTACAGTTGTGGGCGGAGCTGCTGTTTCCTGAAGTCCACAATCATCTCCTTAGTTTTGTTGACGTTGAGTGTGAGGTTATTGTCCTGACACCACACTCTGAGGCCCTCACCTCCTCCCTGTAGGCCGTCTCGTCGTTGTTGGTAATCAAGCCTACCACTGTTGTGTCGTCCGCAAACTTGATGATTGAGTTGGAGGCGTGCGTTGCCTCACAGTCGTGGGTGAACAGGGAGTACAGGAGAGGGCTCAGAACGCACCCTTGTGGGGCCCCAGTGTTGAGGATCAGCGGGGTGGAGATGTTGTTGCCTACCCTCACCACCTGGGGGCGGCTCATCAGGAAGTCCAGTACCCAGTTGCACAGGGCGGGGTTGAGACCCAGGGTCTCGAGCTTGATGACGAGCTTGGAGGGTACTATGGTGTTGAATGCCGAGCTGTAGTCGATGAACAGCATTCTCACATAGGTATTCCTCTTGTCCAGATGGGTTAGGGCAGTGTGCGGTGTGGTTGAGATTGCGTCATCTGTGGACCTATTTGGGCGGTAAGCAAATTGGAGTGGGTCTAGGGTGTCAGGTAGGGTGGAGGTGATATGGTCCTTGACTAGTCTCTCAAAGCACTTCATGACGACGGAAGTGAGTGCTACGGGGCGGTAGTCGTTTAGCTCAGTTACCTTAGCTTTCTTGGGAACAGGAACAATGGTGGCCCTCTTGAAGCATGTGGGAACAGCAGACTGATATAGGGATTGATTGAATATGTCCGTAAACACACCAGCCAGCTGGTCTGCGCATGCTCTGAGGGCGCGGCTGGGGGTGCCGTCTGGGCCTGCAGCCTTGCGAGGGTTAACACGTTTAAATGTTTTACTCACCTCGGCTGCAGTGAAGGAGAGACCGCATGTTTCCGTTTCAGGCCGTGTCAGTGGCACTGTGTTGTCCTCAAAGCAGGCAAAAAAGTTATTTAGTCTGCCTTGGAGCAAGACATCCTGGTCCGTGACTGAGCTGGGTTTCTTCTTATAGTCCGTGATTGACTGTAGACCCTGCCACATACCTCTTGTGTCTGAGCCGTTGAATTGAGATTCTACTTTGTCTCTATACTGACACTTAGCTTGTTTGATAGCCTTACGGAGGGAATAGCTGCACTGTTTGTATTCGGTCATATTACCAGTCACCTTTCCCTGATTAAAAGCAGTGGTTCGCGCTTTCAGTTTCACGCGAATGCTGACATCAATCCACGGTTTCTGGTTAGGGAATGTTTTAATCGTTGCTATGGAAACGACATCTTCAACGCACGTTCTGATGAACTCGCACACCGAATTAGCGTATTTGTCAATGTTGTTGCCTGACGCAATACGAAACATGTCCCAGTCCACGTGATGGAAGCAGTCTTGGAGTGTGGAATCAGCTTGGTCGGACCAGCGTTGGACAGACCTCAGCGTGGGAGCTTCTTGTTTCAGTTTCTGTCTGTAGGCAGAGATCAGCAAAATGGAGTCGTGGTCAGCTTTTCCGAAAGGGGGGCGGGGCAGGGCCTTATATGCGTTGCGGAAGTTAGAATAACAGTGATCCAAGGTTTTGCCAGCCCTGGTGGCGCAATCGATATGCTGATACATTTTAGGGAGTCTTGTTTTCAGATTAGCCTTGTTAAAATCCCCAGCAACAATGAATGCAGCCTCAGGATGTATGGATTCCAGTTTGCAAAGAGTCAAATAAAGTTTGTTCAGAGCCATCGATGTGTCTGCTTGGGGGGGAATATATACGGCTGTGATTATAATCGAAGAGAATTCTCTTGGTAGATAATGCGGTCTACATTTGATTGTGAGGAATTCTAAATCAGGTGAACAGAAGGATTTGAGTTCCTGTATGTTTCTGTGATCACACCACGTCTCGTTAGCCATAAGGCATACGACCCCGCCCCTCTTTTTACCAGAAAGGTGTTTGTTTCTGTCGGCGCGATGCGTGGAGAAACCCGCTGGCTGCACCGCCACGGAGAGCGTCTCTCCAGTGAGCCATGTTTCCGTGAAGCAAAGAACGTTACAGTCTCTGATGTCCCTCTGGAATGCTACCCTTGCTCGGATTTCATCAACCTTGTTGTCAAGAGACTGGACATTGGCGAGAAGAATGCTAGGAAGTGGGCGCGATGTGCCCGTCTACGTAGTCTGACCAGAAGACCGCCTCGTTTCCCTATTTGTCGAAGTCGTTTTTTTGGGTCGCGGGCTGGGATCCATTCCGTTGTCCTGGTTGAAAGGCAGAACACAGGATCCGCTTCGCAAAAGTCATATTCTTGGTCATACTGATGGTGAGTTGACGCGGATCTTATATTCAGTAGTTCTTCAAAACTGTATGTAATGAAACCTAAGATGACTGGGGTACCAATGTAAGAAATAACACGTAAAAAAAAAAAAAAACTGCATAGTTTCCTAGGAACGCGAAGCGAGGCGGCCATCTCTGTCGGCGCCGGATGTAGAGGATGCCTGGTTATTTTATTTAAATGCCTTCCTCACCATCTCAAATAAGAATGCCCTATTCAAGAAATTTAGAACCAGGAACAGATATAGCCCTTGGTTCTCTCCAGACCTGACTGCCCTTAACCAACACAAAAACATCCTATGGCGTTCTGCATTAGCATCGAACAGCCCCTGTGATATGCAACTTTTCAGGAAAGTTAGAAACCAATATACACAGGCAGATAGAAAAGCCAAGGTTATCTTATTCAAGCAGAAATTTGCTTCCTGCCACACAAACTCTAAAAAGTTCTGGGGACACTGTAAAGTCCATGGAGAATAAGAACACCTCCTCCCAGCTGCCCACTGCACTGAGGATAGGAAACTCTGTCCACTATAATTGAGAATTTCAATAAGCATTTCTCTACGGCCATGCTTTCCACCTGGCTATCCCTACCCCGGTCAACAGCACTGTACCCCCCACAGCAACTCGCCCAAGCCTTCCCCATTTCTCCGTCTCCCTAATCCAGTCAGCTGATGTTCTGAAAGAACTGCAAAATCTGGACCCCTACAAATCAGCCGGGGTAGACAATCTGGACCCTTTCTTTCTAAAATGATCTGCCGAAATTGTTGCAACCCCTATTACTAGCCTGTTCAACCTCTCTTTCGTGTCTTCTGAGATTCCCAAAGATTGGAAAGCAGCTGCGGTCATCACCCCTCTTCAAAGGTGGGGACACTCTTGACCCAAACTGCTCAGACCTATATCTATCCTACCCTCCCTTTCTAAGGTCTTCGAAAGCCAAGTCCATTTTGACCATTTCGAAACCCACCGCACCTTCTCCGCTATACAATCTGGTTTCAGAGCTGGTCATGGGGTGCTCCTCAGCCACGCTCAAGGTCCTAAATGATATCTTAACCGCCATCGATAAGAAACAATACTGTGCAGCCGTATTCATTGACCTGGTCAAGGCTTACGTCAATCACCACATTCTCATCGGCAGACTCGATAGCCTTGATTTCTCAAATGATTGCCTCGCCTGGTTCACCAAACACTTCTGATATTCAGTGTGTCAAATTGGAGGGCCTGTTGTCCGGGACTCTGGCAGTCTCTATGGGGGTGCCACAGGGTTACATTTCTGGGCTGACTCTCTTCTCTGTATACATCAATAATGTCGCTCTTGCTGCTGGTGAATCTCTGATCCACCTCTACGCAGATGACACCATTCTGTATACTTCTGGCCCTTCTTTGGACACTGTGTAACAACCCTCCAGACGAGCTTCAATGCCATACACTCTCCTTCCGATCGCTGCCTGCACATGCCCGCCCGTCCAGCATCACTACTCTGGATGGTTCTGACTTAGAATATGTGGACAACTACAAATACCTAGGTGTCTGGTTAGACTGTAAACTCTCCTTCCAGACTCACATCAAACATCTCCAATCCAAAGTTAAATCTAGAATTGGCTTCCTATTTCGCAAAAAAGCATCCTTCACTCATGCTGCCAAACATACCCTCATAAAACTGACCATCCTACCGATCCTCGACTTCGGCGATGTCATTTACAAGACCCTGCCACATACGTCTCATGTCTGAGCCGTTGAATTGCGACTCCACCTTGTCCCTGTACCGGTATTTCGCTTGTTCGATTGCCTTGCGGAGGGAATAACTACACTGTTTACATTCAGCCATATTTCCAGAACTCTTTCCATAGTTAAATGCGGTGGATGGCGCTTTCAGTTTTGCGTGAATACCGCCATCCATCCACAGTTTCTATCCATCCATGGCGAGGGGCAGTCATTGGTCTCAACCTTTAAGTCTTTACTGAAGACTCATCTCTTCAGTGGGTCATATGATTGAGTGTAGTCTGGCCCAGGAGTGGGAAGGTGAACGGAAAGGCTCTGGAGCAACGAACCGCCGTTGCTGTCTCTGCCTGGCCGGAACCCCTCCTTCCACTGGGATTCTCTGCCTCTAACCCTATTACAGGGGCTGAGTCACTGGCTTACTGGGGCTCTTTCATCCTGTCCCTGGGAGGGGTGCGTCACTTGAGTGGGTTGAGTCACTGATGTGATCTTCCTGTCTGGGTTGCCCCCCCCCCCCCTTGGGTTGTGCCGTGGCGGAGATTTTTGTGGGCTATACTCGGCCTTGTCTCAGGATGGTAAGTTGGTGGTTGAAGATATCCTTCTAGTGGTGGTGTGGGGGCTGTGCTTTGGCAAAGTGGGTGGGGTTATATCCTTCCTGTTTGGCCCTGTCCAGGGGTGTCCTCGGATGGGGCCACAGTGTCTCCTGACCCCTCCTGTCTCAGCCTCCAGTATTTATGCTGCAGTAGTTTATGTGTCAGCGGGGCTATGGTCAGTTTGTTATATCTGGAGTACTTCTCCTGTCCTATTCGGTGTCCTGTGTGAATTTAAGTGTGCTCTCTCTAATTCTCTCTTTCTCTCTTTCTCTCTCTCTCTCGGAGGACCTGAGCCCTAGGACCATGCCTCAGGACTACCTGACATGATGACTCCTTTGCTGTCCCCAGTCCACCTGGCCGTGCTGCTGCTCCAGTTTCAACTGTTATGCCTTATTATTATTGGACCATGCTGGTCATTTATGAACATTTGAACATGGCCATGTTCTGTTATAATCTCCACCCGGCACAGCCAGAAGAGGACTGGCCACCCCACATAGCCTGGTTTCTCTCTAGGTTTCTTCCTAGGTTTTGGCCTTTCTAGGGAGTTTTTCCTAGCCACCGTGCTTCTCCACCTGCATTGCTTGCTGTTTTGGGTTTTAGGCTGGGCTTCTGTACAGCACTTTGAGATATCAGCTGATGTACGAAGGGCTATATAAATAAATTTGATTTGATTGCGCTAACGCTAGTTAGCAATTGCACTAATGATAGATAGCAACTTCCTTCAAACTACATACAGAGACATAAAAACATCTGACTCTGGGGAAGTCGATAAAGGGCTTAATTACTAAAATCTTGAACTATAGCTTTAAGTACTATGTAAAAACATGTTATAAAATGTTGTTACTAATGTAATAACAGTGTTGCTACACAGGTTTAAGAGCAACTTAATGAAAAGTGTTACCACTTGATGATAAAGAAATAAGAACAGTAGCTCAATTCAAAAGCTTCTCTAATAACAACCCAACAGAGATAAATACTAGTATGGCATCTAATCTGTCATTGTCAAGCCAAACATGAGTAACAAGGACTAGCACAAACAGACAGCACTCAGGCTAGATAAATACTAGCCTATGATAACAATTTCCACAGTGGTTTATTGATATCATCGGATTGACCTATTGCGGTTTTCTACTGTGCTATCTTTTATCACAATAGACATGATTGTAAATACTGGTCTGATATACACTAAGTATACAAAACATTAAGAGCACCTGCTCTTTCCATGACAAAGACTGACCAGGTAAATCCAGGTGAAAGCTATGATCCCTTATTGATTCCACTTGTTAAATCCACTTCAAATTAGTGTAGATGAAGGGGAGGAAACAGGTTTTAAAGAAGGATTTTTAAGCCTTAAGAAATGGATTGTGTATGTGTGCCATTCAGAGGGTGAATGGGTAAGAAAATATTTAAGTGCCTTTGAACGGGGTATGGTAGTACAGTAGGTTCCAGGTGCACCGGTTTGTATCAAGAACTGCAACACTGCTGGGTTTTTCAAGCTCAACAGTTTTCCGTATGCATCAAGAATGGTCCACCACCCAAAGGACATCCAACCAACTTGACACAACTGTGGGAAGCATTCAAGTCAACATGGGCCAGCGTCCCAGTGGAACGCTTTCGACACCTTGTAGATTTCATGCCCCAATGAATTGTGTCTGTTCTGAGGGCAAAAGGGTGGGGTTGCAACTCAATATTAGGAAGGTGTTCCTAATGTTTGGTACACCCAGTGCACATATAATATCATACATATCATATACATTTTTGCTCCAAAGCAACATTAGCACCGAAGCAGACATTTCAAGGAAGCCATTCACAACAAAGAATAATGCAGTTTCAATGAAGAATGAACCCCAGGATATGCTCCATATTACACTGGAATTGAAATTGATCTGGCAGTCACTATTTCATTGTAACTGCATGGATAATATAATGTGTGTGTGTGTGTCAAACTTTGATTAGCGAGTGTGATGAATGGTAATGGGTTGAGAAGGATCTTCAAACAATAGCAGAGTAGTGTAAGTCTACTGGGCGGCTAAGTGCCAACTCTGGACTGGATGACCTGAGTTGCCTCCCAAATGACATCCTATTTCCGATATAATGCACTGATTTTGACCCCTATGGATTGACAACTCAAATCGCTCAAAAAAAAAAAAAGGGGCTTTCTAATTAGCCTTCTTACCTAATGGCAGCTTATAGCTGTAACAAAACAATTACTTTACATGCAATATTGTTTAGACAATCAAATAGTTTAATTGAAACTTAAGTAAACAATTTCCAGAATCGAATATAGGCTGCAAAAATACATTTATTTCGTAGGCTTTCACCAGCTGCACCGGTTTAAACATGATATAGCCTGCATAGCCTACTAAATCATGGGGTTCAAACATCTGGCCCACGGGTGGTCTGAGTAAAAAAAATATTTAAAAAATAAACTTTTTGTATTTAAAAAACTCAATATACTAAAAATCAATAAAACCAAATCGAACTGTGTAGAAATGATAATGGACCTTCATTCATAAAATGTCTTGACTGTGTCCAGCTCGTTAATAATGACCTAAATTAAAGCTAGACAGACAGTAAAGGTGCATCGAAAATAGCCTGAATTAACGTAATAATTAACTGACAATAAACTGAATTAGTCTATCGTAAACAAATACCTGCTTTGAGACTGTGTATCCATCTACCGGGTTGTTGACTTTGTCCACAATGACTCGTAAATCCTTCCAAACCAAACCGGGGATTTCACTTGTGCAGGACCTGTTCCCAAGACGGTGTATTTCATAACATTTATTTTTACTTATCTGGTTACGTTAGGCTAGCCAGGGAAAGTAGTCTAAACTTGACAACGTATTCTCACGTGGGGGGATGAAACATATGTTCTAGCACTACACAAATAATGGACAGTTCCTTTATCCAATGCGTGTACTGTACTGCAGTGGTGTGCCGTCAGGGCCAGCAAGGCCTTCTCTGCTGGCCTAAACATCATCAGAATATATATATATATTTTTTAAATATATTTTCCCACAAATATGTATTAAATTATTCCCCAGAGTAAGAGTTACACTCTTCATTTCATAGCGTTCCTCTTGGTTGCACTGCTTCCAGCCCCAGATTGAGATTTGGAGGGCTGGTCTTTATGTTAGATATTTTATCCAATCATATTCAGCCATCATGTGTTGCCAGGGGTCTAAAATCTGCCCTCAGGCCTTCAGAATCAACAATGCGGGCGCTTGTAGCTTAAAGTGAATGGAAATGAAAATTTAGTGTCAACTTATCAGCTTTAGAGTTGGCTATTGTACGCCTGCTGGCTGGCTCCAGTGTTACACAGGAGCCAGCTAGCAGGCGTAGTGCCTGCACGTCTTTTGATTGGATTACCAATATTGAGAGGCAGGTCCTATATGGGCAGGTCTCAGAACTAGGAAACTGAAATTGATCAACGCGTACTACTAAGCTGTTTTTTCAACCCACAATGGCGGAAGGAGAAGATATCGATTTGGTCGAGGATATAATTATAACGCCATTCTCAAGACAAACTTTTCAAGAAAAGTTAGACATTGTCAGGAGACGCTACAAAGCCTGTCACAGGTGGGAAAGGGGTTTGTTCGCCACTTTCAATTATGGCCGCTATCAATGACTCACAGGCTCCGAGAAGCACTGCAAACTGTACTGCTGGGAATGCCTATTATTTGCAAGTGATCGATTTGGTGTTTGGAGCCACACTGGCTTTGCAAACCTGAGTTGTCTAACCAAGGCAGCAACGAGACACCAAAGTACGGCTGGGCACTTACAAACAATGGTGCTTTTGAAAACTTTTGGGGACACACGAGTGGATCTACAGCTCAACGAAGCTGCACAATGAAAAGGTATTGTACTCTTCCCCTGCAATTCTCTGAATAAAAATGTCAATTTCAAGGTGACGCAACGCCTGGTTATACTGCGTTTCTGTCTAAATGTATAGTGTCTAGAGCCATGGCATCATAATGATGGTAATAAGAGGTGGATTAATTCGGGTGGGACTGTGTAGGACTTCACTGAAGGCCCAGGCCCCAGAACCACGGCACGCTAGTGCTGTACTGTATGTCTGCCCCACCGCACACAGAATGGGATTCACAACACAATGCAACACAACAAGCTCCTGGGTTTGTAAAGAAATATTATCTTGATTTAAAACATTTCCAACCTTCAATAGAATTGTTCCGAACCACGAACTGACCCGTGGGTTGAAATAATGTTTTCATTACACCCACCAAAGAATTTTCTGTAGGTCAATCGGGAGGAAACTCAGATATCTGACCAGATACAGGACTCTACTTTACTGAACTATACTCTACTTTACTCTACTATGCTGTGCTTTACTGTCCAATCATGGACTTGTCGTCTATGTTTTGGCCAAATCAAGTCCGGTCCAAAAAACAACGTCCTTAGAAGTTGAAATCAAGACCGTGGCAGACGGACCAAATGTCAATGTATTTTCCAACGTCCATGGACGTGGGCGTCGAACTGTGCTCACTGGGTATCAATTGCCAACCATTAAACGATGATGAATAGCCTACTATCAGTGGCATTGATGTAGCCTATTCTTGATTAAGCTTCTTCTGCATGCCACCGTTTAGAATGTATAATAGACAATAACAAGACCACTAGATCTGCCAGGCAAAATACCGTTGTCTGAAATTGTATTAAGTATAAGCTGCTTACTTCTGGACCCGTCCGTTTATAAACCCCTTCCAAACGATTCCATTTTGTAGCTCCGTGGCCCTCTGTTGGAAAACCGGGGAAACTGGCCTGGGAACAGGACAAACAGTTGAAGCCCAACCCCCCCTCTCCTTACCGTTTACCAGTCCTCCGGATTTTAACATGGCTCCTGGCTGCGAACAAACGTCCAGTAACCGAACCTGAACGTTTTTCTCTGTCAATCGACCCTCCCGCATTTCAATCAGGTAAAGATTTATTAACTGTTCGGTCGTGGGGTTTCCCACGAATGGAAATGTTGCTGAATCGAACGCTATAGTTGGCATCACTTCGACTGTACAGCCTGTGCGATTAGGGGAAGACATTTCAGCAGATATTTTCTGTGTAGCCTACTTCGTCTTCTTAAAAATGCACCGATTCGAGAGCAACATTTTGGGCTCATATAACTTCAAATTGTGTACATTGTGTCTAACTGAAAGACTGGCGATTGCATCTCACAATTGTATCCAAATATTTCAATATAATTTACATAATTGTGCAAGCACTTCGCTTCATTTGTTACATGGAACGCAATTAAAAACGGCGTCCGTTTGGCGAGCCATGTCCCGCACTGTCAGCAAATTGTTTCTCAAGTAGGCTTTTGCACATTGAATATGCTATAGCTCGATATGCACAGCAATGTGCTCTATAAAACACACATGATATGTGGCTGTTCAATCCAGCTTTCGTGGAGCGTGTTTTGGTTCATAATTCGTAGTTTAAGTAACTTTGTGCAGTAAACTATTAATGTGGCGTATAAACCAGATGGATTTCATAGTAGGCTACAATGTAGAATATATCATACACTGTCTATGAACCAAAATCACAAACGGGGCCTCTTCTGATATAAATATGCCTGAAATGAACCATATTGCTCCCATTTATGTGGGCAGTTTTTAAGTAGTGACGAGAACGTTACGGTAAGGGTTAACTCTCTTGCTCGGATCTTCGCCATGTAATATTGTACAGATCAGCTGTGGGAGGCGCATGCGGAATACTGACGTGCAAAGGCATCAGGGAATCTGATTTGTCAAACTCGAACTGGGCGCCCGCCCTCGATACACAAAACTACAGTACCTACAGTCATAAGAGTAGAATGATTGTTGGCACAGGGATGGATCACGTACCATTTGGATAATAATTTGAACTCGCGTCCGCCTGGATATCAAATAATTGTGACAACATCGTCGCCGCAGTGGAGTTATGCAACATTGTAACAATTTGCAACAGTTCGCCCTTTGTGCAACGTGGATGTGATTATTTTAGAGGGGATACATTGTTGCTTAAAGGAGGACGCTATGAGAGATTAAATTGTAACCGCTTCGGATGTAATTCCGCTGGACGGACACCTTGATGTTGCTGTGCAAATATTTTCAGGGTGCGTAGGGGTTTTGTTTGATTGTACATAGACCTACGACCGATGACAGAGGGTATCGGTTTATAAACGTGTTACATTATGTGGAATTAATTTTTTAAAATCTGAACTGTTATACATACCTATTTGCACTTTAAATGCACGTCGCCTTGTCCAAAGGTTGATAGGTGGATTTGTTTTCTGATGCCAGAACCTCCAGATTGCCTGTATGGCCGAATCATGAAGTTTTTTACATTTTTGCTTTTGCTTCCAGAAACTTTAAAAAGGACTAAAAAGAGTGGGAAGCAGTCCGGCAAGCTGCCAGTATGCTATGAAATCGTGACTTTGTCCGTGAAGAAGAAGATGGCTGCAGAACTGTACCCTGCCAGTTTAAACACCAACCTCCCTAACAGCAACGGCGCGGTAGTGACTGCAGCCAGCAAGAAAAACATCGTTCAGGTCACCCAAGCTGTGACTGTGCCGACTACGACTGCCACTCAGCAAAATATCAACAACAACAACGTCGAGACTACCAGTTGGCAGTCCACTCACCCGACCTTGCGAGAAAGGTATGTCAAGCTTCAGTTCTCGTTCTATTTTATAATGCAAATATTATATTATGCAAAACCTTGCGTAGTGATTGCCCCTCCGCGATTAAATGTCATCGATTTAACGTGGCATGATAAATTATATATTATTTCGCTTCTTTCAGGAATGCCTTGATGTTCAATAAAGAACATATGGCCGATGTTCATTTCATTGTGGGTCCCCCTGGTGAATCACAGAAAGTTCCAGCGCATAAAGTAAGTGCGCTTTTCTTCTGCGCCACAGTCTCAGCGTGTTGGCTCTGTGTAGATTAGGAGTCTGAAGCAGTCATGTAGGCATATGTATAGTAGTAGCCTACCATGCTTTTCCTGCCATTGTGGCCCATTGGACAACTGTCATATAATTTACATTTAAGTAAATATAAGCACAACAACTGTGTAATGTGCACATGCTTTTTAAGAATGTATCCCATCTTGCCAAACAATATGCATATTGACAATATGCATATTGAAATAACCCACTTTCCCTCTTGTGTTTACAGTATGTTTTGGCTGTGGGCAGCTCTGTTTTTGGTGCCATGTTTTATGGAGACCTGGCAGAAGGGGAGTCTGAGATTCACATCCCAGACGTGGAGCCTGCTGCTTTTTTAATTCTGTTAAAGTGAGTAACACCATCTCTGTGTAAGACTTGCTAATGTATTTCAGTCCTTTTTGTCAGCAAAGTTGCCATGCTTTTGTCATATATCCAATATATAGGGGCGGCAAGTAGCCTAGAGGTTTGAGAGGCAGGCCTGCAATCTGAGGTTCGCTGGTTTGAATCCAAAGTTTCCTATTTAGTGCCCATCACAAGGAACGTAACCCTTTAACTTCCTTTAAACCCTTGTTGTGATTGTTTGATTTCAGGGGGTTGGGTTGGACAAAAAGTATTTTTCATGTATTTCTGTGGTTGGGGTCAATGTCATTTACATTCAGGATATTAATTGAATTGGCTCATTGAAATGGATTTGGTCCCCAACCCTGATCGATTGATGTTTAGCAATCATTCCAATCATACATTGTGATGGTGGATGTGGTTATAATGGCTAAAATCCTCACTCCCCCCTCTTCCAGGTATATGTACAGCGATGAGATTGAACTGGAGGCGGACACGGTGCTGGCCACTCTGTACGCCGCCAAGAAGTACATTGTGCCTGCCTTGGCCAAGGCTTGCGTCACTTTCCTGGAGACCAGCCTGGAGGCCAAGAACGCCTGTGTGCTGCTCTCTCAGAGCCGCCTCTTCGAGGAGCCAGAGCTGACACAGCGCTGCTGGGAGGTGATCGACGCCCAGGCTGAGCTAGCCCTCCGCTCCGAGGGCTTCTGTGAGATCGACCTGCAAACCCTGGAGATCATCCTGCGCCGTGAGACGCTGAACACGCGCGAGGCAGTGGTCTTCCAGGCAGTGCTGGAGTGGGCGGTGGCTGAGTGCCGGCGCCAGGGCCTGGGCGCCACGGCACGGAACAAGCGGGCTGTGCTGGGCAAGGTGCTGTACCTAGTGCGCCTCCCCACCATGACTCTGGAGGAGTTTGCTGACGGCGCGGCACAGTCGGACGTGCTCACCCTGGAGGAGACGCACGACATCTTCCTGTGGTACACAGCGGCCAACAAGCCCAAGCTGGAGTTCCCGCTGGCTCAGCGGACAGGCCTGACACCGCAGCGGTGCCATCGCTTCCAGTCATCGGCATACCGAAGCAACCAGTGGCGATACCGGGGCCGCTGCGACAGCATCCAGTTTGCCGTAGACAAGCGTATCTTCATTGCCGGCCTGGGCCTGTATGGCTCGAGCGGCGGCAAGGCTGAGTACAGTGTCAAGATTGAACTGAAGCGGCAGGGTGCCACACTGGCGCAGAACCTCACCATGTTCGTGTCGGACGGCTCCAGCAGCACATTCTCAGTGTGGTTCGAGCACCCGGTCCAAGTGGAACAGGACACCTTCTACACGGTCAGCGTCGTGCTGGACGGCAACGAGCTGAGCTACTTTGGGCAGGAGGGCATGACTGAGGTGCAGTGTGGAAAAGTGACATTCCAGTACCAGTGCTCCTCGGACAGTACCAATGGGACGGGCGTGCAGGGGGGGCAGATCCCCGAACTGGTCTTCTATGCATGAACCCTAGGGTTGGTTTGTAACACATCCCCTCCCCTGCGTGGAAGTGCATTCTACCACTGGATTTGTTGAACATGCTGGGGATTATTAGAGGGTCCAAAAGCAAAAGAGTTCCTTTGCCTTCTTCAACAATGTAGCAGCAGTGAGAAATTATGTAAATGAAAACATGCCTGTTAGTCCTTTGACAAAATGTTTGAGTGATGGAATGCTCTTTCCATTTTTATTTATTGAGATAAAGATAAAACCTATGATTTTAACTATTGAGCGCTGTGGCATGCAGCTTGGTGTAAATATTACAGAGAAGTTGTATTATTGCACTCTTACTGGGCCACTCCCTGTTAGCGTGTTGTTTTTTGTAAATAACTTGAGGCTAATTTGTTTACAGCTTGAGGTTGGCTGACAAATGACATGTCTTGTATTTAGTGCGCAGCTTAATGGAGCTGCAGAACATAAAGAAAACGTTTTTGTGACTCAAACTCAAAGGTGTTGATACTTGTTCTTTGGTAACACGCCCTGAGATTACATGACAGAGTATGCTGTTAGACGATGAGAGAATAAGGGGTCACCAGGGAACCATTTTCTTACATAACATCATCTCCACCTCTTCCAGGAGCAAAATGATGCATACCATGTAGTCTGGAGTTTGAAATACTCAGTCATGTATTTTTTTGACACAAAATGAGGCGTAATGTAATTATGACTCTGTATTATGCTGCAGCATACTCAATTTCGAATAGGCCGACAACCTCCTATAGTGAAATGTTATTGCTTTAACAGTAAAATCATGTTTCGGCTTGCCACTTGTGCCTTTTTAGGAGGGTTTGATCACCAATTTAAACTTGAAAGGCAAATGACCTTCGCACAACCCTGACAAATCACAACGGATTCATACATTTCTCTCACGCTGTGATTTCAAGTGTTCCACAGGACAACATAATCGCTCTGTAATCAAAACAGAATAATTTGCATAAATTGCAGAGGCGACAAAGCGACTCGCAGTGCCCTTTTTTCTGTTTCAACCAAAGCTTTTTACTCACATCTCCAACATATTCAGGGTACTGTCTGGCTCATCTTTCTGGTTGGGTCCCACCTCTCAAAGTTGTTAAGTGAAATTGGGAGATGGATTTGAATTCAACCCATTGAAATGTGCTTGCAGTGCTTTCATCATTCTAATGAGGGGTAAACACTAGAGCAAGTTGGAGATGGTAGAATGGCAGACTTTCTGCTGACAGGCAACTGGATAGGAATTACCTAGCAGGGAAGACATACTGACCTGCTACTCAGGGCCCATATTCACAGTCTCAGAGTGCTGCTGACCTAGGATCAGTCTAGAATTTTCGCCAATATGAATTTATGGACAGGGGGAACATATTAGGGTAGCCTGGCCGTTAGAGCGTTGGGCCAGTACCCGAAAGGCCGCTTACTGGCTGACCCTGACCCTGGGATATGCAAGAAACACATTTCCAATTCATGCATATAATACGTGTGAAATAGGACAAATATAAGCACCCACCAAATGTATTATTATTATAGATCAGCACTCCTCTGGGTCTGTATTCAAAGAGCATATCAGAGTAGGAGTTCTGCTGATATAGGATCAGTTTTTTCTTTTAGACCATAATGAATAAGATTATATGGGGTGGGGTTATAATTCTTGGAGGGATTTATTTTAGTTTTTTGTTCCTTTTTTGTACTTTTTTAACCCCTTTTCCTCCCCAATTTCGTGATATCCAATTTGTAGTTAGTCTTGTCCCATCGCTGTAACCTCCGTACGGACTCGGAAGAGGCGAAGGTCGAGAGCCAAACACGACCCTGCCAAGCCGCAGTGCTTCTTGACACACTGCTCGCTTAACCCGGAAGCCGGCCACACCAATATATCGGATGAAACACCGTACCACGGGCAACCATGTCAGCTTTCATGCGCCTGGCCTGCCACAGGAGTCGCTAAAGAGCGATGGGACAAGGACATCCCGGCCGGCCTAACCCAGACGACACTGCGCCTCCTCATGGGTCTCCCGGTCACGGCTGGCTGCGACACAGCCCGGTATCAAACCCGGATCTGTAGTGACACCGCTAGCACTGCGATGCAGTGGACCTCTGCGCCACCCGGGAGGCTCTTCTTGGAGGGATTTTAAGTCTATTAATCCCAGGTTGTGTACTTGGATGATTACCTCGTTTATTCTCTGTACCCCTCTCATTACATTAGTCAGATGAGAACGAAGCAGAGATGTTGATCTTTTACGGGAGGGGATGGGAGGCGGGCATAAAATGACTGCATAGCAAGTCGTCAAAACACTTGAAAGGCATGGGGACACAGTGCCCCCACTGGTCAAATTGCAAAATGAGGTACTGCACTTGTCTTCACAATGTGTATGCTATTCAAATGGAAAAGTCTTAAGAGAGATCCTTGGGACGTCCAACTCTTGACTTCACCCCAATGATGTTGACATTTAAAATGGTTAGGGTTCAGGGTAGGGATGTCCCAAGGGTGCAACGGCTGCTGGCATATGTAAAAGTGCAAACACTCATATGGTCTGCATATTTCTTGGCAGGGTGATTCCAAAGACGGTACAGCATGAAGATAGGCAGAAACTGCTTCGCCAATAGAAATCCCCGATCACACTTGACATTGGCGACCTAAGCTCATGTGCAGAAACACTTCATTGGGTAAAACGGTCGTCTCGTGCCGAACTGCGCATGTGCAGACCGGCAAATCAAACACACTCCTATATAAAGTTGTTCTTGACTAAAAAGTTTGTCACAATGAAGTTAGAGTAATAACATGTTCATCCTACTTGAATCTGGGTTGTGCCTTTTAGATTTCGAGAAACAGCTATGGAAGAATTTTTCACTTCTCTCCTTGACTTCTCATACCCCAAACCCCGGCCCTGTCTTCTTGGTCTGCTTCGTAAGCGTTCCCAGAAGTCTCTTGATGTTGGGCCTCGGGGTTTAGAAACTCTGTGGTGATTCACTGTGATGTGTCCCATCCTTCAATAGTTTTTCCCTTTCTAGAAGATGACTCATTATCTGTTATCCAGTCTTCCATCAGTGGCCATAATTGAAATGAACTAAATATGGAAGGTATTGTTGGTCACTTAAAGTGTAGGGACATAAAATAGCCAATTAGCTTTCAGTTGGTTTGTTAAAGAAAGAAAGAAAACAATGAGTGAGATACATTTACAATCGGCAAGGATTGGATAGCTGTAACAAACAAGCCAAAGTTCCACCCAGCCTATCAGCAGTGAAGCAAGTACCAAATTGCTTATACCTATCCAATCACTTTCAGATCTGACCAAGTACTCACTGGCCAGGTTGGAGGGCTATGGATTGATTTTGGAATTCAGCCCTTGAGCTAAAATAAGGAGTAAGGTGACATTGCCCCTAGACAATGATCTTGTGTCAGTTTTAAATTTCACCCACTAATGGTTAAGGCTAGGATAGTGGAAGCTGATCCTAGATCTTACCTATTGCTGGGGAGTTGATGCAGAGCTCTCGAGCCAGCAGGAGGAAGGTCTTCCCTAGGATGTACACGTTCACCTGTAAAGCGGAGGAGAGTTGGGCTCTGTTCCAAAACTTTAAGAACGCATCTTTCCTGCCTGCCTACCTTGAAATTCCTGATCGGATTGGTGAAAGCCATGTTATTTAACTATTTCCCACACCTGTCAATTTGTGTTAGATCTGTTATTACATCAATGAAAGAATGCACATCCTTCCTGCCTCCCGTCCTTGAAGAAATCCCTGATCTGACGTGGCTGGATTGGTGAAAGCTGTGTGTTAGAACCGTTGCTTAGACCTATCGATTTGTGCTAGATCAGTGATTATGTCAAGGAACGGAGGAAGGAAGGCTGTTTTTAAAGTATTCAAACAAGGCCTTGCCCCCTGTTCCAAAAATTTCAAAACATATCCTTCCTTCCTTGAGGTAATCAATTATCTGTACCTACATGGGTAGATAAGTGAAGGCAATGTTTCCAATGTCTTTGTCCAATCAAACCTAGGCAAATCAGTGATTTCTTCAAGGAAGGAAGATTGCTTTGCTGTCAGCTAATTATAATTTAAAGCTTAATAGTTGCAGTCATATGAAAGTTAATTCAATTTCAAAGCAGGAATTGTATATGGAACTGGAGTAGGTAGAGAAAGTATGTTTTATATTGTGTTCATAGACGTAAAGTGTGTAGGGGGGTGAAAAGCACATTACTCAAAACCCTTGCACCCTGTGCCTTAGCCCCCAGTGTCATGAGAAGCTGCCCCAACTCTGTACACACCGATCTAAGGTCAATTCTGTATTCCCCGGCTAATGGTTAAGGTTAGGCTATGGGGTGCATCAGCTGTTCCCAGATCGGTGTCTATGGGCGACTTAGGACCCACTCGGGGGACCAGGGCCACATAGCACTGAGGATTCCGTAGGCTGGTCTTAAATCTGTTTGTGCTTTCTTGTAAAGTCATATGGTTGTTGTATGGCATGACAGCCACTATGGGAGTGGGTTATATAGCACAAACAGATCTGGGACCAGGCTAAGGATTCAGTGCATTGGTGGCATATTTCTGGAGAGGCTCCACCCTTGCCTGACCACGGCCTTCCAATACCAAACAGGGGTAAGTCTAGGGTGGGGGCCATGCTCCCAGGACAGCTGGCCTGGACTGGGGGTAAAAATATTGCACTGCGCCAGCTGTGTCGGACAGAAACGCTTCCCCCAGGGACCCAACAACTGAACATTAAATTCCCTGCATTGAATTGACATACTCTCTGTCCTCTAGTGGCTAGATACCCCATGGGAGATTTGGACTTTGTTCTTCATACATTTAATGATGTTTTAGGAGGTTTTACTATGTGAGGAGCTGAAATGAAAATGGTTTGGTTATGACGGATCTGAGATTTAAAATGTCCTTAATCTGCATATCATTTGGTTTTTCATTTTTGGTAGGCAGTTCAGTTGTTTAATTTGGTAGTCAGCTGACTTGCTTGTGTCACACTCCCTGCAGACCACATCATTCATTGTGATGAGGCTATACCCAATGGCATTAGTATGTGGATATCACATATCGCCTGGGGCCGTATGTTTTAAGCATCTCAGGCTAGGAGTGCTGATCGAGGATCAGCCCCCCCCGCCCATGCAATCTTATTCACTGTAATCTAAAAGGCTAAACAGATCCTAAATCAGCACTCCTGCTCTGAGACACGTCGTACATACGGCCCCTGGGTCAAATACATGTCAAATACTTGAGAGCTGTGCATGATTTAGTCTGTGCTGTACAATGGATCCAATGGAGTAGTCCCAATAGTGACACTTTATCAGTAGTTAAAGGCAACCTTTACCTTACTTCCCTGAATGGTTGTCCTGCATGGCTACATTCCGTTTCTCTACCACTCTCACAATGTGTACACTCGAGCACCACCCCTTATGGATTTAAAAGAAATAGACTGGTGCCAATAATAAGGTGGGAACTCCCTCCAGCCATGCTTTCACCAATCCAATGCTTTTAAATGCATGAGGAGTGAAGTGCACACATCTGGAGAAGGGTAGAGAATCGTAATGGACGAAGACAGAGACTAAACGTACCTGTAGGAGATCACTCAGGTCCAGAAGCATGTCTGAAGAGGGAAGGAGCGTTAAGGAAGGAAAGGTGACAGCAACAAGGGCTTTACCGCAAAGAACAGAGATATACCATGGTTGTGTTCAGTAGGCACTAAACAAAAAGTAAATGGTCTGAAACTGCAGGGTACTATATGAACTAAGTTGCATGACCAATTTCTCAATGGGTTCAGCACTTACAAATACTGTTCAAAGCAAAGTATACAACATTATTACAAGCCAAAGGCTATTTTAATTATTTATGTTTTTTGCCGAAATGGCCCAAATCGATCTGTCAATAACATTCTAAGAATGACCTAAAAAATGTATTCTTAATAATGCTAATAAGTAAGAGGTGCAATGTACTTTTCCATCAACAAAACAGAAAACAAATTCTGAAAAGAGAATGCCGTCCTTTCAAACTGAAAATAATGTAAAAATATTAAATCCAGTGTTCAAGACAAGTAAGTAAGTCTAGGGCCTTAGAATTGTGCACTAGGTTTGTTTTTTGCCAATTACTACGGTGAGTGAGACGGTGCATACGTTGATGCTGGGGTCTTTCTGCAGTCAAGCATCAGGTGACTCAAACTCCCCTGATGCTTGGCCCCTTCGGCTGCCGAAGCGCGGCTAAATATAGAACTGGTCCCGCAGTGCCTCAGCTCCGCCCTAGCAACCTGCAGACGAGTTCACCTAGAGACGGGACAGAGGGAGCGAAGTGGATTGACTTGGGAAGACTGCCGGCTGAAGCTCACCTCACAACGTGGTGAATGGACGGAAGTGTGCAAGCACACACAGACACACACACAGACTGGAACATACATTTCCAATTGGAAGACAAACACACACCTGGAACACAAACACATATTATAAATGACTAGCGTACACGACTACTATACACATTGCAAACTTCACAGCCATACACACACCTGACCAACCTCTTATTTACCATTACAAACAACAGCCGAAAAACAAGCGCGCACACACACTAACCAACACACACTGGATAGGCTACATTGAAAACAATCGACTGCCAGTTGAAAACACACACTTTCCTTCCGCCCTCTGATGTACACACACGCTCGTACCTGAGCAACACACACATGGACACCCAGACACCTGAGGTGACACACACATAGCAGGTGTGGCCGATGGAGAGATTACAGGGTCCATTAATCTCAGCGGGGTGAGATTAGATAAGCGCCACAGAAAGGGAAAGGATAATCTGATAGTTCCGCCGCCATTCGACAGATAATGCAGACCGTCGCTAAACCTCACACACTAGGGATGTGTTCCAAATGGCACCCTATCACTACATAGTGCACTACTTCTGATAGTTCTTCTCCAATGGACTATTTGGGTAGTTCGAATCCACTGAGGATTTGAATAGCAATATCAAGGAGAGTGATAGGTTAGACAGTCCTGTATAACGCATTCGCCTTTGGGCGAGTGGTGTTAATGTGTGTATTATAGTCTAGTAAAAGGGTGTGGTTATGTGTAAATCAATAGGATTGAATGAAGCCCCTGAGGACCTGTATCCTTCTATCTGAGTCCCCTGTGACTAACCGGAGGAGCCCAACCCAAACCCGACCTAACCCCCAAGGAAAGAGAGGTGCACCCTTCTCCCAGCAACGCCACAATACACAGACAACTGCTGAGATTCTCTGGTGTTACACAAACACATTTCTCTTTAGTACAGGCCTTGAACGTTACAGTGTTACAGAACCCAGGTTGGACTGCTGAAGTGACAAATGAAGACTTAGTATCACTACTGTGAACCTTACACCAACAGTGATGTGGTGGTGCTATACCCTGAAGCAGGACACAGCGACCTGAGAGGGATGACTAGAGGTAGGCCAGATACAAGCATCATCAAGTCACTCTAAGATACAGTAATTCCTTTCTCCCCATCACTTAACCATATGTGGTTACGTCGACTGTAAATAGAATAGAATCTACAACGTATATGGTCCTCCCCTTGAATTTCTAAAAGAGTCCATGCAAACACACATATGAAGAAAACGCTGGTCAATGGTCAATAAGAAGACTTTCACGTTACTTTGCAAAAGGTACTACTGAGCACGACCAGGGTGAGTAGAATCTCTGCCCAATCAGTGCAACCTTAATCAATTCACTTCCATGGGAGGAAGAAAAACAGCAGTGCTCCAGACCTTCAGGCTTATATTTGAATATCCTTGATGTAGATCAGTCATGGCTGGTGACACTTTAAATGGGAAGGACAGGCTCATAGTAATGGCTGGAACGGAGTTAATGGAATGGTCTCAAACACATCAAACACCTGGTTTCCATGTGTCTGATTCCATTCCATTCACTCCATTCATTCATATGAGCCGTACTCCCCTCACCAGCCTCCTCTGATGTAGAATTACTTATGGTGGTCGTGTGGCGCTGGGTCCAATTCCGCTGGGGCCACAACTCAAAATGCATCCACACATGACTGTAAGTCACTTTGGATAAAAATGTCTGCCAAATGGCACGTTATATTATTATATATTATTCCTCACACAGACAAGATGGCCTCCCTTTATGACAACAGCTTCACCAAACTTACACCTTTGTTTGCTTTACACTCGTCTACACTGTCGCACCTGAGGAAAACATTTGTTGTTCCACTCTCCACCGTTTAACAGCAATAACTAAAACGCTGATGACATCCTCAAGGTTGTGGAACTATAACTGTAATGGCTCTTACGGGAAGAGGTGGGAGGGCAGGAGTGGCGCTTCCTCAACGCGACACCAACAGAAAGCAGATGAGCTTCCTCAACAGACCAATTAGTGAAAAAAGATCAGAATGCGGGCTGCCTGTGTAAACGCAGCCTATGTGATTTATAATCTGGAGTAGGGTGATGTTGCCCCTAGTAGACACTGATATTGGGTCAGTTTTGCATTTCCTCCACTAATGGTTAAGGTTATAATTGGGAGAGGGGAAGCTTATAAATGCATTCTGATCACTGAGCGGTTTGATCTGGACGCTGCGGTAAACGTTCGAGCTCTTCTGCGGCCTTGGAATTGGGAGGTGTGTCGTTGGACCTGATCGGAAAATAATGGTTCTCAGAGATGGGTGTGTAGAAGCACGTGCTGAGCATCCATCCACAATAACTCACAAACACACCCTCTCGATTACACACATGGATGCACAAACACATCCACAAATACACACAACCACAATAACACACACAGACAATACGACACAAATACAATCATTCTCCCTTTCTCTAATCTCCCCTGGGCAGATTCTGGGTGTAGAAGAATCTGACCGAAGAATCTGCCGGGACTAAATGAGATGCGAGAGATAACGAACAGCCTTAGTTCTGGTTTTTGTCACTGGTTATTTTGATATATCTGGATTGGGCGAAGGCGGTGCTTCACCTCGAGTGCTTCGCTCATGTACCCAAAGTAGTTTCCTTTAGCGAGGGTGGAAACTTTGTTTTTGTCAGAATTTCTAACACATATGAACACAGTTAATCATGCAGCTGACCAAAGACTGTACTTCTGGGTTAACAGAGATTACCCTTTCTTTCACAAATACAGTACTCAAACACACACACACACGTTAATCTGTAACCATTGATATGCCTTGGAAACACCGTCACCCCAACCCCCCATGGTCAAATACAATCTCCCCCCTTTGGCCCCCTTTAGGGCAGCAGGGGGTGTGGTCCCAGTCCCAAGGATACGGGGCGTGCCCTCAGTCCGGCAGACCAAGTAGAGGCAGGCGGCAATGACGTGCGCCATCTTGCGTCCGCGCGTCAGGTGCTTGCTCACCACCATCTTAAAGAAGTTGAAGGCCGTGTCCAAGCAGTGCTGGTTGAGCTGCAGCTGGCTGCCCAGGTTGTGGATCTGCCGCTTTCCTGTGGATCGAAACACACACACACACACACACACACACACACACGCACACACACACACAGATAAATAGTACACCCACACACACTAGACTACTAGTGTTTTGGGTTGCCAGCAGCGGTGATGTCATGAGCGCGAGAGCGGGGCAGACAGGCCTAGTTAATAGGGCCTGACAAACCGCCCCTGTGCTTCTCCCAGGCAGAGAGAGAGACAGACAGCTGTGTACTTACCAGAGAGAAGCCATCTGCAGCACAGCCTCACACACGCACACACGTATGCTTGCAAACACATACACACTCACAGACACAGACACACACGCAAATAAGCAAAATCCATGAACACACAGATGGTAATACAGAACACACATACTGTATACAGCAACTCTAGTCCAAACACAAACATAAAAAATATAAAAAATATGCATGTTCAGTTCCATTCCCCGTAGTAGGATATATTTGTGTTAGGTTATCAATAAACCCGT
Source organism: Oncorhynchus masou masou (assembly GCF_036934945.1). Taxonomy (NCBI): domain Eukaryota; kingdom Metazoa; phylum Chordata; class Actinopteri; order Salmoniformes; family Salmonidae; genus Oncorhynchus; species Oncorhynchus masou. Next base: position 14,676,131 of record NC_088230.1, on the reverse strand, counting down.
CTCAATTGACATTAACATCTCCCTCAACGTCAGCAAGACCAAGGTGCTGATTGTGGACTATAGGAAACAGGGACGGGTGAACACCCCCAACATTCACAAGGCCGCAGGGCCAGACAGATTACCAGGACGTGTACTCTGAGCATGCGCTGACCAACTAGCAAGTGTCTTCACAGACATTTTGAAACTCTCCCTGTCCAAGTCTGAAATACCAACGTATTTTAAGCAGACCACCATAGTGCCCAAGAACACTAAGGTAACCTGCCTAAATGACTACCGACCCATAGCACTCACGTCTGTTGCCATGAAGTGGTTTGAAAGGCTGGTCATGGCTCACATCAACACCATCAACACCATCATCCCAGAAACCCTAGACCCACTCCAATTTGCATACCGACCCAACAGATCCACAGATGATGCAGTCTCTATTGCACTCCACACTACCCTATCCCACCTGGACAAAAGGAACACCTATGTGAGAATGCTATTCATTGACTACAGCTAAGCGGTCAACACCATAGTGCCCTCAAAGCTCATCAATAAGCTAAGGACCCTGGAACTAAACACCTCCCTCTGCAACTGGATCCTGGACATCCTGACGGGCCGCCCCCATGTGGTAAGGGTAGGTAACAACACATCCGCCACGCTGATCCTCAACACAGAGGCCCCTCAAGGTTGCGTGCTCAGCCCCCTCCTGTACTCCCTGTTCACTCATGACTGCACGCCAGGCATGACTCCAACACCATTATTAAGTTTGCAGATGGCACAACAGTGATAGGCCTAATCACAAACAACAACAAGACAGCCTATAGAGAGGAGGTCAGAGACCTGGCCATGTGGTGCCAGGACAACAACCTCTCCCTCAATGTGATCAAGACAAAGGAGATGATTGTGGAATACAGGATAAAGAGGACCGAGCACACCCCCATTCTCATCAACGGTGCTGCAGTGGAGCAGGTTGAGAGCTTCAAGTTCCTTGGTGTCCACATCACCAACAAACTAACATGATCCAGACACACAATGACAGTTGTGAAGCGGGCACAACAACACATATTCCCCCTCAGGAGACTGAAAAGATTTAGCATGGGTCCTCAGATCCTCAAAAGGTTGTACAGCTGCACCATCGAGAGCATCCTGACTGGTTGCATCACTGCCTGGTATGGCAACTGCTCAGCCTCCGACCACAAAAAACTACAGAGGGTAGTGCAAACAGCCCAGTATATTACTGGGGCCAAGCTTCCTGCCATCCAGGACCTCTATGCCAGGCAGTGTCAGAGGAAGGCCCTAAAAATTGTCAAAGACTCCAGCCACCCTAGTCATAGACTGCTCTCTCTGCTAGCACACGGCAAGCGGTACCAGAGTGCCAAATCTAGGTCCAAGAGGCTTCTAAACAGCTTCTACCCCCAATCCATTAGACTTCTGAACATCTAGTCCTGAACACCCCCCCCCCCACTACTACCACTCTCTGCTGTCATCTATGCATAGTCACTTTAATTACATGCTAGAAGCATGTGTTTCAGACATAAGGAAGTGGATGGCTGCAAACGTTCTACTTTTAAATTCGGACAAAACAGAGATGCTTGTTCTAGGTCCAAAGAAACAAAGAGATCTTCTGATGAATCTGAAAATTAATCTTAATGGTTGTACAGTCGTCTGAAATAAAACTGTGAAGGACCTCGCGTTACTCTGGACCCTGATCTCTCTTTTGAAGAACATATCAAGACCATTTCAAGGACAGCTTTTTTTCCATCTACGTAACATCGCAAAAATCAGAAACTTTCTGTCCAAAAATGATGCAGAAAAATTAATCCATGCTTTTGTCACTTCTAGGTTAGACGACTGCAATGCTCTACTTTCCGGCTACCCGGATAAAGCACTAAATAAACTTCAGTTAGTGCTAAATACGGCTGCTAGAATCCTGACTAGAACCAAAAAATTTGATCATATTACTCCAGTGCTAGCCTCCGTACACTGGCTTCCTGTCAAAGCAAGGGCTGATTTAAAGGTGTTACTGCTAACCTACAAAGCATTACATGGGCTTGCTCCTACCTATCTCTCTGATTTGGTCCTGCCGTACATACCTACACGTATGCTACGGTCACAAGACGCAGGCCTCCTAATTGTCCCTAGAATTTCTAAGCAAACAGCTGGAGGCAGGGCTTTCTCCTATAGAGCTCCATTTTTATGGAACGGTCTGCCTACCTATGTCAGAGACGCAAACTCGGTCTCAACCTTTAAGTCTTTACTGAAGACTCATCTCTTCAGTGGGTTATATGATTGAGTGTCGTCTGGCCCAGGAGTGGGAAGGTGAACGGAAAGGCTCTGGAGCAACGAACCGCCCTTGCTGTCTCTGCCTGGCCGGTTCCCCTCTTTCCACTGGGATTTTCTGCCTCTAACCCTATTACAGGGGCTGAGTCACTGGCTTACTGGGGCTCTCTCATGCCATCCCTGGAAGGGGTGCGTCACCTGATTGGGTTGATTCACTGATGTGGACATCCTGTCTGGGTTGGCGCCCCCCCTTGGGTTGTGCCATGGCGGAGATCTTTGTGGGCTATACTCAGCCTTGTTTCAGGATGGTAAGTTGGTGGTCGAAGATATCCTTCTAGTGGTGTGGGGGCTGTGCTTTGGCAAAGTGGGTGGGGTTAAATCCTTCCTGTTTGGCCCTGTCCGGGGGTGTCCTTGGATGGGTCCACAGTGTCTCCTGACCCCTCCTGTCTCAGCCTCCAGTATTTATGCTGCAGTAGTTTATGTGTCGGGGGGCTAGGGTCAGTTTGTTATATCTGGAGTACTTCTCCTGTCCTATTCGGTGTCCTGTGTGAATCTAAGTGTGCGTTCTCTAATTCTCTCCTTCTCTCTTTCTTTCTCTCTCTCGGAGGACCTGCGCCCTAGGACCATGCCCCAGGACTACCTGACATGATGACTCCTTGCTGTCCCCTGTCCACCTGGCCGTGTTGCTGTTCCAGTTTCAACTGTTCTGCCTTATTATTATTGACCATGCTGGTCATTTATGAACATTTGAACATTTTGGCCATTTTCTGTTATAATCTCCACCCGGCACAGCCAGAAGAGGACTGGCCACCCCACATAGCCTGGTTCCTCTCTAGGTTTCTTCCTCAGTTTTGGCCTTTCTAGAGAGTTTTTCCTAGCCACCGTGCTTCTACACCTGCATTGATTGCTGTTTGGGGTTTTAGGCTGGGTTTCTGTACAGCACTTTGAGATATCAGCTGATGTACAAAGGGCTATATAAATAAATTTGATTTGATTTGAATTAACTCTACCTATCTGTACATACTACCTCAACTAACCAGTGCCCCCACACATTGACTCTGTACCGGCATACCCCTGTATTGTTATTTTTTTTACTGCTGCTCTTTAGTTACTTTTATCTCTTATTCTTATCTGTATTTTTTGAAACTGCACTGTCGGTTATAGGGGCTCGTAAGTAAGCATTTCACTGTAAGGTCTACACCTGTTGTATTCAGCGCATGTGACTAATAACATTTGATTTGATCCACATTCACGGGGCAGCAGCGGAAAGAGGTCAAGTGCTTCAAATTCCTCTGTGTCCATATCTCTGAGGACTTAACATGGTCCTCTCATCCCTCAGATCCTTAACAACTTTTACAGCTGCACCATCGAGAGCATACTGACTGGTTGTATCACCATCTGGTATGGCAACTGCACCACCCTCGACCAGAAGGCCCTACAGAAGGTGGTGCGGACGGCCCATCCAGGACATACATGCCAGGCCGTGTCTGAGAAAGGCCTGAAAAATTGCCAAAGACTCCAGCCACCAGAGACATAGACTGTTCATAATCTCCATGCTTCAGTCTGGCAGGCGGTACCGGTGCATCAAGGTTCAGAACAACAGACTCCTAAACAGCTTCTATCCTTTGGCCATAAGACTGCTAAATGAATAACACACTACTGCTCTCCCTCACACCAACGCTGCTGCTAAAATTATTATTGATTAGATTCATTATTACCGCTTCGCTGCTGCTCATTGATTATTGACTTCCATTACCATTTATCTATCTATATATCATGCTACTGGTCACTATTACTCCTGTTTACATGTATTACCATTATTATATTACCATAAATATTTATATATTCCTGCTACCAGTCACTTTCCAGCCATGTTTACATGTATATCTGCCTTTCACGCCTACACTGACACTCTGACACTCACACTTGCATACATACACACACACACACACACACACACACACACACACACACACACACACTCACCACCACCCACCTCCTATGCTGCTGCCATACTGTTTACTACTGTTATTATTATTTATCCTGCTACCAGTAACGTTCTTGTAATCTCTGCCTACATGTAAATATTTATCTCAAATACTTCAGTATCCCTGCACATTATACATTTGGCAGAATTATGGACCCTATAGCTTCCTTTCTTATTTCTTGTGTTTTTTTAATTACTTATTCTATTTGATATTGAAAACTGCACCGTTGGGTAGGGCTTGCAAGTTCAGCATTTCCCTGTACTTTTGAATGTGACAAATAAAACTTGAAACTAAATTGGAGCGTATGAGAGCTGTATAAGTAATGTTTAGTGTGACAATCAAAGATACACTCAACTATTGACGGTAACAAACTCAGTTATGATTACTAATGACTGTTTATGAGCAAGTGTGTTAGTATGACTGTGCACAAACATACACACACAAACACACACATTCAACCTCAGGAGACTGTAGAAATTTGGCTTGGCTCCTAAGAAACCCCTCACAAACTTTTACAGATGCACCATTGAGAGCATCCTGTTGGGCTGTATCAACGCCTGGTAAGGCAACTACACCGTCCGCAAAGACAGGGCTCTCCGGAGGGTGGTGCAGTCAGCCCAACGCATCACCGGGAGCACACTGTCTGCCCTTCAGGACACCCGGTGTCACAGGAAGGCCAAGAAGATCATCAAGGACCTCAGCCACCCGAGCCACGGCCTGTTCACCCCACTATCATCCAGAAGGCGAGGTCAGTAAAGGTGCATCAAAGCTGGGACCGAGAGGCTGAAAAACCGCTTTTATCTCAAGGCCATCAGACTGTTAAATAGCCATCACTAGCTGGCCTCCACCCAGTACCCTGCCCTGCACTTAGTCACTGTCACTAGCTGGCTAACACCTTGTTACTCAGCCCTGCACCTTAGAGGCTGTTGCCCTATGTACGTAGACATGGAACACTGATCACGTTAAAAATGGAACACTGGTCACTTTAATAATGCTTACACACCGTTTGACACACTTCATATGTATATACTGTATATTTTAGTCATGGCCATCCTATTCAACTATTGCTGTACATACAGTGCCTTCGGAAAGTATTCAGACCCCTTTCCACATTTTGTTACGTTACAGCCTTATTCTAAAATTGAATAAATAAAAATGTTTCCTTATCAATCTACACACAATACCCTATAATGACAAGATGAAAACAGGTTTTTAGACATTTTTGCAAACGTATTAAAAATAAAAACAGAAATACCTTATTTACATACAGTAAGTATTCAGACCTTTTGCTATGAGACTTGAAATTGAGCTCAGGTGCATCCTGATTCCATTGATCATCCTTGAGATATTTTTACAACTTGACTGTGGTCCACCTGTGGTAAATTCAATTGATTGGACATGATTTGGAAAGGCACTCACTTGTCTATATAAGGTCCCACAGTTGACAGTGCATGTCAGAGCAAAACCAAGCCATGAGGTTGAAGGAATTGTCCGTAGAGCTCCGAGACAGGATTGTGTTGAGGCACAGATCTGGGGAAGGGTGCCAAAACATTTCTGCAGCATTGAAGGTTCCCAAGAACACAGTGGCCTCCATCATTCTTAACTGGAAGAAGTTTGGAACCACCAAGACTCTTCAACATCTCTGGAGAGACATGGAAATAGCTGTGCAGCAACACTCACAATCCAACCTGACAGAGCTTGAGAGGACCTGCAGAGAAGAATGGGAGAAACTCCCCAAATACAGATGTGCCAAGCTTGTAGCGTCATACCCAAGAAGACTCGAGGCTGTAATCACTGCCAAATGTGCTTCAACTGAATAAAGGGTCTGAATACTTATGTAAATAGGATAAAGCTGCTTTTGCTTTGTTAATTGAAATGCATTCCAGGTGACTACCTCATGAAGGTGGTTGAGAGAATGCCAAGAGTGTACAAAGCTCTCATCAAAGCAAAGAGTGGCTACTTCGAAGAATCTAAAATCTAAAATGTATTTTGATTTGTTTAACAATTTTTGGGGTTACTACATGATTCAGTGTTATTCCATAGTTTGATGTCTTCACTAGTATTCTACAATGTAGAAAAAAATACAAATAAAGAAAAACCCTTGAATGAGTAGGTGTGTCCAAACTTTTGACTGGCACTGTACATATATATATATATATATATACTCCGGATTCGAACATTGCTTGTCTTACTATTTCTTAATTCCATTCTTTTACATTTGTGTGAATTGTTAGATACTACTGCACTGTTGGAGCTAGGAACACAAGAATTTTGTTGCACCCGCAATAACATCTGCTAAATATCTGTATGCGACCAATAAAATGTGATTTACATGTGTTCACGCATACTGATATGTGAGTTGGATGTGCATGCGCACAGGATGTGTGTATATGTGTGTGTGTGTTTGTGTGTCAGGCAGGTTGGTCTGGAATGCAGAGTGGAGTGAAGGCCGGTCACCAGTGTCAGAGAACCATTCAACCCATCACCAGAAATAACCCAAAAAGCTTTTAAGAGCATTAATCGTTCTATTCTCGAACCTCTGTGTGTGTATGTGTATATGCGTATATATGAGTATGCAACTACCCATGCGTGTTTACGCGACTACTCGTGCGTGTGTATGTGTTTCTGTGTGTGTATCCCCTCCTCCCCCCTGCCCCACTAGCTCCCCTCAGTCTCAGGAGAGTTTCATCCTGTGTGTTTGGATGGCAGAGAGTGTCGGATTAGATGTGGATTGTGTGTGCGTGTGTGTGTGGTGCGTGCGTGTGAATAAGTGAATGTGAGGTTTGTGTGTGTGCATGTGACAGAGAGAGAGAGAGAGGGACAGTGTGTGTATGTGTGCATGTGAGAGAGAGGGACAGTGAGTGAGTGAGTGAGTGAGTGAGTGAGTGAGTGAGTGAGTGAGTGAGTGGTGAGTGAGTGAGTGAGTGAGTGAGTGAGTGAGTGAGTGAGTGAGTGAGGGACCGTGTGTGTGTGGGGGTCTAGGTGTGGAGTGTGCTCTGAGAACAGTGTTCTCTCACAGGTATGTACTTGTTCACAGTGATCGCCACAAACTATACAATTTCTCATCTAACCTCTCTCTCTCTCTCTCTCTCTCCCCTCTCCCTCTCTCTCTCCCCTCTCTCTCTCTCTCTCTCTCTCTCTCTCTCTCTCTCTCTCCCTCTCTCCCTCCCTCCCTCCAATTTGAGACATACACCAAACTAGCCTCTCCATAAAACTGTCTTCTATACAATGATTGGATATGAAACTGTCAAGTAAACCAACTTCCCAAAATGTAATCTTAGATTTTATATGATAACAGACCAAATGAAGCCAAAAACATCCTGGTTAATTTCAATCACTATCTCACAACCAATCATTCAGTTTCCTGCTTGAACAGGTTTTGTTTGGTCCCCAGATAAAGAGTTATGCATACAGGGGTGAATTACAAATTCAATTTAAGTAACATTTTCACTTAATCTCCCATTGACATCAATGCATTAAGTGGCAGAATTCACCCAAGAATGTATATTAGTTGGAATAGTGAATCATGTCCACTCTGTGTTGCACTTCTATCTCCAATATGCTGAACAAGCCCCAGCTGTTTTGAGAAGGAGAGAGGGCATGGTGGGTTTAGTTCAGGACTCACCGTTCTGCAGCGTCTGAGCACGGGACTCTTTTCCAAGGCTGGTGTGGAACCCAGTACCCAGGACTGGGGCTTTCACTGGACCTGGAAGGAGATTAATATATTAATAATAATATAATAATAATAATAATAATAACAATCACAACAATAGATTTTTTTTTCAGGTACTCAAAGCACTTTTCATTATATTGGGGAGATTATAATCATCCACTACCAATATGTAGAAGCACCTACCTGGCTAATGCCACTGAAGCCATTCGCCTTTCTGATGTCAAACACTAAAGAGCTGACAAAAATGTTCTGTCAAATTAAAAAGTCATTATTGCAAATTATAACTACATAATTGCTAACCACTCAGCATATTTGAAGAGAGCCCATATATTTTACCAAACATTTAGTCTATTTTGAATGAGTTTATTTTTAATCAGCATATGCAAAACGATGTTAATTTACAGAAGAAGTTTGTTTGCATTCTAAATCTCAGAGTATAAAACCAATGAATATTGCCATCTGGTGGTTTGTGATAGCTACACAGCACAGCTCAGCAAGAGACGAGATAAAACGCAGGATTATGACAATTTACCTCCCTCTGCTGGCTTTTTACTGTGATAAACATAAGATTTTGCTTCAACAAGACCAACTTTTCCCAAACTCGGTCCTAGGACCCCAAGGGGTGCACGTTTTGGTTGTTGCCCTAGCACTACACAGCTGATTCAAATAATGAACTCATCATCAAGCTTTAATTATTTGAATCAGCTGTGTAGTGCTAGGCTAAATCAATTTCATATTGACCACCAAATATAACATTTTGTGCAGTTGGCTATGCATACCCAAATAAGCTTCACTCCTTTTGTAAGAAACGGTGCCAATGGAAGTCATCAAACTTCTTACAAAGCAATCAAGTTCAATCAGTTGCACCTGGTTTCCATTCTGCCTCCTTCTTCTGGTGGTGATTAGTTTACCTGTGACTGAATGAACATTTTTGTCCCTTTGATTCGTAGCAAGGGAGTTTCAAAGCAACCTGTTTTGCTTTTCTTGCCGTCTTTATTTTCTGCTACAATCTGACCAGTACTGTGTTGTTTGCTGGGGATTTGTATAGTGAAATGATGGCTCCAAGCCTTGGCATTAGATTTGGGTAAATTTGATATTCTTAAATTCTGAGTTTGAAGTCACTTGGAAAAATGCAAAACAATTTTGATGTGTTGTGGTTCTCTATGCTTTCACCTGTGAGAAATGTCAGATATTAATTTAACTTTCTCCCAGACTATCATTGCTTTACATGGGGGTTCTTGGAAGTCCCAAAGGTTACAGTATTCTAGAAGGTATGCAGAGTTATTTTCATTGATCAAGGTCTGCATGAGTCTTCTAATGTACCCTAACCTGAATTGTCTCGTGTAGGAGTGGATATACAGTCAGAATGTCGGGATCGATACCTGTGGGTGCATGTTGGTTCGTCTGGCAACGCCCCGAAGTTTGAGGCTGTAGGTGGGTGATGACAAGGTTTAAGTATTTTTTTTTTTGTATTACTTTAGACCTTAAAGTATGGCTCAATTTGATTTAAATGGTTTATGATTGAAAGATTTGGTGCCCTCTGTCTTAGTGTGTCCTCAATATTGGCATTAATGACCATAGTAGGCAATAAGTATCCTATAGTAGGATGGAGTATATTCGTTTAATGTCATTGATGCGCAGAGTGAAATGTAGCGTCCTCTTCTCTGCAGATGCGGCTGGTGTGCATCCCATAGATGAAAAGAATGCGTCCCGGTGTGGTTACACCATCAGCACCTTCAAGATGGATGGCTACACCACTCTCAGGGCTTCCTACTTCTCCTGTCACATTGACAACCAGGTAGCCTATTGGTGCATCCCAATATCTCATTCCTCCTGAAGTGTTCCCGCAATGAAAAAGTGTTGGATTGGTGGAGGCATGGGCTAGTGGGAGGGGGATAATTGGGATATACTGTACGTCTCACTCTAGGACAGCAGAGTTCTAAAGTCTAAGCCCAACCTGATTCTACTGTCTCAATGAATCAAGGGTGGTTTGATGATTTGGATGAGGTGGTGAATAGGGTGTGTTGGTTTAAGGGATGGAACAAAAAGGTGCAGGCTGAGGACCTGGACTCAAACTCCTGTCTTCCTATGCTGGACTGTCATCTTGCTGAGCTGATCAAACCTGATGACTAACAAATATTTGCTGTTTCAGAACGATGAGGTATTCACCTTCCAGTTCAATATCATTGTCATGGATGCCAAGGACCAACAGTCGCGCTACCCTTTGTCTCAGACCTGCTCCCTGCTACTGCCCTGGTCCCAACGGGAGGTTATATGTGAAGAGGACTACATGGAGGTACAGTAAGGCTGCCTTTTCCGGTCCTGGGCCTTTCCGGCCTAGCCTAGTGTGCATACTGGGTTTCACACTGAGTAGAAATGCAATTTGCTTTGTCAAATTAACTCTGATAAATACCCAATCAAATTAGTACGTTTTTGACCATTATTTAAGATTCAAACTAACTAATTGATTGATTAATTCTGCTGGCATATAGTGGGCCTCCAGAACCAGAATTGGAAAATCCATAATTGTTTTTCTTTGACACAAAGTTAGATGACACCCTCTTAAATATAGTCCTATATCCCTTAGGTAACTGTGGGGAGAGATGTGCCTTGTACTACCTCTGAAGGAACCTCAAAGGAAGCATGGAGGGCTGCCCATTCTGTTGTAAGCCACATCCTTTAGAAGAATTCAACATGTTTCTTAAGTATAATCTTTGCATTGAAACATGTTCAAGCTTGATCTTGACTCAATACTGACTCCTCTTAGGCCCAAAATATAGCCAATTCTGCATGGCAGGTAATGTTCCTAAAGAATGAGGATGAAATGGCCACCATGCCCATCACCGAAGCACATCGACTGGGTTACGAGCTGAGTGCCACTCCGAAAAGGGTTCTCTTCCGCTCTCCCTACAGACAAACTCACTCGGAAATCATAATGGTGGGTATTTCAAGAAATTCTATGCGTTTCAGTACTCTGCGCTGATCTGAAAACATTATTGAAAGAAATATGGTGGGAGCCCTCAAGACGCTTGCTCTTATAGCGGTGTATTCCCAATCAGTGCAGATGAGGAAAAGCAAGAAACGTTGAACTTCTAAAATATAATAAATTAAGGCCTAAAACTGGCAGACCCTTTTCCCAACTACATTGTCTTTCTACTCTCAGGTTGACGGTGTTGCGGTGGAGGTCATTCACGGGACAGTGTTCTTCAGTCAGAAAATGATGGTGGTCATGATTGACATATCTGTGGCCTGCACCATAAGTATATTTATTTGTATTCCCCTATATTGCTAAAGAATGGTCTTTAACAATGCCACTACCATTAGCTGCAGCAGATTTTTTGATAACTCCATGCAAATGAGTTTATTATATTCAAACATAATGCATGTAATAATCCAAGACAACTGTGGATTAATATTTCTTCAAAGAATCCATGAAATTGTGCTTCATTGACCAGGTTTCCAGTGAAGTACATGTAGGATAAATGACAGGCCTGATGGAAACTGGACATTCTGTTAAACTTTCCAAATGTTGACAAAACAAAATACATAAGATGGGATCATTTTGTCAGTAAAATTATGAGAAATGTCGGAAACGCTAAAGCGCAAATATTGATAACCATATCGCGAACTTGTGACGCGATTGCATGTATGGTTCTCCCACTACAACTGGTCCGGCAAGCATGCAGTTTATTAGGCTACTGATGAAATGAATTAACTTCACAGGGTGGTGAACGTACAAGGAGGTGCGCTTGATGCTCCTTTCCAATAAATATTGGTCTTATTCTGGTGACATGATGATCAGCGCTTGGCTTCTGTTTGACATACTCGCTCTTTTGATACATTTTCTCATGTAGGCTATACTGTGCTCAAGGCAGCAGCGCCATCTGCGCGTTTTTGGCTGGCGCGAACATGCCACTAACATGCTGACCAGACCAGACACGTCGCGTGCGCGAGCGTCGCAAAATACATTTAGATATCCATGTTATTCAATTATTGCACCCACACTGCTCGCGCACGCCAACGTGCGTCTGCGACGCCAAGGGCTAAATTAGAACTCATTCCTATTTCTGACGCAGGTCGCGCTGCAAATCCGGCCTCTCCCATCTCATTGGTTTATAGAAGCAGGTACCCACGTGCCATCTCCTCACGTGGGTGACAAAGACTAACTATTTTGCTGGTAGTCGTGGTAATACAATGAACGTTTAGATGCGATCACCATATAAGTTAATTGACGAAAAAGCCTGGAAGGAGGGGAGAGATGACTAGAAACGAGTCGGTTGGCCGTTTTATGTGTGGATTAATTGTCGGAGTAGAGGTCCTTGTTCATTTCAGGTAAAAAAAACAACTCAATGTTTTTATCCCAGGACAAATTAGCTAGCAACAGCAAGCTAGCTAAATAGGACAAATTTAACGTTAGCTAGCAAGTGCAAGCTAACTAGCCAAACATGTTTAATGATCTTTGACCTGTCCCCAAATTAATGTCATTGGTTCAGACTTTGTTTTGATATTTTAACCTGCTTGTCCTGAACGCGTTTGGGTTCCGTGTAACAGTGGGTAAGCTCTTAACATTTTTTTTTTAAACTATTAGTTGAAAATGCAATTGAAACCCATTTAACTAGTGTTATCCAGACTTTAATATATTCTCATGAAAATATGTCGCCAATTAGATGGAAACCTAAATGTAAATACAATCACTCATCCACCTCTTGAAATGAATTTGCATTTGAAAGAAATTTTGCTGTAATTGCTCAACTATTTCAAATTGAGTACTTGTTTAAAATCTACCTACTGTGTGCACATAGTGGCATTTGAAAATGGAGTACTCATTTAGTGATCATGTACAAACCTTCAATCGAGTACTTGTGCTCATCCCTACACTGCTAACCAGAGTTATTCAAATCTGAGCCTGGAGGTTCAGGGGTAGACCTGATGGTTTTCTGTTCTACCTGATAATGAAGATCTGAATATGTCGCTGATTGGCGACATGGCTACCATTCTAAAGACTTTCATTGCTTTCTCGCTCTCAGACCCAGGATACTTTGACGGGGTCAGGCTACTCTGGGAGACCCCCAGGATCATGACACCGTTGGTTCACAGTGGCTTTGGCTTTGAGAGCAAGCAGATCAACGTGGGCGTGGAGAGCCAACTGCTAGATGAGGGCACGGCGAGGGCCAGGGGCTACACTCTTGAAGTCAAAGGGCTCATGGTACAGATGGGTGTCCCCTTTGGTGCCGAAGGAGGATATAGGAAGGTAAAGGCCACTGGACTTTAGCTCTGATCTGGGTTGCAGTCTGTTTCTGCTCAACTACAAACTCTTTATGGAATTGTCATGCCAAACATAGTTTGACAATGGAGTAGGCAAAAGCAAATGCTGATCTGGGACTAGGCTAGGTTCAACTGGTGCCAGGTTTTCAAACTGCAGCCCCAGAGAGCTTCTGGGTGTAAAGGCTTTTTTTCCCTCCAGCCCAGCACTAAGATGACGCTTGTTTAAATGTTCAATACAGCTGTTTATCACTATCAAATAATTTCTGGGTAACAATTAAATATATTTGTGATTAAAGAAACAAATGGCTTCTTAACCAAGGGCAAATTTTCAAGAAAATATCTTGCTAGGACTGTGGAAGTGGTCTGAGTGGGGAGGGGAAATCAGAAAATTAGCTGTTATTGGCAGTTTGAAACTAAAAAAAAAATAAAAAAAAAATGGTCTAAGTAATTTACAGCATGGTGAAAGTCACTACGGAAGGCCAAAATTCATCCCACCAAGACGGAACTTATCAAACCGCTCTTGCACTAAAAGGGCATTATCATTTTATATTTCATATACACAGGAAAGTCAAGTTTGTCTACACTGGGCCTTTTTTCAACTTTAAATAAATCAACTAGGCCTAATCTTTTATCTGGACCACAATTGAGCAAGTATTTTTTTGTGCTGGGCCGACACACAAGCCTGCACCAAGTAGCTCTCTGGGACTGGAGTTGGAAGACCTGATCTATAGAGATCAAAATTAAACGCAACAATTCCAATGATTGTTAGAGTTAGTTCAATTGACTGATTTCATTCTATGAAATGCATTCATTAGGCCCTAATCTATCGATTTTACATGACTGGACTGGGGCGCTGCCATGGGTGGGCCTGGGAGGGTGTAGGGCCCCCCACTGGGGAGCCATGCCCAGCCAATAAGAATTCGTTTTTCCCCACAAGGGCTTTATCACAGACATACTCCTCAGTTTCATAATCTTACAAGGTGACTGGTCTCAGATGATCCTGTATGTGAAAGTCCTAGACTTGTGTGGTTACATGTGGTCTGCGGTTGAGAAGGTGATTGTAAGTATTACTAAATTCTCTAAAATGACGTTGGCGGCAGCTTATAGAAACTCTGGCAACAGCTCTGGTGGCCGTTCCTGCAGTCAGCATGACCATTGCAAGCTCCCTCGATGTAGACATCTGTGGCATTTTATTGTACCCAGCACAAGGTGCACGTGTGTAATGATCAAGTTTAATCAGCTTCTCGATATGCTACACCTGTTAGGTGGATGGATTATGTTGGCAAAAGAGAAATGATCACTAACAGGGATGAGAAATAATATTTGTGCATATGGACAATATCTGGGATCTTTTTATTTCAGCTCATGATACCTTTTACATGTTGCGTTTAAATATTTTTGTTCAGCATAATATATTCATAGATAATGTTTACCTAGTGTGCTTTTAAACTTAAATTGGTTCTAAAACTAGATTGTTGCTTATTCACGACAGCTTGAAGTGCAAGTTAACACAGTAAACTGTATTTTTAGAGTTTGGTGACAAACAATATCTACCGGGAGATGTACGTGGCTTTCCTGTTCTATGAGCATGTGTTCTCTCATGTCTACACTGATGGTAGCACTGTTGAAACGAGACACCGGCTGCTCAGGGTGGTGGACACTCCATTGCTGTGCCGACACCCCTTCACAGTTGTCAATGCCCTTCCTCCATACCACAGTATGTTCATCCTCTTTGCACATAACGAACATGTGGTTACAATAACCAAGGTGTCATTTCCAATATGCTTTGTGGCATTGCTGATTTCTTGTTAATCCTGGTTATTTGGCTAATTAACAATTTCCTCCATTACTACTCCAGAGACCAGCTTTGAAGAGCATACGTTCAACGTGTACTTGGGGAACATTCCTCACGATGTGGCTCTGATGGGAGTGAAGTTGAATGAAAAGCAGTTCTCTGTGTCAGATGCTGCAGAACATGGCTACACCATCAGTAAGATCGTCCATGCCAATGGCACCCATGCCTATACTATCAGGGTTCCTTTTGACGACAGGGCTGTGCATAGGACGGTGAGTACATTTTGGATCAAACACATTTCCATAAATGGAGCTTATAGTCATGAATTGCAACTTTTGAAATAATACTTGATTTTTAAATGTTTTTTTCTTAATAGTACTTAGGTGAGGGGCTCTTCCAGTACTCCATGGACATGAACTACACGTTAAGCATCATGCCCCAGGAAGAGGCTTACTACCATCTAGCCTCTGTTATGGAACAGCTCAGCAACACATGTAAGGACTTGATTTGAAGACGTCTTTATATTTTACTTCAAGCGTAACATTTTACTTTGAAGACCTTGCTAAAATAACTTGCTTTCAAAAATCTGCATTCTCACCCCAGTCCCTCCTGAGCTCAAAGGGGTTTGCACAAGAGGAGGCATTGTCTTTGACATGACCCAGCCAAGACTGGGATACCTGTGGGAGATCGGGGTTGGTCATGACCCTCTAACACCTGAGCTGGTGGCTGAAAGAGGGTACAACCTGCGAAACGAAAGCCATATTTTGACCTTGGAGGTGCCACTGTTCACTGTTGGCTACACTTATGAGGTACAGTATGTTGTCAATTCTAAAGCAGTGTTTCTCAATCCATTCCTAGGGGAAACCCAAAGGATGCACATTTTGTCTAGCCCAGCACTAAAACACAACTGATTCAGCTATTCTCCAAGCCTGTGATGAGCTGTATCTGTGTTGATGCTGGTCGAGAACCAAAAAATATCAGTCTCAATCCATTCTTAGGCAGTGGTTCCCAAACTTTTTGGCTCACCCCCCTTATACATTTGGGTCACAGCTCGTGTTCCCCAACACACTCACGCATTTATATTTTTGAAAGCCCTATTGCTGTACAATGATGTACACACATATATATTTGTTCGCATTTCACTTCATACTTTTATTTGGTCATTTACATGGGTAATCACCATAAACCTATTCATCTACACTCACTCTAATGAGATGGCTGAGCCTGACGCTGGGAGCACAGCATTTGTATTCAGAGCTTTATGCTTGACACATAAAAGTAGTTAATGTTCCACTCTCGTGAGTCGTAACATTTAATGTATGTAAGTGCGGGAAAAGTAGCTTCACAGATGAAAAAGCAATCAGTTTATCAATGCGATTTCAGATGATCCTGGTTATTCTCCTGCGATTGACAGACCGAATTCAACCAGCGGGGTTGTGACAAAGGCTGCACGCAAGGTCCTGTCACTGGATAGTTCCAGGAATACTGTAGCTCCGATGACAGCGGTGGTGGCAATGAGCGGTTGTTGGCTCCAGTCGTGGTTTTCGTGGCCTCTTGAAAGTACCTCCTGAAATGTCCATTATGTTTTGGAGGTAAATGAGTGATTGTTGCTTTTTGTAACATCCAGGCACAGTTCATTCTCCTCAAACTAAATCCAGTGAATGCCTCCACACTCGTCCACTCTACTCCACTTGCACTGCCCAGCGCTCCAGCTTCTTCAATCTCAACTTTGTCAGCCAATGACATAATGTTGGTAATGGGGCCTTGCCGTGACATGTTAAGTCCATTCAGTCTATCAAAAATGTCTGACAGGTTTGCCAGCCATTCTGCATTGGGTGACTCTGTATCCAGTATGAATAGGTGCTCTTCATCTCTCATTTCAAACAGACGCAGCAGCATTTTACCTCGACAACCACCTGACCTCAGTATGCAACAGTAGCGACTCATGCTCAGATCCCATATGTCTCGTATTTGAGGCTTGCCTTTATGAAGTACACCATTTTGTTTGAAGCATACTAATGAGCTTATTATCAAGGGCCTTAGAGCTTCCCTGTGTAACACAATGAGGGAATACTATGCGTGGCACAACAGCTTGTACCTTTGCCTTCAGACCCTTGTTTGCCCATCTGTACACACGCCCATACAGTTCTCCCAACACAGCCCCTCATCCCGCATCATCAAATGTTGAATGTCCCCTCAAGCACACTGCAAAATAACACCTCTTCATGTTTCCCAAAACAGTATTTGATGAATACGAGAAGGTGAGCTTCATGTGACATCAGCTGACTCATCTAGTTGTAGAGAGAATTTCCCACTTTTTGTTCTCTCAATCTGACGCTTTCTTTTGCCACTTCATATATTCGCCGGGCAACAGTTATCAGGCAGCGGGATTTGTTTGAGCTAACGCGCTATTTTCTCTCATACCTATTGCTGCGAGGAGATTGAGTCTCACCAATAGTATGTGGCTTATTAGATTTCTCGTTTTTGAGACACTTAATGATATGATGCTTAATAACAAACAGCTTGGGCTTTGGTAGGGGTTGTAGTCGGTGGTCAATGTCAGCGTAGAGTGTTTGTGTAAATGTCTCTTCAGTTTCACTGGCTTCAAACTGTTCGATTAAAAACATAAAAATAAATTAGCACATGCAACACATTGTGGATGTGGATCCCCAATCAACCATGAGACATGTGAAAACAAACTGAATGTAATCGCCTTTATCTCTTTGCTGATTTCGAGTGCCAGCTCACCCTTGCGCTCCTTTCCCACTGGTACTAGGGTCTCAACAGGCGGCGCCTCGCTCGGCCTAGGCTCTGTCATTATCAGATGGCGTTTCATCGGTTGTAGATTCACCCTCATTAATGGTTGCATTGTCTTTATTTTTTTAAATCGGCCACGGGTTCATATGAGGAAATTAGTCAATTGAAATAAATTAGGCCGTAATCTATGGATTTCACATGACTGGGAATACAGATATGAATCTGGTCACGGATGCATCAGTACTTCTGTGCATTCAAATTGCCACCAATAAAATGCAATCGTTTGTGAGTAGCTTATGCCTGCCCATACCATAACACCACCACCGTGGGACACTCTCTTGACATCAGCAAACTGCTCGCCCACATGATCCAATACATGTGGTCTACGGTTGTGAGGCAGGTTGGACGTACTGCCAAATCCTCTAAAATGACGTAGGTGGCTTATGGTAGCAAAATGAATATTAAAATCTCTGGCATATATTCCTGCAGTCAGCATGCCAATTGCACACCCTCTCAACTTGAGAAGTCTGTGGCATTGTGTTGTGACACAACTTCACATTTTAGTGGCCTTATCATCCCCAGCTCAAGGGGCACTTGTGTCATGATCATGCTGTTTAATCAGCCTCTTTATATGCCACACCCGTCAGATGGTTGGATTATTTTGGCAAAGGAGAAACACTCACTAACAGGAACATAAATTCATTTGTGCACAGTTCGAGAAGTTGTCTGTATGGAACATTTCTGGGATCTTTTTTATTTCAGCTCGGCAAGCATGGGGACCAACACTTTACATGTTGCGTTTATATTTTTGTTCAGTGTAGTTAAAACATTTGCACTAATTTGGGGAGGTGGTCGACCAGTTAAAAAAATAAAAAATAATATTGACTAGGCCCACTACTACATTGGTGTTGAAACTATGCCACCCCCTAGAGGCTCAAGGTAAAATGACTGGCAAAAAAAAGATGCCGTTTGTTAATCTCCCCCTACCTGTCTGTGCCGACACCACAGTTTGGGAACCACTGATCTAAGGCATGACCATCAACCAAATTTGGCAGGACATTGCCTTCACTTTAGTAGTTGCTTATAGGCCTACTTCACTGCTATGGGCCAAAACCTTTTCATTTCAGGATATCAACTTGAGGCATTTTTATGGCATATTTGAAATACGCTCAAGAGATTCAAGGACTTTGGAGATCCAGACAGCAACAGCAACGCGCTGTCTTTTCAGACGTGATCAGCTTATAAGTGAGTATCCAT
This sequence comes from Oncorhynchus masou masou, assembly GCF_036934945.1. Classification (NCBI taxonomy): domain Eukaryota; kingdom Metazoa; phylum Chordata; class Actinopteri; order Salmoniformes; family Salmonidae; genus Oncorhynchus; species Oncorhynchus masou. The sequence continues at coordinate 14,657,131 of NC_088230.1, read as the reverse complement.
CCATAACTCGCATGCTTTGTTTTTGTATTGGGCTGTCATCTGCAGCTTTGACCTTTTTTGTCTTTCCAGTCTGTTCAACTGATGGGATCATGACTGTGTTGACCAGTACAAAAACTACCTGGCCTGCAGTGAATCCACGCAGTACTACCCTCCTGGACAGAACCTGTAAACCAAAATTAATGGATGACTCAAGAGTTCTGTTTGAGTTTGGCTTGAACACGTGCAATACCACGGTTATGGTATGATCTCATTTAAAATATACGTTTGGAGCCTGTGAAATTGTTTAGTTTTAGCTAAATTTGAAAGGTCAGCCTAATTGATTAAAATATTTTATTAGGAGGGGGAGGGGGGGGGGGGAGTAGTTTCGATTTTTAACATTCCCTAGGTCTAAATGACAATTCCATAGAACAAACAGTATACAATAATGCTATAGGCTAGATGTTGGGAATATTCAGTCATAATCTTTTGACTGACTTGAGCTACACATTAAAGTAAATGAAGTTTCCACTTGTCTTATAGGTTGAAGACTCTTCTATAGTATATGAAAATGAGATCCTGTCTTATAGGGAGCTCATACTTGACAGCGCTTCTATCATCTCCAGGGATTCTAAATTCAGGTAAAGATCAGTCATTGTTATTTGGGAACATGATCGATCTTAGCATTTCAATGCTGTCATTTTCATGATACAATGCCCTGATCTGAATATGTTAATGTATTTGTGCAATAAGCTACTTAAGAATACAGTAGGTGACCTAGGTGTGAATAATCATAGTCCCAAATGTCATTAATAAATCTGATCAAGAAATGTGGATTAACTGTGGCTGCATATGGCACAGCTCTAATGACCTTTCCTTTTTAGACTCACAGTGCGATGTCTCTACCCACTTAGCTCAGTCAGTAGGCTGTTTGTGGACAGGACTTTTAAAACTCAAATGTCTGGGGTTGGCTCAATCAAATTCACAGGGAGCAACAAAGGTAAGATTGTTTTACATAACTACATGTAGTCTACTTTGAGCACAGTTTTGAGGAATGTATAAAAAAAATCCTTTGTTTTTAGATGGCGCAGCCAATAAACCAGAGCCTGACTGTCCACAGCAAGTTCCCACCAACACTGAAAGTGTCCAGGTTATCGGCACAAAGCCTTCTCCAAGCAATCATGAGGTGTCACAGACAGGGGGGCATTATAGTACCAATGATGGATCTTTAACAGCTGACAACACCCTAGATCCTTCTCTCAGCCATTACAGCGGTCTCCAAAGAAGTGGTGCCCCACAATCATCCAGCAATGTACAAAGTGTTCTGAATCGCTATGTTGTGCAAGGTGGAAGTGCTTATGGTACTGGCCAACACAAATTAAGTGACACCCCAGCCATAAATGTCTATGAATCCACCCAGGATGTTAATATTCCACATCAAAAGGGTATGGGAATCAGGCCTGAAACTGATGGAGGCAGCAGGCTCGGTGGATATGGGCAATTTCCCATCCATAGCCCTGTCCAGGGTGACGGGATAAAATATATCCCAGGCCACTATAGGCCTACATCTGCAAAGTCGATCAATGTCCAATCTAGTGTCTTCAATCTAGTTCCCAGCCACTTAAACAGTACTCCTGGTGGCAGCACTCAAAATGCACAGCCACATTTGAGACCTCACCCAAACTATGAGGGTAAGAGACCAAGCAAATCTGCCCAACATGAGATGTACAATGCTGTACAATCAGCAAAGGTGCGCAAACCAGCCACAAGCCATCATGCAACTGTCCAAACGGTGAACAATAAGCCCACTTTAAGTAACCCCACTGCACAAAGTGGCAGCACACCGCAGCATTCTGGAGGTTATGTCCTCTCTGGCTTAAGACGCTATAGCCAATATGGTGTTTTGCAAAGTTCTGATGGCATATCTATCCCCCAGCAATATGTCAAGCCAGCCAGTGAACAATATACTCCTGGCACTGTCAAGACCCCAAGCCACTATGACACTCCAAGCAAGGTAAACCCTTTCCTTGCTTCCTATGTTTACCAGAATACTAAAGTACAACCTGGTTCCAACTACAACACAGATGCCCAGCGTTTTGGTGTGAAACAAGTCCTTCCTGCTAATGCATATGGTTCTTCTCAAGTAAGGAACAGCTTCCAGCAAGTCCCCAGTCACAAAGGCCCACTAGGTGACCGTGCCCAAGGTACCTCAAGTTATGTGAAACCTGCTTCCAGAGACAATGTTGTCCAAGGTGTAGATCGTCAACCTACCACCAGCAAAGTCCCTGAATACAGCACGTATGGGGATAGCCAAAGTGGTTTATCTCAAGTTCCCGGTCATGATGGTCTTGGCCATGATGAAACCTCCTTTGAAGAAGTGAAGTCCACCAAAGCTCAATTGGCACAAATTAAGATGCTTGTACCTAGCCAACTTTCTGTAAAAGAATATGGACCTAGCAAGGGACAATATGCCAAGCCAGCTTCTGGCCATTATGGATCCTCAGTTGGCAGGACTGAAATTGTCTACAGTGGTGCAAAACCTAACACCAACTATTACAGCACAGCACAGGGCACGGTCTACCAAGCTTCAGACAATGTCCAGTCTACCCCTCAGTTCCCATTTGTGAAGGCTGGTGGCAATATCACTCAACCTAACCCCAGCAATACAAAACCTGTTCACTCTGGTATATGCCAAAGCCACAAACTTCATAATAGTGCAGCCTCTAGCTTCTATGGAACCAGCCAGAACACACATTATGTCCCTGTGGCTAGCAAGTATTATGCTTACAAAAGCAATCCTGTCCAACCAGCTTCGAACCAGTATGCGGGAACGCAAACCAGCATTGTTACACCTGGTCCGTACAGTGGAACTCTGCAGAAACTAGCTACTAGCCTGCATGCCGCCTCTCAACCACATAATGTCCAACCCATGACTAGTTGGTATGGTCCTACTCAACACATTGCAATCAAACCTGCCCTTAGCCAACATCAAGTTTCACAAAGTGATAGAGTTAAACCTGCTACTAGCAAGTATGTAATCCTTCAACACCACAGCATCCAACAAGTTCCTGGCCAGGATGTTTCTCAACGCAGTAGTGCGAAACCTGCCACAAGCACATCTCAATCGGTGCCTGGCCAGTATGATGGTTCTCAAAGCAGCAGAGTTGCCCATGCCCCTATTGGGACTATTCTTTTTCAGCAGAACGTCATACATCATACTTCTAACCAGGACAGGGGTCCACAAAGTGTCAGCGTTAAACCTACCAAGTCTGCTCCTACTCACAGTAATATCAACCAACAAGCTACTGGCCAGTATGGAGGTTCACAAAGCTACAGAGTTGAGCCAGCACCACCACATCAGATCAGGATCCAACCTGCCACTAGTGGCATAATGGAACCCTCTCCCGGTCAGTCTGCTTCTTCTCACCTAAACATTGACCAAAAAGCTACAAGCGTGTATGGAGGTTCACAAAGCCACAGAAGAACTCCAGCTCCTAGCAAGTATGGTGCTTCTACTGTTCAGTATGCAGCAAAAGGACAAGAGCGAAATCCGCTTGCAGTCATAAGTGGTAGCAATGTTGATACTGACGGATCAGATCCTTGTGTGAAATGTTCCTTGGGCAACTCTGGAGGAAATTCAAACTTCATAAAAGTTAGCAGTGGAGGCCAGCCTATGGTTTCTCAAGACACTGGTGCCCAAGACGATCCAAGTTGTGTCAGTCCTATTTATTGTTTGTTCATCCAAGGGTCAGCCCAAAGTGGTAGTGCCCAATCAGTGGAAAAGCAACAGAACTTTGCCCAGAGCCACATTGTCCAGGATCCACCCAGCCATTTCCAACCAACATCTCAGGGTGGGAAAATAAATGGCCAACCTGACCCAATTCATGGTACCACTTCTAACTTTCATCAACCTGTGCAGCATGGTGGTAATCTTCAAGCATTAAACAGAGGTGAAACTACACTAGGCTACCATGGGTCTGCACAGCTTACCAGTGCCCAGCTGTCACCCAGCCAAGTAAAACCAGCTTCCGCCTATTACAGTAAATACCAAAATGGTTTTAGCAAGAACGCTTTTGGAGCTGTACAATCAGCCAATGGTGCCTATGAGAACAGCCAGGGCAGCAATGGCCAACTTAATCGTAGACAACATGGGTCACCTTTAAGCTTCTATAGAGCTATTCATGTTAGTGCTAAGAAACCTTTATCAATGACCAGTGTTCAATCCCCAAGATACGGGGTTGTACAAACAGGCAATATCCAACGAGACAGAAACCCCAACACTCATAGTGAGTATGGAGCAAACTGTCTTGGTTGTGGACAAATTCCTTCAGATCACCATGGGTACTTATCTAGCCTCAAAGGCATGCAAGGTGGAGCTGAGAATAAGCCCAACAACTTGAACTTCATCTCTACAGAAAAAGGAAAAGCTACAAACCTGCCCAAAGTCAGTGGTAACCATATTGATGCTGAAGGATCACATGAAAACTGTCCTGACAACTCTGGGCCAAGTTCAAATAACCCTCTAAACCCCAGGAGCAGTGACCCAGGCCGCTACGTGGTAGTGTGCATGAAGGCATCTTGAGAGGTAGGCAATATGTCCTATAATTATCATAATGTAACCCTAGCCTATAGCTGTGATCAAAGCAGATTGCTTATCTTATTTTCTCAAGTAGTTTGCTTTGACAATGTGCCTGTGTAGCCATAATTTCTGGATAATATAAAATGTAGATCCTTCAACATGTAACTTCTATTTCATCAGGTAAGCGTGGCCAAAGACATGAAAAAGCCAACGTGTGCTGAGCACCTTGGAACATCACTCAATGTAACTTGTCAACTGTTCCTCCTAGGATAATGTTGCTAACAGGGAATCATCCATGCCTATCAAGATCTATTGCAATACATTTCTATTTCAGATATTACGGCGTTGGAGTGTTTTTAATCTAACCTTGTCTATTTAAGTGCGATTTTCGATTGAAAGGTTAACTATAGCCCACAGACTGGGTTCGTAAGCTACATATTGCATGGTTCTAGGACAACTAAAAAAAATAAAGTAATGAGCTAATTCTTACTATTCTGTCAAAATTAAGCATCATACAAATAATATAAATAAATTGGTAATTTAAGATTAAGAAACTACAGGAAGTAACATTTCAATGAACTTCTGGACCAGACTTGTGTTTAAAGGCCCACTCTGTGAATTTACGTGTTTATCGTTACAGCCATTTCAAATAAAAATGTATGTCTGATTCAATGTCACATTTTTAAATTCCTCATGCACTTAATTTAAAATGGTTTATAACCCAAAATAAGGTTTTATGCCATTTGTAAATGATCTTTAAACATATTTCGAAGCAATACATTAACTGTCATGGACTGTTAGTCCTTGCAGCTATAGTGTCATCTCTGCATTGGAGTAGTTACATTTTTCCAGCCCTAGCCATCTCAGTATAACAAACGAAGTGGCAGGGTAGCCCAATATTAGATCTCTGATTTAATTAGACAAGTTCTAAAGGCATTCCATAGCGACTGATCGAGAATTTCTGGTATAATGACTACCTGCTAGCAGCATGTGTTCTGAATCCGAAGTGACATCCATAATAGGTAGATGGTTCTGATTGGAGAATCGCTATTTGCATCACCGAGCAGTGAACGTAACTATTAAACCATGTTTTTTAGCTGCTTCTCCTCCCCAAATAAATCTAATATGGATGCCAATGTGTTCTAGCTTCGCACGTAGATGTTTCCGTCACTTCTCGTCTGGGGCAGCACCTGCCTGTTTTACAGGACTCATTAGCTAACCGACAGGTGTACACAGAAAGCAAAAACCAAACATTGGCATCCAAATTAGATCTTGATTTGGGAGTTGGCATCTAAAACATGGCAATGGCAGAGTGGGCTGCCTCGCTTCTAGCCTTAAGGAACTGCTGTATTTGTGTATTTTTCTTAAGATTTTCTGGGCTAACAATGTATTACATACCGAACCACCCAGGGTATTTGAACTAATTCCAGAGGCTGACCCAAAACTGCATTTATTGTAGCAAGGCAAATTAGAGCGACAGACTGGATCACTGCTACACTAACTTCCGCGATGCATACAAGGCCCTCCTTTCGTAAAATCTGACCACGACTCCATTTTGCTCCTCCCTTCCTATAGCTAGAAACTCAAACAGGAAGTACCTGTGGTACACTGGTCTGACCAATTGGAATCCACACTTCAAAATTATTTTGATCATGCGGACAGGTATATGTTCCGGGTAACCTCAGAATATCGATGTATAAGCTGATTCAGTGAGTTTATAAGGAAGTGTATCGGAGATGATGTACCCACTGTGACTATTAACCTACCATAACCAGAATCTGTGGAAAGATGGTGGAATTCACGCAAAACTGAAAGCGAGAACCACTGCATTTAACCATGGAAAGGTGACTGGGAATATGGCTGAATACAAAGTTATTCCCTCCAAGGCAATCAAACAAGCAAAATGTCAGTATAGAATAAGTAGAGTCGCAATTCAACGGCTCAGACATGAGACGTATGTGGTAGGGTCTACAGACAATCACTGACACAAAAGGAAAACCAGCCACGTCACGGACACCGTCTTGCTTCCAGACAAACACCTTTGCTCGCTTTGAGGATAATACAGTGCCACCGACGTGGCCCTCTACCAAGGACTGTGGGCTCTCCTGTCCCCACATTCTTCAAAATGGCCACCATTGTTCCTGTACCCAAGAATGCAAAGGTAAATTAACTAAGACTATCGCCCGTAGCACTCACTTCAGTCATCATATAGTGCTTTGAGAGACTAGTCAAGGATCAACCTTACCTGTCACCCTAGACCCACTTCAAATTGCTTACTGCCCCATTAGGTCCACAGACGATGTCATCACACTGCCCTTTCCCATCTGGACAAGAGGAATACCTATGTGAGAATGCTGTTCATTGACTATAGCTCCGCAATCAACACCATAGTACCCTCCAAGCTCATTAAGCTTGAGGCAATCCGTCTCAACCCCTCCCTGTGCGATTGACTTCCTGATGGGCCGCCCCCCAGGTGGTGAAGGTAGGAAAAAACATCTTCGCTGAGCCTCAACACTAGGGCCCCACAAGGGTGTGTTCAGCCCCCTCCTGTACTCCCTGTTCACCCATGACTGCATGTCCATGCATGCCTCCAACTCAATCGTCAAATTTGCAGACACAACAGTAGTAGCGGCTGCTGTAATCGACATCCACATCTTCGGCAGCCGGGGTAAAATGGCTCGGGCAGAATGACAAGATTTATACCTTGTCAGGCTCGAATTTGATGGAGCAACCTTTTTGGTTACTGCCTGCTGCCCCTATCAAAACAAAGGAGATGATCGTGGACTTCAGGAAATAGTTTTAGGTTCCTCTGAGTACACGTCACGGACAAGCTGAAACGGTCCACCCACACAGACAGTATGGTAAGGCGCAGCAGCACCTCTTCATCCTCTGGAGGCTCAAGAAATTTGGCTTGTCAACTAAAACCCTCAAACTTTTAGATGCACAATTGAGAGCATCCTGTCATGCTGTATCACTGCCTGGTACAGTAACTGAACCGCCCACAACCGCAGGGCTCTTCAGAGGGTGGTGCGGTCTGCACAACGCATCACCGGGAGCAAACTACCTTCCCTCCAGGACACCTACAGCACCCGATGTTACAGGAAGGCCAAAAAGATCATCAAGGACAACACCCACCCGAGCCACTGCCTGTTCACCCCAATACCATCCAGAAGACGAGGTCAGTACAGGTCCATCAAAGCTGGGACCAAGAGACTGAAAAACAGATTCTATCTTAAGGCCATCAGATTGTTATACAGCCATCACTAACGCAGAGGCTGCTGCCTACATACAAATGTGAAATCTTTGACCACTTTAATAAATGGATTACTAGTCACTTTAATGCCACTTCAATAATGTTTACATATCTTGCATTACTCATCTCATGTGTATATACTGTATTTTATACCATCGATTGCATCTTGCCTCATCGCTCATCCATATTTTTATATATTCTTATTCCATTCCTTATATTTGTGTGTATTAGATAGTTGTTGTGAAATTGTTAGATATTGCTGCACTGTCAGAACTAGAAGCACAAGCATTTCTCTACACTTGCAATAACATCTGCTAACCATGTGTATGTGACCAATTTGATTTAAGTTTCTTGCTCATTGTTCAGTGATGCAAATTGATTTTTTTTAAATTTTAAATCAGAAGTCTCCAGAATATTTTTTTATATTTGGATGTAGCTATGGACATGGGGCACATGCTGCTAGCAGGTAGTCATTGTACCAGAAGTTCTCAAATGCAGTCGCTATGGAATGCCCATAGACCTTGTCTTATTCATTAATCAGAGGTTTAATATTGGGCTAGTGGCATGATTGTAGACTTAAAAACCATATGCATATCATTCATTTAAAATTCCCATATTTATGATGTGCAATTATTTTTTTATGACTGACCTTACAGCAAGACCATAACACAATTAACTGAACTTAGAACAGTATCTTTCATTCCAACATCCAGGGTGAACACTTCATAATGGGTTTGTGAAGGCTTTATTATTGTTACTATTTCTCAAATCATAAGAAAACAGCATGGGGGTTATGAAACATTTAGCAAAGCCCACAAGATGTAGCCAAAACCTGTTTTTTTTTATATAAAGGTTGTCTGATTTGTGAAACATTTATGTAGCCTAGTGCTTATGACATTATTGTTTAATCTAACTGCAAGTATTTCTTCCCAATTGTATTATACCATCAAGCTTATTTGAACAGTTGTCTTGATTTGTGAAGAACTTTTCTTACATTGTCTGCCTAACATCAGAGACAAGCTTGCATGTAATATGGTGCATTTTCACATATGCAATATTTAGCATCTCTAAATATGGATTTGGGCAGAGGATGTGTAATACTGCATCGTGGTAAACTCTATTTTTTTTTTTTTGTGATGCTGAAGTTTTATGCAAAATGCAGGTCTTACCATCTGCTGAGACGAATTGCCCCACAGCTGACGAAATCCCACCACTGCCCTCCACGAATTGCACCTCGGACACGATGATGTTGTCCTCCAGCACAGACCCACAGTTCGTGCATACTGCATTGCCCCGAGCCTGATCGAGGTCGATCTCGGAACAACCACAGTTCTTGCATATGCGGGAAGTCATGTCTGTGGTGTCCGCCCAAATAATCCTGTATCAAAAGAGGATCATTTGTCACTTCTGTGTAACGTTTGCTACATAATCGTATTTACACATTCCCCATGCAATGTGTTGATTACACCAGTAGGCCACCATTGACAAGCCATCAATCTATATGTGCATGCTAAACTTTGCTTTAGATAATATTTTTCAAGCAATTACTGAAATTGTTCGGACAACACATGAAAGACATGAGATCACAGTAACGTGGGACATGGTTTGCGCTCATTGTCACAACAGTAGCTAACCCATTTAATGTTTAGCTAGCTACATTAGCAACTAGATATCACACACCCACTACTGTTATGCAGAAGGGGAGACATGCATGGCAAATATGTTTTCATTTAATTTTCAAAGCCGAGATAGCTAGCTAAATATAAAGCTAGTAAGTACTATCTGACGTTATTCAAAGTTTAATACCTGCGCGGTGTTAGCTAGTACTTGTAATGGCGACAAAGAAATCCAGTACAGGAGGAAACACTTCAGACGCTATGGATACTTGGTTAACTCTTTTCTCATAGTAAAAAGACTGTGCATATGCTAAAAGCTTGTTCTCAAAACATGTTCACGTGATACAACGATATACCGTTTAAAAAGGTAATTGTTAGCTAATTTCATATCCCATTCGACGAGGTAGCTTATGTTTTGGTGTTTTGACTTTCGCAAAACCTACTCGGCATAAGCTAAACCAAATATTGTATTTTCAGAGTAAGGATGACAACTTCAGGATGAGTATTGAATTTATTGAAACTATGTACACAGTATTCTTATTTACGTATCCAAATTATTATGTACACCGAAATATAATGAAATCACTTTACAGTTAGTAGCTATTGCTTTCAAAGAAAAGGTTTTAAATGTACACCCCTACATTTAAATTTAGTTCCTTCCATCACTAATCCGGGTGCGACGCGCTCAGTGATGACGATTGGTGGGCGGGTATTTTGCGCGCCAGTCCTCCAGTGTTTTTGTTACCACAATAGTTAACCGGCATGCCGTTCACATTTTGCTTGCTGATGCCTCACAGAATAGAGAAATGTATCCCAGACTAAATGGTATGTATGGGAAATATGGATTGGGAACAATTGGAGCTCAACCCAAGGATTATAGCAGCCGTAAAGAAAGGTAAAAATAAACGGACGTTCGCTAGCTAGCCATATTTCGGCTAGACGTACATTAGCTAATTTTATATAACAGGTGGGACTAATATTGGATGCTGATTGGTTAAAACCGCATTCCAGGCCGTGTCTATAATTTATCAGTAAGGCCCGAGCGGTGTGTTATATTGCTAATGTACCACGGCTAAGGGCTGTTTGTAATTACGGCGCTATGCGCGGAGTGCCTGGATACAGCCCTTCGCTGTGGTATATTGGCTATATACCACAAACTCCAGAGGGGCCTTATTGCTATTATAAACTGGTTATCAACGTAATTAGAGCTGTGAAATTAAAAGTTTTTTTTCATACCCGTGATATACAGACTGATATACCACAGCTGTCAGCCAATCAGCATTCAGGGTTCGAACCACCCAGTTGTATATTCCACAAGTTACCACTGGCTAAAGCTATGATGTTAAAATATCTATTTACTTTGTTCCATCTCACTGTGCAATCCACTGTGATCAGCCCAGCCAGCCAATTTATACATTTGATTTCCACTATAAAAAGCATCTAGACATTTCATTTAGACTAGCATTTGATTTTAAATAGCAGATATTTGTATAAACCTTGCTGTATGTCTCAGATATTTGCAACATAGTTTCAATATTGAAATTCGATATCCTGCTGTCCCATAGTAATGAACATGACGGACAGGCATCTAGTCAGCCAGTCAAAATCATGAATCAGCTGGCAGCATTTTTATGGATGTATACATAGAAATGTCAATAGAAAACAGGTGAAATGAAATGCAGCTAGTTTGATGTCTTTCCAGCTTCAGTTTGAAGTGATTGTGTTAGCTGTGTTGTTGGCTAGCTCCTCTGAACAAGTGTCCTGACGAGAAAGCACATCTTCTATGCCAGGCAAAATCGTGCATCATTAGCTCATTGTTGTGCGTGTATCCAATTAAATGTCACTAGAAAACAGCTTAAACAAACGCAAATGCAGCTATTTTGCTGTTATTCTGGCGTAGTTGGCTAGCTAGCAAGAAAGGGTTATAAGAATGTTGCCAGCCAGTATGGCAATGGAACATTTAGAATGAACAAAAGACTGAACGACTGGGTCACGTCTCTGGCAACCAAGCCGATAGAACGAATGATTTTTTTAAATTGATTTTTTACTTTACCTTTATTTAACCAGGCAAGTCAGTTAAGAACAAATTCTTATTTTCAATGACGGCCTAGGAACAGTGGGTTAAGTGCCTGTACAGGGGCAGAACGACAGATTTGTACCTTGTCAGCTCGGGGGTTTGAACTTGCAACCTTCCGGTTACAAGTCCAATGCTCTAACCACTAGGCTACCCTGCCGCGAACAGCCGGCTATGGGTAGCAATCCTAGATTTGTGTCAGGACTATATCTTGTGGAAGGATGAAATAGTATGAATAAATTAATCAAAATAGTTTTTTTTAATGAAAATATGTCAGTCAAATAATGATTATGTTGGTAACCCATTATATGAAAGTGATAATGCCCTTGAAGCTGGTGTTTGAAGGATATATTGGCACAGTTTGCTGATTAAACAGCATGATCATTACACAGGTGCACCTTGTGATTGGGACAATAAAAGGCCACTCTAAAATGTTCCATTTTGTCACAACACAATGCTACAGCTGTCTCAAGTTTTGAAGGAGTGTGCAATTGGCATGCTGACTGCAGGAATGTCCACCAGAGCCGTTGCCAGATAACTAAATGTTAATTTCTCAACCATAAGCTGCCTCCAACGTCGTTTCAGAGAATTGGTCGGTACGTCCAACCGGTCGGTACGTCCAATGGTATTGGCCTGACTGCAGGTCGGTGTCGTAACCGAATTCAGTGGGCAAATGCTCACCTTCGATGGCATTCTGCACACTGGAGAAATGTGCTCTTCACAGATGAATCTCAGTTTCAACTGTCTTAGGCAGATGGCAGGCTGTGTATGGCGTCGTGTGGAAGCAAACGGTTTACGCATGTTAATGTTGTGAACAGAGTGCTCCATGGTGGTGTTATGGCACGGGCAGGCAAAAGCTATGGGCCGCGAACACAATTGCAATTTGAACCAACCGAGTTATTGTGATGAAATCCTGAGTCCCATTGTGGTGCCATTCATCCACCGCCATCACCTCATGTTTCAGCATGATAATGCACGGCCCCATGTCGAAGGGATCTGTACACAATTCCTGGAAGCTGAAAATGTCTTAGTTCTTCCATGGCTTGCATATTCACCAGACATGCCACCCATTGAGTATATTTGGGATGCTCTGGATGTGACGTGTACGACAGCATGTTCCAGTTCCCACCAATATCCAGCCACCTTGCACTTTGCACAACATTCCACAGGCAACAATCGACAGTCTGATCAACTCTATACGAAGGCGATATGTTGAGCTGCATGAGGAAAATTGTGGTCACACCAGATACTGACTGGTTTTCTGATCCACGCCCGTACTTAAAAAAAAAATATATATATATATATATATATATCTGTGACTGACAGATGGAGTACAGATATGCCAGTCATGTGAAATCCATAGATTAGGGCTTAATGAATTTATTTAAATTGACTGATTTCCTTTATATAACTGTAACTCAGTAAAATCTTTGAAATTGTTGCATGTTGTGTTATAATTTGTGTTATTTGGTCTTATCCATTTGGTCTTTTACAGCATACTATGCCAATAGAAGTCAGATTAATTTGTATATATAATTTATGTGGACCACCCTTCAAATGTGTGCATTCAGCTATTTCAGCCACACCCATTGCTGACAGGTATATAAAATTGAGCACGCAGCCGTCCAATTTCCATAGTCAAACATTGGCAGTAGAATGGCCTTACTGAAGAGCTCAACTTTCAATGTGGCACTGTCATAGGATGCCACCTTTCCAACAAGTGAGTTTGGCAAATTTCTGCCCTGGTAGTGCTGCCCCGGTCAACTGTAAGTGTGGTTATTGTGAAGTGGAAGGCCACACAAGCATACAGAACGGGACTGCTGTGTGCTGAAGCACGTAAAAATCATCTCAGTTGCAACACTCACAATCAAGTTCCAAACTGCCGCTGGAAGCAACGTCGGCACAATAACTGTTCGTCGGGAGCTTCATGAAATGAGTTTCCATGCACAAGCAGCCGCACACAAGCCTAAGATCAGCATGTGCAATGCCATGCGTCGGCTGGAGTGGTGTAAAGCTCACTGTCATTGGACTCTGGAGCAGTGGAAACGTGTTCTCTGGAGTGATGAATCACGCTTCAGTCCAATGGACAAATCTGTGTTTGTTGTATGCAAGGCGAATGCTACCTGCCTGAACGCATAGTTCAACTAAAGTTTGTTGGAGGAGGAATAATGGTCTGGGGCTGTTTTTAATGGTCTAGGCCCCTTAGTTCCAGTGAATGGGAATCTTAACGCTACAGAATAGTGACATTCTCGATTCTGTGCTTCCAACTTTGGCAACAGTTTGGGGAAAGCCCTTTCCTGTTTCAGCATGACAATGCCCCGTGCACAAAGCGAGGTCCATACAGAAGTGGTTTGTCGAGGTCTGTGTGGAAGAACTTGACTGGCCTGCACAGAGCCCTGACCTCAACCCCATTAAACACCTTTGGGATGAATTGGAACGCCAACTGTGAGCCAGGCCTAATCGCTCAACATCCGTGCTCGACCTCACTAATGCTCTTGTGACTTTTAATTCGTGGTGTCAGAATACACTGCTGTATTAAAGCTGCAATATGTAACCTTTTGGGGCGACCGGAACAATTCACAGTGAAATGTGAGTTTTATAGATCTATCATTATCATTGAAAGCAAGTTTAAGAAGCTGTAGAGCTGTTCTATGTGCACTATTGTTATGCTTCCCATTCTTAAGTTTATATTTGACATTGTTTACTTTGTTTTGTACACCAGCTTCAAAAAAGCTGAAAATACAATATTTTTGGTTATAGAAGAGTTATTTCACAGTGTTTTTAGATGGTACAATTATTCTCAACATGATTCTTGCTTGTTTTGTCACAAACTGAAATTAGGCAAACATTAGAATTTTAGCAACGGCGTAGTGGAACTTTAAAGCAATTCAGAACTAATTTGTTGACATGTTCTGTTGCAGATTCAAAGCCAGATGAACTCATTGCAGAATATATCCATAATCATGAATGAATAAGTATATTTATTTGACGAAAATGCACCTAGTCACCGATCAAATCACGTCAAACACCCGAACTCCAAAAATTACATTGTTTAAAAAAAATCAAAATAGTAAACAATTTGTACATATGCCTTTTATACATAACATATGAATTGAAGTAAAATTATTAATTCATTAATGTCACAAACCTGGGAAGAGCACCATATGAACTATTATTATTGAGAGCGCACAGATTCTTATGCTTTTCCATTTTGACGAATTAGACCAGCACAAACAACGAAAGGGAATATTGAATGATCCATCGCATCTCCCAAAAACATTTTCAACATACATCTGTAAAATGATAGTTTCTAGACTAAAGCTTTGTGGTTGTCTTCCTCTAAGGCTTCCATGTCTTCTCCCTGGACCTCCTCAATGTCCACCTCTTGAACATCAGACTGAGGCCTCATCTTCACTGTCACTTTCCAACCTTGTTGAGGATGGCTTGTTGTCAGGCTCAAAAAGCCTCAAATTTGCCAGGATGACCACCAATTTTTCAACCCTTCTATTGGTCAGCCTGTTGCATACTTTGGTGTGTGTGTGTTCCCAAAGAAGGACCAGTTGCGCTCTGAGGCGACTGATGTTGGTGAGATTTGGATGATGATGATGGAGGAAACCGGAGAAAGAGCCTCAGATCCACCAGGTGGCTGATGAGATTTGTTGGCACTACTGCCATATTGCATCTCCATCCCAAAGCCCTTGCTTGGAAGTTTTTCTTCGCCAGACTGCCAAGAACCTTGCCCTCATCCAGGCCAAGGTGGTGAGACACGGTAGGGATGAAACCATAGGCCTTGTTGATCTCTTCACCAGCCAGGATGCTCTTGCCAGCATACTTGGTGTCCAACATGTATGCTGCGGCGTGTATGGGCTTCAGGCAGAAGTCTTCACACTTTTTGATGTATTTCAGAAGTACAGTAACCTCTGCTTGGAGCAACAGTGAAGTGGGCAGGGATGTACAGAATTTTCTTTTACATTTGCAAGTGGAGTCTGAACATCAGACAGGATGGCATTGTCTCCCTCAATCCATGCAATGGCTACTGCTATAGGTTTCAGGAGTTTCAGGCTGCTTACCACTCTTCCCCAAAATACATCATCCAGGAGGATCCTCTTGATGGGGCTGTCCATATCGGCAGACTGTGATATGGCCATTTCTTGGAGAGACTCCTTCCCCTCCAGGACACTGTCAAACATGATGACAACACCATCCCAACGGGTGTTGCTGGGCAGCTTCAATGTGGTGCTCTTATTTTTCTCACTTTGTTTGGTGAGGTAGATTGCTGATGACCCTTCACATACCAAACCATTTCCTTGGCTCTCTTGTAGAGTGTATTCATTTTTTTCAGTGCCATGGTGTCCTCGAGGAGCAGATTCAATGCATGAGCAGTCCAGCCAATGGTTGTGATGTGAGGGTAAGACCCCTCCACTTTAGACCAAGCAGCCTTTATGTTCGCAGCATTGTCTGTCACCAGTGCAAATACCTTCTGTGGTCCAAGGTAATTGATGACTGCTTTCAGCTCATCTGCAGAGTAGAGACCGGTGTGTCTGTTGTCCGTAGTGTCTGTGCTCTTGTAGAATACTGGTTGAGGGGTGGAGATTATGTAGTTATTTCTTGCCCATGAACATTCGACCACCCATCAGAGATGATTGCAATACAGTCTGCTTTCTCTATGATTTGCTTGACCTTCACTTGAACTCTGCATCCAGCAAATGAGTAGATAAAGCATGTCTGGTTGGAGAGATTTATGCTGGGTGAAGAACATTCAGAAATCTCTTCCAATACACATTGCCTGTGAGCATCAGAGTTGAACCAGTTGCATACACAGCTCTAGCAAGACATTCATCATAATTTCTCTGACTACGTTCCTCCAATGAGTCAAAAAAACTTCTGATTCCAGGAGGACCATGAGCTGTTGCTATTGATAAGGTGTCTGATTCATCATCTTCACCTCAAATAGAAGTAGAGGGACTTTTGTCAGAGGTTGCTTGCTATAGCGCTGAGGGAACTTTATGCACTTGGCCAGATGATTCTGCATCTTTGTTGCATTCTTCACATATGATTTGGCACAGTATTTTCCAATGTACACAGCTTTTCCTTCTACATTAGCTGTAGTAAAATGTCTCCACACATCAGATAGTGGTTGTGACATTCTCCTGTAAAGAAATTTTTTTTTATGTAAAAAAAACAACTTACAATTCCATGTACAGATAAATAGTTAAGCAGTTAGATTAAACAACTCATTTGTAAGATAAATGTTTTAAAAAGAAACATGTATGGAAACAGGTGAATTAACACTCCTCAGTTAGCAGGCACAAGTTAGCTAAAACCCACATGGTAGCAAAGACTAACTAATAAAAGGCATACAACTTAATTATTGATGACAGCATTTTGTAGACAACATGGTGGTTTACATTTATGTCTACTGTGTGTGAATGATGGAAGCATCTTACCCCAGCTGTAGGTCAATTGTTTGTGGTCATTTAGGACTGCACATCAACCAGTCCTGGGACCATTGGAGACTTGGAACGCTTGCTCTCAAAATGCTGTTTGAATGTCTTTGGGTCTGCATCTATAAAGAGATCAGGTGGAGTGCTCCACAGTGCCCAAAGTTGAGGGACCATGGGGCATAAAAGGCACAGTGTGGAATAAGGGGTAACTTGAGGGGTGGTTGGCTTTCATGGCATCATGGCATTTGAGAGTGGAGCATGCATTATATCAATACCCCCTCCCCCAATCGAGATCTGAATGGCAGGAGTGTGTATAAGCTTTTGTTCCAGCTCTTACCTGATTACAAATAGCCTATTGCCATGATTCAGTATGTTGACTATTTAAGTCCGGTGATTGAGCTGAGCTGGGACACAATTTGTCACACATCTGGTCTTCAGGACTTCCTGCAATGCCTGAAACAGACTAGAGCAGGAGAATAGTGTTTCAGGTTTAAACCGCTTACTTAGTTGAGAGGTGGCAAGACTCCGGCACACCCACTGGTTCTGGAATAGAGAAGGCGCAAATAAGGTTTCCAATTTGGCCTCAATAACATGACAGTAATTTTACCTAAAAAGCAAATGTTTCTGAACTCATTTTAAAAAAATGTATATATCACCCATCTACGAACAATACCCCATAATGACAAAGTGAAAACCGCCTTTTGGGATTTTTTTGCTAATTTATTGAAAATTAAATATAGAAATACTTATTTACATAAGTATTCACAACTCTGAGTCAATATTGTGTAGAAGCACCATTGGCAGAAATTATAGCTGTGAGTCTTTCTGGGTAGGTCTCAAAGAGCTTTCCACTCCTGGATTATTCTTTTCAAAATTCAAATTGGTTGTTGATCATTGCCAGACAATCATTTTCAGGTCTTGACAGATTTTCAAATAGATTTAAGTCACAACTGTAACTTGAGCGCTCCGGAACATTCACTGTCTTCTTGGTAAGCAACTGTAGTGTAGATTTGGCCTTGTGTTTTAGGTTTTCGTCCTGCTTAAAGGAGAATTAATCTTCCAGTGTATGGTGGCAGTCAGACTGAACCAGGTTTTCTTCTAGGATTTTGCCTGTGCTTAGCTCCATTCTGTTTGTTTTTTATCTTAAACTCACCAGTTCTTAACGATTACAAGCATACCCATAACATAATGCAGCCATCACTGCTTGAAAATATGGAGAGTGGTATTCCATAATATGTTTGGAGCATATCCAATACCACACTTTGTATTCAGGCCAAAAAGTGACTTGCTTTGCTACATTTTTGTCAGTATTACTTTAGTGCCTTGTTACAAACAGAATGTAGGTTTTGGAATATTTTTGTTCTGTACAGGCTTCCTTTTCACTCTCAATTGTAACGACAGTTTTCTCCTATCACATTCAACTCTTAACTGTTTTAAAGTCACCATTGGCCTCATTGTGAAATCCCTGAGCTGTTTCCTTCTGCAGCAACTGAGTTAGGAAGGACACCTGTATCTTTTTGTAGTGGGTGGGTATATTGATACACCATACAAAGTGTAATTAACTTCACCATGCTCAAATCGATATTCAATGTCTGCATTTTTTTTCTTCCATTTACCAATAGGTGCCCTTCTTTGCGAGGCATTGGAAAATCTCCCTTGTCTTTGTGGTTGAATCTGTGTTGAAATTCACTGCTCCACTGAGGGACCTTACAATTATCTGTATGTGTGGGGTACAGAGATGAGGTAGTCATTAAAAAATAATGTTAAACGCTA
The DNA here is from genome assembly GCF_036934945.1 of Oncorhynchus masou masou. Classification (NCBI taxonomy): domain Eukaryota; kingdom Metazoa; phylum Chordata; class Actinopteri; order Salmoniformes; family Salmonidae; genus Oncorhynchus; species Oncorhynchus masou. Next base: position 14,638,416 of record NC_088230.1, on the reverse strand, counting down.
TTTTTGCATACAGTGAGTCCATGCAACTTAGTATGTGACTTGTTAAGCACATGTTTACTCCTGAACTTATTTAGGCTTGCCAGAACAAAGGGGTTAAATACTGGTCTCAAAACATTTGAGCTTTTCATTTTTTTAATAATATACAGGTTATAGTGTGTAGGCCAGTGACAAAAAAATGTAATCCATTTTAAATTCAGGCTGTAATAGAAAACATTAGGATAAAGTCAATAGGTGTGTATACCATCTGAAGGCAATGTATCTATAACATTTCGCTTTGCTAGTCAACGTTGTGGTGTTAATGTATGCTGTAGGTGCGTCTGCTCATTATTCATTTATGTTGATCTTAGCTAATGTGAAATCAGCGAGGGAGATTCTCAGTCTCTCGGGTCCGGATCTACAACGACTCACCCACCTGTCAAAGTCAGACGTGCAACACCTGCACACAGCTGTTGCTATCTCTTACCGCAGACATTCACCTGTAACAGGTAGGCGTGCTCTATTCTATTGCAGGGTTCTCCAACTCCAAACATGGAGAGCTACTGGGTGTGCAGATTTTGATTCAGGCCCAGCACTAACACACCAACTAGCTAGCTATGTTTAGACAGGTGTTTTAGTGCTGGCTAGACTAGGTGATGCAAAAACCATACATTTGCATAGATTTTTTTGTACAGCAAAATCATGTCAACATGCATTCGGAAAGTATTCAGACCTCTTTACTTTTTCAAAATTTTCTTACGTTACAGCCCTATTCTATAATTGACAAAACATTTTTACTCATGAATCTACTCACAATACCCCATAATGACAATGCGAAAACAAGTTTTTAGAAATACAAAAACAAAACCTTATTTGCATAAGTATTCATACCCCTTTGGTTATGAGACTCAAAATTGAGCTCAGGTGCATCCTGTTTCCATTGATCATCCTTGATGTTTCTAAAACTTGATTGGAGTCCACCTGTGGTAATTTCAGTTGATTGGACATGATTTGGAAGGCGCACACCTGTCTATGTAAGGTCCCACAGTTAACAGTGCATGTCAGAGACAAAAACCAAGCCATGAGGTCGAAGGAATTGTCCGTAGAGCTCCGAGACAGGATTGTGTCGGCACAGATCTGGGGAAGGATACCAAAACATTTCTGCAGCATTGAAGGTCCCTATGAACACATTGGCCTCCATCATTCTTAAGTTGAAGAAGTTTGGAACCACCACTACTCTTCCTATAGCTGGCCGCCGACCAAACTGAGCAGTCGGTGCAGAAGGGCCTAGGTCAGGGAGGTGACCAAGAACCAGATGGTCACTCTGGCAGACGTCCAGAGTTCATATGTGGAGACTGGAGAACCTTCCAGAAGGACAACCATCTTTGCAGCACTGCACCAATCAGGCCTTTATTGTAGAGTGGCCACTCCTCAGTAAAAGGCACATGACAGCCCACTTGGAGTGTGCCAAAAGGCACTTTTAAAGTACTCAGACCATGAGAAACCAGATTCTCTGGTCTGACGAAACCAAAATTGAACTTTTTGGCCTGAATGCCAAGCGACACGTCTGGAGGAAACCTGTCACCATCCCTACGGTGAAGCAATGGTGGTGGCAACATTTTGTTGGGATGTTTTTATTTTTAGGCGCATGTGCGAGTAAAATAGTCGCACTATATAGCCCTGAAATTCACACACAGAGACGATGAAGGTGCATCATGCTCTCCTCCATGTAAAGAAATTTGACTGCAGCCAACCACTGCGCACAAATCACACTGCCAACAGGTACCGGGAGGTGGGACAGAGGGCAGATTGTCAAATCAGCAGTGTTTCCTTGTCATCCCTCGCCTTGCGACTGACAGGTGCCTGTTCAATCAATAGATTGAACGATATGCATCTTCTAGCATTCTAGTGAGAGAGGGCAGGGCAGACTTTTTTTCTGACTGGCGAATGGAAAAGTAGCCTAGTTTTTAGTCCAAAAACAGGAGGTTTAAAAAGTAACCGAGACATTTTCAGTCCTCTGCAGCATTGCATTAATTAACAAAAGCCTGCACACGCAGTAACTCACCAGAACCGGAGTTGGAGATGCACTCTACCACTGTATCCAGCCACCCGGAAGTGATTGTAGCCTAGGCTTGTAACGGATTGTTTGTTTTCACACAGCCTTGCAAGTGCACCGTGGAGAGTGTCCCTCTTTGGAACCTGGGCACAAGCTAAGTTTGGCTTGCCCTGTTCTGGACTCTCTACTGCGAGGTGGTGTACCGTTGAACGGCATCACAGAACTGGCAGGGGAGAGCAGTGCAGGAAAGACCCAGTTTGGCTTGCAGCTGTGTCTTTCTGTGCAGTACCCACTGGCGTATGGAGGGCTCAATTCAGGTGACCTAATGGATTAAATTGGACTGAATCGGGGAGGGACGAATTGGACTAGCCTCTCCAATAAGGAACACATAATTTGTTGCAAAACATTTTAAAACGTTTTCCATTGCATGCCCTTATAAATGCGACCCGGCTCTTTGTTGCCTGTAAACCGTATTGTCTAAATATTGTAACTTTTTTTCATTATTGGCAGATAGTGAGGCTTATGGCATGATATTTTGTATGTGCATGTGTCTTTACACCTGCAGGAGCTGTGTATATTTGCACAGAAGACTCGTTTCCCATCAAGCGTCTGCGGCAGCTCATTACCCAGCAGGCTCGGCTGCGGCCAGAGCTTCCCCAGGCCCTGATACGGAGCATCCGTTTCAGCGACAACATCTATATAGAGCATGCTGCCGATCTGGTAGGACAATGGTGCAACAGACACCCACTTTAGTGGAGAATTACTATAAAACGCCACTGGCACAGGTTGAAAGCAGTTCATGACGTGTCCACTTGGAATTGGCTTTTCAGACGTAGATATGTAGTTGGGTTATGTTCCCATTTATTGCAGAAGTAAAAGATACAAAAGATTTTGGTTCAAACATGATGAGGAGCATTCCATAAGCTGTTCTAGTGAGACTGTAAGAACCATATGCTCTCTCCTCTCACCTGTGCTAATACTTTCTGGTCACCTGTGCTTCCTAATATACATGTGACCAGTGTTTCTGTGCTGTCCCAACAGGGTGCACTGCAGGCCTGCGTGTCCCAGCGGGTGCCCATTCTGCTCTCCCGGGGCCTTGTTCGGCTGGTGGTGGTGGACTCTGTGGCGGCTCTGTTCCGCAGCGAGTTCCAGGCGGACGAGGGTATCGAGAGAGCCCGCCACATGCTGGCCTTTGCCGCCACTCTCCACCGCCTGAGTCACAACTACAGTACCCCGGTGCTGTGCATCAACCAGGTAGGGAAAAGCCTTAACTACTCAGCAGACCCGGGTCAAATGCACTATATCAGACTATTTAGGTTTTCCTGGTACTATTAGGGAAACACTGGAATAGTTCCAAAGTGCAAACTTGAGTATATCCGGAAACTTCTGAGTATTTCACCCAGGTCTGCTGCTACACATGCATGTCAGATGATGTATTATCATTCTTGGCTCACTTGAAAAGGACGTGTTAATCTCAATGTGACTTTGCTGTTTAAAGTAAAGGATCAATAAAATGAATGATGTTGGATGTGTTCTATTGATATTGCATTGTATAATGTAATTATGTTATAGTAGCCTGACCCTATAGATGAACAAAAGCTAGCGGTATGTTCCAAATAATGTAATGAGTTATTACACCGTACCTATTCAGGTGACAGATGTAATGGATGGGCCAGATCCAGCACACTGTAACTTTGGGTAAGCTGTTTGAGTCTCCTGGTATATTTACTAGCATAGAGCGACACGAGTATAGGTGTGTGTGTGTGTGTGTATGGCTTTGTGTCTTTGTGTTGTAGTAGTAGTAATAATTAGGTGGGTGCTTACATTTGTCCTATTTCACACATTTGGCAGTGTGTATTAATACGTGTGAATTGGAAAAAGTGGTGTTTGCATACCCCGCTCCCCCTGAGACATCCTCGGAGAGTGGGGTCACGGCCAGGGATCAGACATTATTGACGGGACTGTGTGTGTGTGTGTGTGTGTGTCCGTCCACATGCTTCTTTCTCAGGTTGGTGGACAATAAAGTGCTGCCCGCCCTGGGCATGGCCTGGGCCAACCAGGTGATGGTGAGGCTGATGTTGCTCCGCCTCCCGGGCTGTGTGGGCACCGGGGAGCAGGGCGGTACCAGCGCCCTTCGCAGGCTGGAGGTGGTGTTCGCCCCCCACCTCCCCAGAGCCAGCTGCCTGTGTGGGGTGTGGGAGGAAGGAGTGAGAGGGCTGCCAAACAGACCCCGGTCCGTCACCAACAGCGTTACCAAGAGACTTGAAACCACAGGCGAATTGGGCCTGAACGATGGTACCTAAATCCGATAAACTTTTACAGTTATAGGATACAGAAAAAAAGTGCCAAATGGGAAAATGATAGGGACCCGCACACTGTTTAGATGCTCTGCAGTTTTCTTGGCAATATTGTATCCACAAAGGAATTTTGTATCAGGTGATTCAAGACGTGATTCCAGCAGGGAATGCACACTGGAGGAGAGTGGACACTGCAGGATGGCAGGACTGTTGCCTTACTTTGTGCTTCGACATTCCATAGTGAAGCCTATATGCATTTAAAAGGAGAGGGAAGATAGTAGAAAGAGTATGAAAGTATTATGTGTCTAATGATATGGAAATCCTGACAAACCACCTTTAAAAAAAAATCTAAATACATTTTCTGCTTTTCTTTTCACAACAGAATGTAATATATACTATTGCAAAAATATATATATATATTTTGCACTACACTTCTGAAGTTTCATTTGCATAGCAGCGTGTTCCTGTTGGAGGAAGCTGACACTTGATTTAGAAATCGGCAGGCCTGTGGTGTATGCCAATCAGTTCTGACAACAGCACATCCTAGCAACAGCACTGACGGTTTCTAAATAGTGTAATATCACTCCAACCAGGACATGCTGCTCTGCAAGTCAAATGCACTTCTGAAAACAGTGCAGAAAACTATCTGCAACGATTGAATTCTGGACAAAGTCTTGTATTTGTTTCACATGTTAGAGGATGTTCTATCCAGTGGTAAATAAAATTGGTGGGTAAAGCTAATTGCCATTGGTGGTGAATGAAGTAACGCTTTTTATACTTTCAGTGCATTTTTCCCTGATAGCTGGGTAAACACTCGCACAAAAAGAGTAAATGGCATTTACGTGCATTTACTTTAGACAGCTCGGAGCATTCAACACCTCTCAAATACAAGCAGTGATGAAGTCAATCTCTCCTCCACTTTGAGCCAGGAGAGATTGACACGCATATTCGTAATATCAGCTCTCTGTGTACATCCAAGGGCCAATCGTGCTGAACCGTTCTGAACCAATTGCAATTTTCCTAAGTACTTTTTTGTGGCACCTGACCACACTACTGAACAGTAGTCCAAGTGCGACAAAACCAGGGACTGTAGGACCTGCCTTGTTGACAGTGCTGTCAAGAAGGTAGAGCAGCGCCTTATCATGGGCATACTTCTTCCCATCTTAGCTACTGTTGTATCAGTATGTTTGACCATGACAGTTTTTACAATCCAGGGTAACTCCAAGTAATTTAATCACCTCAACTTGCTCAATTTCCATATTATTTAGTACAAGATTTAGTTGAGGTTTAGGGTTTGGTGAATGATTTGTCCCAAATACAATGCTTTTAGTTTTAGAAATATTTAGGACTAACTTAGTCATTGCCACCCACTCTGAAACTAACTGCAACTCTTCAAATGTTGCAGTCATTTCAGTCGCTGTAGTAGCTGACATGTATAGTGTTGAGACCTTTGCATACATAAACACTCTGGCTTTCCTCAAAGCCAGTGGCAATTCATTAGTAAAGATTGAAAAAGTAATGGGCCAAGACAGCTGCCCTGGGGAAACCCTGATTCTACCTGGATTATGTTGGAGAGGCTTCCATTAAAAGAACACCCTCTGTGTTCTGTTAGTCAGGTAACTCTTTATCCACAATGTGCATGTGTGTGTACGGCTTTGTGTCTTTGTATGTCACTGTGTGTGTCCTGCAAAAGTCATTTTTATATATTTCTGCAGATGTACTTTTAAATGGATAGTCATTGGCTCAATAACTGGAAGTCTATGGGAACAGCTAGCATATCATTGTGCAGGCACTAGCAGCAACAGAACCCCCCTTACCCTTGCCACCACTGCTGAAAAAAAATCCTAGGGGGATCTCTCCTGTTATCTCTCTACTTTGACAAATAAATCATTTTATTCAGTCCTTCCTTGTTTGGGTAATTCATTTAAGCTTAATACAGATTTAATAGACTATCAATATAGTATATAGATATGTACATGATATATGTGTCCAAATACCCATACTAGTGTACCATGTAAATAAACTGCATCGTATGTACTCCTCTTCGCATACTATTTATGTTGTAAGGTTTAGTGAAAAAGTATGCAGTTTGCCACGGGCGTAGTGTACTACTTTTGCTACAGCTTCGCATATGTAACTGGCTAGCTAGGTTAAATATGAAGTTGTTGCTCAACAACAGCAAGCTTATCGGGTATTCAACTTCAAATACTACTAAAGCGCATAGTTAACGTATTTAGCTAAAGTAAAGGCACGGCATGCTGCAAATAACAATCTGTTTTCAAAGATACGATTAAATGGTCATGATCCTTTTTAAGGACAAAAAAAATGACTTGCATTTGAACAGGAGACTGCTCGTTGTCTTAGCCATCTTCAATATGTTTTTTTGTTTACCTTCAGAGAGCTACCTGGTATGAATAAATTTTGTTTGTGTGTGTGAGAGAAACTCCCGAAAAGTTTACAATTTATTCATACTACATGAGAAGCCGAAATGAGTATGACATCCTGGCTTTTAAAGCATATCACTTTTTTTAATGTCACATGCTATTGTTCGCATACTCAAAAGCTACTATTTAGGATGCTAGTATGAGTAGTTGGAGCACGGCCGCTGTTGAAGGCACCGCTCTAGAATCTCCCTTAAGTGTTCAATTGGGTTGAGATCTGGTGACGGAGATGGCCATGACATATGGTTTACATTAGTTTATACTCATCAAACCATTCAGTGACCACTCATGTGCCCTGTGGATGGGGGCACTGTCATCCTATGGGGGCATAACCATGGTAGCCAAAATAATGTCCTGCCCAGCATTTTTATACATGACCCAAACCTTGAGATGTTTATTGCTTAATTAACTGAGGAACCACAACTGTGTGGAAGCACCTACTTTCAATATACTTTGTATCCCTCATTTACTCAAGTGTTTCCATTATTTTGGCAGTTGCTAACAGCTCTAGCTGCTGTTCCCTTCTTATACATTTAATTGAGTGTACAAAACATTATGAACACCCTCCTAATATTGATATTTTTATGATTATCTTTCACCTTTTATTTAATTAGGCAAGTCAGTTCAGAACAAATTCTTATTTACAATGACGGCCTACTGGGGAACAGTGGAGCAGAACAACAGTTTACCTTGTCAGCTCAGGGATTTGATCCAGCTACCTATCGGTTACTGACCCAGCGCTCTAACCACTAGGTTATCTGCTGCCCTGAGTTGCACCTCCTTTTGTCCTCAGTATTATCAAGACCAGAGAATAACAGCTCCCTGTCCCAATCCAATAGCAAAGTAGTACACTACGCCCGTGGCAAACTGCATACTTTTTTACTAAACCTTACATCATAAATAGTATGCGAAGAGGAGTACATACGATGCAGTTTAAGTACATTGTACACTATTATGGGTATTTGGACACGGCCAGTGTCACCACCATCAACAAAACACCAAATTATGGAATTTCTTGTTGAAGGGTATCAATAGAGTTCCGGACAGATTGTAGAATCTATGCCAAGGTGCATTGAAGCGGTTCTGGCTCGTGGTGGCCCATTTCCCTATTAAGATGCATTATTTTGGCTGTTACCTGTATTTGTAACAGTGGAACAGCACAGTTAAGCCTAATTTATCAGAGAATCAGACCCAAAATGTACGTATCTATATACTATATTGATAATCTATTAAATCTGTATTAAGCTTAAAAATGAATTACTCAGGCAAGGAAGGACTGAATAAAATGATTTATTTGTCAAAGTAGAGACTTCCAGCTTTTCCTCTGAGGTCCAAAGTTCAGTCTTGAGTTTAGCCTGAAATAAAACCTTTCTTTACAGAAAGATTGAATTAGTCAGTGTCATCTCAGGGGTGCCCAATTATCTTCACAGCGCTTACAACCTTTAAAAGTCTAAGATGATCATACCATGGATCACTTAGCTACTTGTGTTTACATTTTAGGACCCCCTTTAGGTATGAAAAAGATATATAGAAAAATGATTTGATCAAATATTGAATTTGGCCTTTACTACTAATACCTCAAATGCATTGAATACACATCCATAAATGGTAAAAGAGAATCAAAAAATGGATAATAAATTAATGTTTTGAAGTGTCTGTCCTATGTCTAGAAGATAAGAAAGCACAGGAAATATTTACCTTCAGACGAGTCCTGTCATCGTGTTCGTGAGAGTCTACCCTTTCCATAGAGGGGTCATAATAGTAGCCAAATTAATAGACGCTACAGACGTTTTTGTGAGAGAACTGATTTTCGGGATGTCACATGGTCTGACAAACAGCTGTTGCTCAGCCATCTTCCACCCCAGATGCGGAAGGCCTCCGTAGCCAGATGCAGTAGATTGAGATGCATCCCATGCAAAATAGCTCTAGCTTAAACTGACAGATTTTGATGTTTTTTTTGTGTTACTTAGATTGACGCACGGGTGCGTCAATAGACTGAAGGATTCTAATTTCCGATTTCTCCAATTGATTTATTAATGTTGTTAAAAGGCTATAGAAAACAAGTCCACAAACATGATTAACCTGCTCTGATAAAAAGGCAAAGGCCAGAATACATAATGACCCTTGAGGACCTGAGTCCCATATTTGTAGTTTGCTTATTACCTTCTTATCCTGTGTAGCTTCATCTATTGAATAGAACTTGTGGTTTGTGTGTTTCCTGGAAGTCTGACACACAAAACAGACAGGCTGTTTATCCTCCAGACAGAAGAGCTTCCCACTGGGCACAGATGTCTTTTATGAGTGAGATCTGGTCAAGAGGGCAACGTCTATTCCATGTTGGTTCAATGTAATTTCATTGAAAGGATGTGGAAACAATGTTGATTCAACCATTGTGTGACCAGTGGGTTGAGTTTCTTACTGTGCAGACTGTCACGCAACTCTTCTGAAGCTCTTTGACCTTCCTTCTGTAAGTTGGCCTCACAGGTTTTTTTCTAAACCAGGTTACATGGATGTTCGTGTCTTGATGATCCACTCCTGCAAACTGGACACTCCTTACACTCATTCCCTTTCCAGTATTCCTGCAGAAGTTTTTACAGAAGCTGTGTCTACATGACAGGAGGACAGGATCCTTGAAGATGTCACAGCACACAGGACAGGAGAGATCCTCTGGGAGAAACAGTCTGGAAGCCATTTTCTCACTCAGTCACACTCGCCTCTTGTGTCAGTAATGCCCGAAGAAAGGAGGTTACTTTTAAAGACTTACCCTTGTTTAGTAGCAGAGCTATATTGACAATTTTAGTAATTTCTCCTCCAGTAACTACGCTGAAATGTTGACATTAATGAGTCATAGGTCTGGTGTCGGGTAGCTTAGTGGTTAGTGCGCTGGGCCAGTAACCGAAAGATTGCTGTTTTGAATACCCGAGCTGACAAGGTGAAAAAAAAAAAAATCTGTCCATGTGCCCTTGATCAAGGCACTTAACCCTAATTTGCACCGTACTACTATGGCTGACCCTGTAAAACAACACATTTCACTGCACCTATCATATATACACTGAGTGTATAAAACATTAGGAACACCTGCTCTATCCATGACAGACTGACCAGGTGAAAGCTATGATCCCTTATTGATGTCACCTGTTAAATCCATTTTAATCCGTGTAGATGAAGGGTAGGAGACAGGTTAAAGAAGCATTTTAAACCTTGAGATAATTGAGACATGGATCGTGTATGTGTGCCAATCAGAGGGTGAATGGGCAAGACAAAATATTTAAGTGCCTTTGAATGGGGTATGGTAGTAGGTGCCAGGTGCAGAGGTTTGAGTGTGTCAAAAACTACAACACTGCTGGGTTTTTCACACTCAATGTGTGTATCAAGAATGGCCAACCTGACACAACTGTGGGAAGCATTGGAGTCAACATGGGCCAGCATCCTTGTGGAACCCTTTCGACACCTTGTAGAGTCCATGTCCTGACGAATTACAGCTGTTCTGAGGGCAAAAGTGGTGCAACTCAATATTAGGAAGGTGTTCCTAATGTTTTGTACACTCAGTGTATATACAGTACATAAGTCCTTTGTTGAAAACATCGGTCAAATAGACACCAGTAGAACAGAGCTAAATGTTAGTTTTACTTCCTGTAATGAGTTTTACTTCCTGTAATAAGACTTTCTTGACTCTGTATTACTTGTGTATGATTGGAGGATCTTTGCGGTGTAAGACATACAATAGCATGGAGTTCTGAGAGAACAGAGTAAATGAACCAGTATGTGAGTCAGCTGTATTTTACTGTGCTGTGATGTACTTTACCCTGTACAGATCAGGTGAGTGCTGTATTTCCTGAGTTTTTTTTAATGCAGGTGTTTGAGGAGTGGAGCTTTGAGTGAAGAAGGAATCTCCATAAGGAACACAAATACTTCTATCATCCACAAGATTATGCCACAGGGACAATTCATGTTTAATGCAACAATGAACAGCAAATAGGCAGATGGAACATTGCTCTTTTTTAATCTACTTGAATGTGGTATGGAATAACAAGGACTGCGTTTAAAAAATATATATATATTTTTTTATCCAGGAAGTCCCAATGAGGTCAGAAGACCTCTTTTATGAGTGAGATCTGGCTAAGAGGGCAGCTCAATAAAAATCACACATGTATCATACACAGCACAGTAACATTAACTTTGCATACAAGTTCTGAATAATGTCTGTTATTTAAATTAGTTTGTATACTGTTTCATCTGTGCAGATGTTACGCAGACATATGTGGATCTCTTATTGATTAGGATATACTGAATAAGCTTTGATTTGATAAACATATATACATAATGTTAAGAAAAAGTGATTCATTAAAACTAACTTGTACATTTTAAGGAGGGAGATGAGAGGCTAATATAAAAGTATGTTGTCGTATATTCAGTAGATCAATTGATAGAGGCTGTATAGGTACGCATTACAATGTTAGTATACAAATAATAACCCCCAAAGGTTTCCCACCGTGGCAATCACTTTGAACCCCAAATTATTCATTTTTTCCAAGAGTGCATTATTTGTAGCCTACGAGATATTTAATTCAAATTCAACGTACCTATGGGGAGGGGGGGATACGGGGCTGAGTTTGTGTGCACTTTGAATCCAGGGCGAATTTGAGCACGTAGCCGGAGTTTTGCCGGACGATATACGCTATCGATTGGATGTTTTCCACAGCACTAAAGCGATGTCAAAGAGACAACACCGACGATACTCAGTGTCTTTAGTCGAAAGGAATCCACTCCACATTTGGAGGTAAGTGAATGTAGGCTACTTTGGCGTACCGGTAACACGTCGTTATGTGAATGATATGCATGACATTCCCTAGAAATAAAATGACACATATTTTCAGTAAGCATTCAGGTATAATGCATTAAAAGGCCTACTTGTCAGGAGCAACATATTATGACCACTTTATAATGACTTATAATCCTCTCAATGATCTGCTAAATAACAGCCAGTTTGGTTGAGAAATGTATTCATAGTGAGACACAACGCAAGCCTTGTTATAAAACATTACAGTTGAAGTCGGGCGTTTACATACACTTAGATTGGAGTCATTAAACTCGTTTTTCAACCACTCCACACATTTCTTGATAACAAACTATAGTTTTGGCAAGTCTGTTAGGACATCTACTTTGTACATGACACAAGTAATTTTTCCAACAATTGTTTACAGACAGATTATTTCACTTATAGTTCATTGCATCACAATTCCAATGGTTTAGAATTTTACATACACTAAATTGACTGTGCCTTTAAACAGTTTGGAAAATTCCAGAAGATTATGTCATGGTTTTAGAAGCCTCTGATAGGCTAATTGACATAATTTGAGTCAATTAGAGGTGTACCTGTGGATATATTTCAAGGTCTACCTTCAAACTCAGTGACTCTTTGCTTGAAATCATGGGAACATCAAAAGAAATCAGCCAAGACCTCAGAAAAAAATTGTAGACCTCTACAAGTCTGGTTAATCTTTGGGAGCAATTTCCAAACACCTGAAGGTACCACGTTCATCTGTACAATCAATAGTACGCAAGTATAAACACCATGGGACCACGCATCTGTCATACTACTCAGGAAGGAGATGCGTTCTGTCTCCTAGAGATGAACGTACTTTGGTGCGAAAAGTGCAAATCAATCCCAGAGCAACAGCAAAAGACATTGTGAAGATGCTGGAGGAAACAGGTACAAGAGTATCCATATCCACAGTAAAACGAGATCTATATCGACATGACCTGAAAGGCCACTCAGCAAGGAAGAAGCAACTGCTCCAAAACCGCCATAAAAAAGCCAGACTACAGTTTGCAACTGCACATGGGGACAAAGATCGTACTTTTTGGAGAAATGTCCTCTGTTCTGATGAAACAAAAATAGAACTGTTTGGCCATAATGATCATCGTTATGTTTGGAGGAAAAATGGGGAGGCTTGCGAACCGAAGAACACCATCCCAACCGTGAAGGACGGGGGTGGCAGCATCATGTTGTGGGGGTGTTTTTTGCTAGGGAGGGACTGGTGCACTTCACAAAATAGATGGCATCATGAGAATAAAAAATTATGTGGATATATTGAAGAAACATCTCAAGACATCAGTTAGGAAGTTAAAGCGTGGTTGCAAATGGGTCTTCCAAATGGACAAGCATACTTCCGAAGTTGTGGCAAAATGGCTTAAGGGCCACAAAGTCAAGGTATTGGAGTGGCCATCACAAAGCCCTGACCTCAATCCTATAGAAAATGTGTGGGCAGAACTGAAAAGGCATGTGCGAGCAAGGAGGCCTACAAACCTGACTCAGTTACACCAGCTCTTTTCAAGACCAATGGGCCAAAATTCACCCAACTTATTGTGTGAAGCTTGTAGAAGGCTACCTGAAAGTTTGACCCAAGTTAAACAATTTAAAGGCAATGCTACCAAATAGTAATTGAGTGTATGCAAACTTCTAACCCACTGGGAATGTGATGAAAGACATAAAAGCTTAAATAGATCATTCTCTCAAGTATTATTCTGACATTTCAAATTCTTAAAATAAAGTGGTGATCCTAACTGACCTAAGACAGGGAATATTTATTAGGATTAAATGTCAAGAATTGTGGAAAAACTGAGTTTAAATGTACTTGGCTAAGGTGTATGTAAACCTCTGACTTCAACTGTATAACAAGTTAGAAACCATTATACCTGGATAAAGTATTACCATATTTTAAAAGTATCAATATCTGATACAGGAAATAATATTCTGACAATAATATACAAATAGAAAGATACATATAGATATATTCAAATAACCAAGTATTATTCAATTCACTTCATCCCTGTTTTATATGCAGAAATTAAAGCCAAAATATGTCTTTCTATTTGCCACCATTATATAACAAGTATTTCATTGACATTGCAAATAGACTATACAGTGTACAGCACATAGCCCACATCAGGGATTCACAAACCTGTTACTGAGAGCTACCCTCCTGTATGTTTTCGCTCCAACCCCAGTTGTACTTACCTGGTTCAGCTTATCAACTAGCTAATTATTAGAATCAGGTGAGCTAGATTGGGGTTGGAGTGAAAACCTACTATACGGCATCTCTCCGGGAACAGGATTGCAGAGCTATTCTCTACATTCTAGTAGCTTCCTGGCAGAAGTACCTTTTTAGGAGATGCTTACAGTGAACAACAGTGGTAAAGATCTCTTTCACCACTGTTTTCATTGCATGTTCATTGAGTTAGCAACATTATTGGTTAGGTAAGATGTCAAGGCACCTGTGTACAGTTTATATTATTCACGCTGGAACCTGGACATAAAATATAATTTGTTTGACAGTAGTAAAATTAACCCTCTCCCCAACATAAAAAAAAATATGTTCACATGACTTTTCATAATAACTTGCTGTGACTTCCTGTGTAATGCATGCATCTACTTGTGAGTTCCAGTTATTCTGTACCATTGGGGAGAAAGAGTGGGTTGAGAACCAGAAATCAGAGTCTTTGGTTCAATATTGAACAAGGTTACCAAAAAGTGCACAGTGAATAAGGAATCATTTGTGGGCTATCTCCTCTAAATGAGGTTGGTGAATCTTCGTGTGTTTACCAATGTAGCAGGTCTGACTAAATCCCTGTCCCTCAATTCATTCAACCACCTCAAAGACAATTGGTGTACCCTTTTGTATGAGTCAAATAACTGTCTTTAGGCCAACACATAGCAGTGATCTAAGTGCCACACTATGATTGTACTAACCTAAATTATATTTGTGCTGTTTCACCAAATTAGCAAATTAATATAAACAATTGACCTTCATTGTTCATTCGAGGCTTACAGAATGAAACCAGTATAAAGATGTGAGACAAGACACTGAGTGTGCCCCTGATGGGCATATGTATATGTTTTATTTAACCTTTATTTAACCAACCCTTGAGGTTTTGAGGATCACCTGGCGAGATGTCAGCAGGAAGTAGTCAGCGTGTACACATAACACAAGAGCACAATACAATACATTAAATACAATTACAATCAGAGCTTTAAACTCAGGCAGCGACACTCTCTCCTCCAGTTTTAAAATATTTTGTAGCTCGTATGAAATATATAAGGCCCCGATCCCGATTTAATAATTTATGCCTTAGCCAAGCACTTCTCAGTATTTGGTATTCAGACTTACCTTATTTGGCTCTGCAGGTGTGGCTACCTTGCGCGTTCTGAATACATTTCATTCAACCGCTGAAAACCCTCCCACTTCCTGGCCAACAGATTTTTAATTCAATGGGGTTTTCAGTATATTTACCTTTAACCATCCCTTTTAATGCGGTACACCTTTTAGTTTGAATTTTGTTGACGCGCTAGAATATATTGACAATAATAGGGATCAATTGAAGAAAACCGTCGAAATATATGCATATTCATCTCTGTTTCAGTATCAATTGGTAGAGAAAAAATGATGTAGATTATTTAGGTTTAGTAAGGTATTTATGAATCATTAAAAAAAGAAATTTACACTTTCAGTTCTTCAACCCATGTTAAGGTTGGAAGATTATTGTACATATAATTATAATAGGGGGAATAGTGTACAATAGTAGCCTATTCCCCGGTCTTTTGCCTGCACTATCCATGAAACAGTCTGATGACGCGACCTAGTATTGCGCCATAGGTCGGTTTCACACTGTTACGGCTTGGTCTGCGCTCCACTCCATTACGATTTAATCAGCCTACATTTAAAAAAATATATATGATCAACTGTTACTAATAATCCTCAGCAACAAGCACATGGCCATGCCGTCGTTTACAGAGGAAGCAAATGAAGGTAAATGAAACCATATGAAATAATAATGTAGGCCAACTGAAGGGAACTAACAGTAAATTGGCATTTTAATTTGTTTGGTTATTAGGCCTACTGATTGTCAATACTGATATTTAACATGATATAAATAGGAGACAGAGAAAGTCAGGGTAGCCTATAATGAAGACATTCGAGAATGCCCATCCCTGCATGTTAAAAGGCCATACAATTTAAATTCTGCATAATGGTACAGGATTTCATCAACTTTACTGCTTCAGTTTGCTGCCATATGACTGGTTTCGCATTCACTTATCCAAACGGATTACTCATTTATTATCTAGCTCTTATCAACTTGTAAACGACAGTGCATGGAGAATGGTGTAATTTCTATCGGAAATAGATTATTTTCCCACTTGGAACGGGTTTGTTCGCTAGACCTTATTCTGTAGACACTGCTCCGCCACGCCTACATTTATTCCATCTTCACTCAAAACGAATAGCGGGTGAATAGCATGCTATTCTCATGCCTAAATTCAAGACTGACAAACGTTATGTTGTGTAACTAACATACTGTATCCGTTATATCGCAACCAACCATTCTGTCAAATGCGTTGTACATCAGTTGTACAGCCTGAGTATGCACAGAGCTTTTCTCTCGAAGGCAGTTAGTTGCCTTGAACGTCACACGGTAGGTAGTTTGGGCCCTCCACTGTGCCTCAAGCCCAGGAGCACTCCCACTCATTCAAGAGGCGGTGTCCAGCTGTCCTAGTAACAGTTGGCATGGAACTCTTTGTTTTGGTGACTAATGGGCTATAGCCTAGAAACAGAGAAGACAATGTTATCTATTAGCCACCATGACTCTTACAATGGACTTCCGCTAACATTCTGGCACAGAGCAGCACCAGGATACATACTGTGGCTGTGGGATGTCACATCTATAAATGATGATGGCTCTATGTGTATTTATATCACAGTTAGCCACATGAGGATATTCATTTTTTTATGATGTGTATGGATTGGCTTCAATATGTGTTATCTCATATTTAATTCCATTGGTCCCATAAATTATACAGGGTGTATATTAATCAATAATGTCTCAGGTATGTCTTTCACTATATTCCACTGATCTTATAGGACAATGAATAACAATATATTACATCCACGGTAATCAAATAGG
Source organism: Oncorhynchus masou masou (assembly GCF_036934945.1). Lineage (NCBI taxonomy): Eukaryota > Metazoa > Chordata > Actinopteri > Salmoniformes > Salmonidae > Oncorhynchus > Oncorhynchus masou. The sequence continues at coordinate 14,621,683 of NC_088230.1, read as the reverse complement.
ACAACATTTCATTTGCAGACTACACATCCCTCCTCTTATGAAATGTCTGTAGCAGCACCCTTCTCCGTCTCCACACAACCCCCCTATTATGATGGACTCAAACCTCTGCCCCCAAATCATACTGGGAGGGGTTGTATAATGAGTGGGTCAGGCCATTGTTGTGGCCCGTCCACGGTGCCCATTCACAAAAGCATTCCTTGGGGTTAGCCAGCGACCCCTCTGCAGGGGTCAGGGTACTATGGGAATATCTAATTTTAGCTGCGAACGAGACCGGGGTGAGCTTGAGATGATGAGTTTGGGACTCTGTGGGAGTTTGTGAGTGAGAGTCCATGGCTCTAAGTTTGAGAGAGAGAGACAGAGAGTGCTTGTGTGTGTGTGTGTGTGTTGTATTAGTATATGCACAATTTTTCATTGCGATCCAAATACTGTATTTAATTGGGTGTGTGTTAGTTTGTTGTCTTACTCATAGGGTGTGGCTAAGCTGTGGACAAATCTTTCATCACACTACTTCATTGTACTTACAGTGACTCACATCAACACAGGATTAGGATCAGCGTCTCTCTGTCTCCCAATTCTCAATTTAAGGTAGGTTTAACAAAATATACTGCTGTTTTCAAGTAAACTAAATACCCTGCTCTTGTTAACACGTTTATGATTAATTTGTGTGTTCTCGCAGCAAAGAGAATGGTATTTTATTGATTTGCAACACAAGGGGAAAATAAAGAAGACAGTAGAATAACTACTGCCAAAATGAACTCTGATCATCTTACATTACACTTGGTGTGTGATAACAGAGCTTCCTGGATTGATCATGTACAGCACTAACAGCCAACTGTTTTACATCAGGGGTATAAGCACAACATCAGCACAGCATGCTGCACTCTCCTGGGTCCAAATGACATTGGGAAAAATATTTGACTGCATTACAAAGAAATAACAAAATGCCACACATCCTCATCATCACCAGGAAATTAAATCATTTTGTGTCTGCCTTTCTCTCACAGATTGTTACCCAGGTGAGTGCAACATGCTGTGCAATGTGCATAAAATACTGCATCTGTAGTTAATGAATTGACATGGATTTCCCACAGATTTCACTCACCTGGTGTCCCAGGTCAGAATCAGTCCCAGATAAGAGGGGAAGGATGAAAACCAGCAGTGCTGCAGCCCTCGAAGCCCAGAGAAAATGGGGTTCTTCTACACAATCTATATCTAATTTAATTGAATTAGGACCTAATCCCTATTTTTTTCCCGCCATGTCCTCTCTTCCCCACCCTCCATCTCTCCCCAGGATGTATGAAAACGCACCTGCCTTGGTGGCACCACAGAGGGTCTTGGGTGATCGTAGGACAACTCAGGAGGAAATGCTGGGCCAGACCAGGCAGGTGATCCAGGGGATGGAGGCCCTGAAACTAGAGCACCACTCTCTCCTGGAGGGCCTACTGGGGAGCCTGCACTGCCTGGAGGTGGAGGGGAGCCAGAACCACGAGGAGCCCAGCCCTGCCCAGGAGAAGGCCAGGGCCATCCGCCGCTCGCTGGACACCCTAGAGCTTGGGCTGGGCGAAGCGCAGGTCAGATACATTGAATTGTAATCATTGCAATTTGCAGATGAAGAACAGATGCCGCTGATGTAATAAATGTCTGCAGGACAAAAACATTCTTGACATTTGTAGGATATCTCTTGTGTAGAAAAGTAAAAAAATGTATTCAATTATTTTGTTTATACATGTGGCAGGAATAAAAAATGCACAAACATGTTGTGGCTGTAGCAGCCTATGTGGGTGATGTACAGGTCAGATGTCTATGGTACATTATATGCCAAAATTCTTAAGTTAATGTTTCAGTCTCTTAGTCAAAATCACATGTGGGACTGCGCTCAGATTTTGGATCAAGAATATCTGTTTCTCAATCTTTGTCTATCTTAACATTTGTGAGGAGGAGAATGCGTTTTTCAATTTGTAGCTTGCCACTGTGTTTCCTGTTTCACTTCTGTTTTCCCTGATGGACCTGACCAAGGTCAGAGGTTAAGGGTACTGCTTGTGGCAGCTGGGGTAAGCTTTCTTTAGTTTAGAGCAATTTGCATAGTATTGTCAGTATGTATCAAGTTAGGGTTGAGGTCATGTCATGGGAGGTCAGATGACACTTGCTTGCTGTCAGCCACAGTAATGCAGCATTCAAAACTACTGGGAACTCAGAACTCAAAAATCTCTGACTTCCGACTTCAGTGCGTTCAAGACAACTAGGAACTCTGGAAAAACTAGCACCGAGTGGGGAAAAATAGTTTTGAACGGTCTTCCTACTCGGAATTTCAACTCAGGAACTCGGGCCTCTTTCCGACTTTCCAACCTAAAGATCCCTGACGTCATGATTTTACCTCTTATTTACCTCTGATTTCCCAGTTGTCTTGAACAAACCATAAGGCAAGACATGGTAAGAAAAAACTATGCAGTTTCAGGTTAAAGGCCTATCTGGGTTTTCCCCCATAGAAATAGAATTACGAGAACGGACATTCCCATGCAAGTGTGATGGGTGGACTGGCGGCCATATTGTCTTTTCCAATAATTATTTTCCTACCTCCCCTTCCCTAGGTCTTGCTGGCACTGTCGGCCCACCTTAGCATGGTGGAGGCGGAGAAGCAGAAGCTGCGTGCTCAGGTGAGGCAGCTGTGCCAGGAGAACCAGTGGCTGCGGGACGAGCTGGCCAGGGCACAGTGGAGGCTGCAGGAGAGCGAGCAGAGTGTGGCGCAGCTAGAGGAGGAGAGGAAGCACCTGGAGTTCATGAGCTGCCTCCGGCGATATGATGACGACGGCGATGACCTTTCGTCCCCCGTGAGTCAATAGTTACCGCCACAGCACCACATTAGGATTCTCTTTTTTTTCATCATAGTTTATTTAGAGATTTTGAAGTGATTTCAAGTAAAGCATAAATACATTTTATCAGATCAAAAACAAACTTACAGGCATTAATCCACCCCATTTAGCCATCAGGAATTGTAAAAAATAAATATGTATATTGCTAGACTTGTATAAAATTGCTCTCCCAGCATTAATTTAAAACAAAATTAACCTTTATTTAACTAGGCAAGTCAGTTAAGAACAAATTCTTATTTACAATGACAACCTACTCAGGCCAAACCCAGATAACACACCTCTGGGACTCCCAATCACAGCCAGATGTGATACAGCCTGGATTTGAACCAGGGATTGCAGTGACATGTCTTTCACTGAGATGCAGTGCCTTAGACCACTGCGCTACTCGGAAGCCACTGGGATTTAAGTCCCTACAGACAGCAACATTTCCTAGATCATGTTTGAGAACTTTATACTCAAATGCAGATCAGACAATATGATTAATGGTTTTTGGTGGCAGCAGTGGGATCCATGCTATAACAGAAGGCACAGAAGAAGCCAGAGTTTCTGTCAAGGTACTAAAGAGGAGACGTTTGGAGACAAGCATGGATTCAACAGTGCCACAGAATGTGTGAATGCATGCCAAGCCAACAACTTTTGGTTCCCAGAACAATTAATCAATGTTACAGATTGCATTCTAGCATCTCTAACAACTTATTTTCTCGCAAAACCATTCCAGGACAGTCCATAAAATTGTAGGGTGATGACATGAACAGGGACGTTTTTCTTCCACATTGTCAATGTATCCAGAACATGAATCACCTGATATGTTCCCATAAAGTTTTGTTGGGCTTTCTTCTCAGTCAGACAGGAGTGGGAATTTAACCTCATGTTCTAGGAACAATTCTTGTTAGCTGTGTGTGCGCTAACGATAGTGATAATACAACCCTAGCTTTACTCACCAGGAAGAGATGGATTCCAGCAAGGAGACACTGGATGACCTCTTCCGCAATGACGAAGAGGAGAACCAGGGCCATGGCAGTAAGCACTGGGTGGGCTGGGGATTAGAGACCGGGATTATTACCGTAATCTAAACTAGAATTGTATTCAGTATCAGAATGGCCTACTATGTAGCTTTCAAACATTCTCTGGCACAGTGAAACACTAACATTAACAGCAATGATAGTCACAAAATAAAAACAAAATACATTTTATTCCCCTAACGACAATAGTACAATTACTAATTGTTGTAATGGTGTTGGTGGTATTATTTTGTCAGTGGCACAAATTATTTGTTGCATGTATTAGAAGCTAGCAAGCTAGTATTACTAGCTAGTAAACTAGCGGTAGAGATAATGGTCACAGTTTATATGTCATTAAATAAGGTAGACTCCATATTTCCTTCAGTTCAGCAGCACAGTAGCAATGTGGCGATGGCTGCCACCAACCAGGGTGGCTACGAGATTCCAGACCGTCTGCGTACGCTCCACAACCTAGTGATCCAGTACGCCTCACAGGGTCGCTACGAGGTGGCCGTGCCTCTCTGCAAACAGGCCCTGGAGGACCTGGAGAAGACCTCCGGACATGAGCACCCAGATGTTGCCACCATGCTTAACATTCTGGCCCTAGTCTACAGGTGAGCCCCGCGGGATGCCGGAGAATATGATGACGGACCACAGGAACGATCCTGCGTTATATTCAGTTATGTTCTCCGATGAGATATTGTTCCACCAGTTTGATAAGAGTAAGACGGGAACAGTGTTTGTAATGGAAAGAATCTGATCAGAGACCATAAAACATATCATAGTGATGACAGTATAGGCCTATTGTCTTTATTACACTGAAGTTATGTATTCTCCAATGAGTGTTCTTATGGTCTTCCAGTCATATATGACTAAATATGAATATCAATATTTTCTTATTTTTCCCAAAATGAATTGGTCAACGTTATGATACCATCGATTATGTTACTTTTGAATAGACAACAGCTGACATGAGCTAAGTAATTGATCCAGTTTTGTGCATTCCTCATGTAGGGGGCACCTAGCTTTCCCACAGATGGCAATGGGCTAGCAGGTTCTAAACTTCAAAGAAGCAAGTGGCTGCCAATAGAGTAAAAATATTAGGTGTCAAATTTCAGTGTTGAAGCACATTATGATGCAGGAAGTTTATAAGGACATGGGCTCCGCCTTTTTTTGGAATAGCTGACAGGCGCAAATGTTTGTTTTTTCTTCTGTCTGTATGATTTAGTGTGGAAATCCTACCTGCCAGCCACACCATTTCATTCAAAGCACGATCCACCAACTCTGCAGCCCAATTCCAGCCTAATGTTTGACAGTGAAAGCATTCAGGTTTAACATGATAAATAGTCAGTTACTCTTCTCACATGATGGGAACCATTGTTGTTGTTGAAAACAGCCAAGATCTGGCAACCCTAACCCTGGTTTTACCCTGAGGTTGCCATGGCGATACCCTAGTAACCACCCCTCTCCTTCCAGGGACCAGAATAAGTGCAAAGAGGCAGCAAACCTTCTCAACGACTCGCTAGCGGTACGGGAGAGGACCCTTGGCAGGGACCACCCGGCGGTGAGTGTATGACCATCACTTTGTGTCTATGTGTGTGTATGACCATAACTGTGTTTGTGTGTGTTTGTCCCTGACCCCACTGTTGTGTTGCTCCCATACCTGCTTCCCCTTCCAATCCTAAGGCTGACAGCTACTAGTCACTGTAGCTGTCATTGACCTAGCGGCTGTGTGAGTGTCACTGACCCTGTGTCTAATGTCCCCTACCCTCCTCTCAGGTGGCTGCTACACTCAACAACCTGGCTGTGCTTTATGGGAAGAGTGGGAGGTACAAAGATGCCGAGCCACTGTGTAAACGAGCGCTGGAGATTAGGGAGAAGGTGGGTCACTAGGTGTTTGAGTGTGTGTCTGCCTGCCTGCCTGCCTGCCTTTCTCTGTCTGTCTGTCTGTCTGTCTGTCTGTCTGTCTGTCTGTCTATCTGTCTGTCTGTCTGTCTGTCTGTCTGTCTGTCTGCCTGCCTGTCTGTCTGTCTGTCTGTCTGTCTGTCTGTAAAAATAATAATAAAACATGGATTTAACAGTTTACATCAATAAAGGGATCATAGCGTTCACCTGGATTCACCTGGTCAGTCTGTGACTCCTAAATGACTAATATGTAAATGTAAACTGTGTGTGTGCCTGTGTGTCTGCATTTATCTAAATAGCTCATCCTACCCTAAACTCCTAACCCTTGTTGATTTAGATACTGGGTAAGGAGCATCCTGACGTGGCCAAGCAGCTGAACAACCTGGCCTTGCTGTGCCAGAACCAGGGGAAATATGGAGAGGTGGAGCAGCACTACCAACGGGCCCTGGACATCTACCAGACCAGGCTTAGCCCCGACGACCCCAACATGGCTAAAACCAAGAACAAGCTGGTGAGAGTCTGGTACCCTTTCCACACTACTGAGCTGAGCTGAGTTTTAATGGTCTGGCTTGGTTAAGCATCCGTCACAGTTGATAGAAGTGTGCTGGAATGATGAAAGGAAAATACCGGGACACTAGCATCTAGTCCCAAACAGTGCCTGGGCTAGAACTCCATTTTGAAAGACCATAAAAATCGTACAATGTGATTTTCTGGATTTCTTTTTCTAATTTTGTCTGTCATAGTTGAAGTGTACCTATGATTAAAATTACAGGCCTCTCTCATCTTTTTAAGTGGGAGAACTTGCACAATTGGTGGCTGACTAAATACTTTTTTGCCCCACTATATCTCCCTTCCTCTCTTAGGCCTCCTGTTACCTAAAGCAGGGGAAGTTTAAACAAGCAGAAGTGCTGTTCAAAGATATCCTAACCCATGCCCACGAGAAGGCCAGTGGCTATTCAAATGGTAAGGACCCATCATTTACATCTTCCATCCAGGTTTTTATTTTGAAAAAAGTATGGAAAATGCCTCTAGTTCCCAGCCATACCTGGGTTGAAATAGTACTTTAACTCTTTCAAATCCTTGAGGTGTGCTGTGTTTCGCTTAGCCTGCATGCTGGATGGGTGGGTTTGCACTTTGGGGGCTATTCTATTGGTTCCATTACACCAGTTAACGTGTCTGTCTGTCTGTGTATTTATCTGTCGATACAGGGGAGGTCAAGTCCATCTGGATGCAAGCAGAGGAGAGGGAGGAACAGGTGAGCAAACTCAGCCCCTCATATTTGATCAAATCTCATTTCACCTTCTACAATGATAGTAAACACTCTGCCCACACTGGACTATAACCTGCACAGCAACCAATGCTCCAACCAACTGAGCCATTATTCACCATTCTCCTGTTGACCATGTTTAAAAGTGTGCTCCTCAGGGCAGACAGAGAGAAGGCCTGTCTATAGGAGATCAAGGTAGCTGGGACAGAACTCGCAAAGTGGACAGGTCAGTCATCTCCATGCTCCGGGTGACATTTCCACTAGGTACAGCTCTAGGATCAGCTTCCCCTCCCCTAATACCAACCTTAACCATTAGTGGGGAAAATACTAAACTGACTCAAGATCAGCATCTAAAGACAACTTTACCAAGAAGTCATTCCTGTATCGTATTTTTGTCTCTACCTTCTTGCCCTTTGTGTTGTCTGTGCCTAAGAAACCCTGTTTTGTGCTGCGACCATGTTGTGCTGCTGCCATGTTGTGTTGCTACCATGTTGTTGTCTTGTCATGTGTTGCTGCCATGCCATGTTGTTTTCTTAGGTCTCTCTTTATGTAGTGTTGTCTCTCTTGTCGTGATGTTGTGTTTTGTCCTTTATTTTTTATTTTAAATGTTAAATCCCAGCCCCCTGTCCCCGCAGGAGGCCTTTTGCCTTTTGGTAGACCTTCATTGTAGACAAGATTTTGTTCTTAACTAACTTGCCTAGTAAAACATTTTTTTTAAAGATTCACCATCTACCCAGTAGTTTTCTGACTGAGTATGCTGAATTTGTCCCTTGAGTCACTGATGTATGGTCAGTTTCTCATTCTCCCTCCCTTTGGTTAAGGTAAGGATTTGGGGTGGGAAAGCTGATCCTAGATCTGTGCCTAAGGCTGGGCAAATTCGTCCTACTCCATTAGGGTCGTATTAGGCATGAAATGAAAGAAAACAGGCCGAAACGGGGATTGAATACCTGAAATTGTCCAACAAGACAGACTTGTTTTAGTTTTCTGTTGCAAAAGATTTTGCTATGGTGTACACTAATGAATATTACCTGGCTTACACAACCCCTGACCTTTGACCCCGTGCAGTGCCACCATTACCAACACCCTGAGGAACTTGGGAGCCCTCTACAGGCGACAGGGCAAACTGAAGGCAGCAGAGACAGTGGAGGCGGCGGCCATTCACACCCCTAAACAAGTGGGTTCGGTCTGCATTTAAAAATATATATATATATATTATTTAACTTAATATATTTGTTTTATTTAACTTTTATTATTATTTGTTTGATTTATTTTTACAGTTTAGATTTATTTTTAGTAAGGGAAAAAAAGGCAAGTGTTCAGTTATAGTATGGTCCACATGAATGTATTGTTCATAATGAAATTCCTATAAAAATCCAATCAGATTTTATTGGTCACATACACATGGTTAGCAGATGTTATTGCGAGTGTAGCAAAATGCTTTTGCTTCTAGATCCGACAGTGCAGCAGTATCTAACAGGTAATATCTAACAATTCCACAACAAAACCTAATATCTAACAAATTCCACAACAAAACCTAATACACATAATCTAGTAAAGGAATGGGATGAGAATATAGAAATATCAAATATATGGATGAGCAGTAACAGAGAGGCTAAGATGCAATAGATAGTAAAGAATAGATAGTGAAGGATACAGTATACAGTATATACATATGAGATAAGTAATGTGAGATATGTAAACATTCTTAAAGTGGCATTATTAAAGTGACTAGTGTTCCATTTATTAAAATGGCCAATGATATCAAGTCTGTAGGTAGGCAGCCGCCTCTCTTTGCTAGCGGTGGCTGTTTAACAATCTGATGGCCTTGAGGGAGAAGCTGTTTTTCAATCTCTCTGTCCCAGATTTGATGCACCTGTACTGACATAGCCTTTTGGATGGAAGCGGGATGAACAGGCAGTGGCTTGCTTGGTTATTGTCCTTGATGATCATTTTGCCTTCCTGTCTCATCGTTGTTGGTAATCAAGCCTACCACTGTTGTGTCGTCTGTAAACTTAATGATTGAGTTGGAGGCGTGGATGGCCACGCAGTCGTGGGTGAACAGGGAGTACAGGAGGGGGCTGAGAACGCACCCTTGTTGGGCCCCAGCGGGGTGGAGATGTTGTTTCCTACCTTCACCACCTGGGTGCGGCCCGTCAAGTCCAGGATCCAGTTGCACAGGTTGGGGTCAAGACCCAGGGACTCAAGCTTAATGATGAGTTTGGAGGGTACTATGGTGTTGAATGCTGAGCTATAGTCAATGGACAGCAATCTTACATAGGTATTCCTCTTGTCTAGATGGGATAGGGCAGTATGTAGTGTGATGGCGATTGCATCGTCTGTGGACCTATTGGGGCGGTAGGCAAATTTAAGTGGGTCTAAGGTGACAGGTGAGGTGATATGATCCTTGACTAGTCTCTCAAAGCACTTTATGATGACAGAAGTGAGTGTGACAGGGCGATGGTCATTTAATTCAGTTACCTTGGCCTCCATTGTTCCTGTCTTTGGTAGCGGTTCGCGTCGGTGGCACTGTATTGTCCTCAAAGCATGCAAAGAAGCTGTTTAATTTGTCTGGAAGCAAGACATCGATGTCCGCGATGGGGATGGTTTTCTTTTTGTAATCTGGAGGGAATCACTACACTGTTTGTATTCGGCCATATTCCGTGTTGCCTTGCCATGATTAAATGCGGTGGTACGTGCTTTCAGTTTTACGTCAATGCTGCCATCAATCCACGGTTTCTGGTTAAGGAAGGTTTTAATAGTCACAGTGGGTACAACATCTCCTATACCCTTCCTTATAAACTCGCTCGAGGAGTTAGCATATACGTCAATGCTGTTATCTGAGGCTACCCGGAACATATCCCAGTCCACGTGACCAAAGCAATCTTGAAGCGTGGATTCCGATTGGTCAGACCAGCGTTCGATAGACCTAAGCACGGGCGCTTCCTGTTTTAGTTTCTGTCTATAGGAGGGGAGTAACAAGATGGAATCATGGTTAGATTTGCTAAAAGGAGGGTGGGGGAGGGCCTTGTATGCATCACAGAAGTTAGAGTAGCAATGGTTGAGCGTGTTACTCGCTCATGTACTGCAATAGATATGATCGAATTTAGGTAGCCTTGTTCTCAAATAACCTTTGTTAAAATCCCCAGCTACAATAAATGCAGCATCAGGATATATGGTTTCCAATTTGCATAAAGTCCAGTGAAGTTCCTTGATGGCCATCTTGGTATCCTCTTATAGGGCGACATACATGGCTGTGACAATAACGGAGGAGAGTTCTCTTGGGAGATAATGCGGTCGGCATTTGATTGTGAGCAATGATCATATACATACAACCATAACCACTTACAAGTAGGAAACGAGTTCACCCGCAAGTGACTTATTAATACCAATGAAATGTGAAGGTATAGGAAATACCTGGCCAGGGAATGGCCAGGATGTGTTTATCCTCCCACAATTAGTAGTATTGCTGTGTGTTTCCATGTTGTATGTGTTCATGAGATGTGTGTGTGTTTATACATTTGTGTGTATGCATGCTTTTGAGTGTAGGCCCGCGCATGCAATCATGGGTTCATCTGTGTGTGCGTCTGTGTGTGTATAGAGCCAGAAGCGGTGTGTTCTAGCTGCCGAGGCCTCCAGCAACAGCACGGCCATGGATCACCAATGCAGCAGTAGTGAGAGCCTGACCTCTGAGGTGATCACAGTGAAGTACGACAGTGACCTACATGGGGGAGAGGAGGTCAGCCGCAGTCTGGAATGGAATGGGGTGAGGAAGAGCACAATTCTCTACCGCTCAGGCTACGGCTACAGAGACTCATGAGCAAGGATGAAATCGTATATATGCATTCATCATCAATTGTCCGTTTTTGTCCGTCAAAAGTTCAACTTGAGTCAAGTTTTTCGTGGTGAGGAAAGGCAGCTTATAGTAATGGCTGGAATGGAATAAATGGATTGGTATGAAACACATTAAACACGTGTTTGATACCATTCCATTCAATCTATTCCAGACATTTATTACTATGAGCTGTGCTGGCCTTCTAGGCAGAGTTCCTCTGTCCAGTGTCTGTGTTCTTTTGCCCATCTTAAACTTTTATTTTTATTGGCCAGTCTGAGATATGGCTTTTTCTATGCAACTCTGCCTAGAAGTCCAGCATCCCGGAGTCGCCTCTTCACTGTTGACATTGAGACTGATGTTTTTCGGGTACTATTTAATGAAGCTGCCAGTTGAGGACTTGTGAGGCGTCTGTTTCTCAAACTACAAACTCTAATGTACTTGTCCTCTTGCTCAGTTATACACCGGGACCTCCCACTCCTCTTTCTATTCTGGTTAGTGCCAGTTTGCTCTGTTTTGTGAAGGGAGTAGTACACAGCGTTGTACAAGATCTTCAGTTCCTTGGCAATTTCTCGCATGGAATCTCCTTCATTTCTCAGAACAAGAATAGACTGACCAGTTTCAGAATAAAGTTATTTGTTTCTGGCCATTTTGAACCTGTAATCGAACCCACAAATGCTGAGGCTCTAGATACTCAACTCGTCTAAAGAAGGTCTGTTTTATTGCTTCTTTAATCAGCAAAACAGTTTTCAGCTGTGCTAACATAATTGCAAAGGGTTTTCTTATGATCAATTAGCCTTTTAAAATTATAAACTTGGATAAGCTAAAACAACGTGCCATTGAAACACAGGAGTGATGGTTGCTGATAATGTGCCTCTGTACGCCTATGTAGATATTCCATTAAAAATCAGCCGTTTCCAGCTACAATGGTCATTTACAACGTTAACAATGTCTACACTGTATTTCTGATCAATTTTATGTTATTTTAATGGACAAAAAAATGTGCTTTTCTTTAAAAAACAAGGACATTTCTAAGTGACCCCAAACTTTTGAACTGTAGTGTAGATATTACAGACTCAGTCAGGGAGAGGTCGAAAATGTCAGTGAAGACAGCAGTGGCTTGTTGTGTCACTTTAAAATCGAGGGACGGGCTCATTGTAATGGCTGGAACATAATTAATATAACGGTATCAAACACATTAATTTCATTCATTCCATTCCAGCTCTACTATGAGCTGCTCTCCCTTCAACTGCTCTAATTTTGCTATTTGGTTTAAATCCAGATCGTCCTGCTTAGGCTGTGTTTACAAATGTGAAAAAAATCTGATGTAATTGGTCAAAAGACCAATTAGTGGAAAAAATATCAGAATTGGGCAGCCTGTGAAAACGCTTAGTCTATAAAAGTATGTGCTGCAGTTGATTGCCTACAGTGTGACTGTATAGCCCTACCCAGAGTATGCATGAGTGTATATGTACATGTATACAGACAATTGGGCCTGTGTGTGTAATTGGGGAGGACAGGCTCGTGGTAATGACTGGAGTGGAATGGTATCAAACACATGGTTTGATGCCATTCCATTCGCTCCGTTTCAGCCATTATTTTGAGCCGTCCTCCCCTCAGCAGCCCCGACTGGTGTGTGTGTTTGTGTCTGTACGAGCATGTGCGTGTGGTGTGTGAGCATGTGCATACATACATGTGTATGAGCAGTTGCATGCATACATGTGGGTGAGCATGTGTGTGTAACCCTCCCTTTCTCTCTCCCCGTAGGATGACCGTGGCTCCCTGAAGAGAAGCAGCTCCTTCAGTAAGCTGCGAGCCTCCATCCGACGGAGCAGCGAGAAGCTCGTCCGTCGACTGAAGGGGGACAAAAACCCTGGCTAACCAGTCCCATGTCTGACTAGGCTTCACAGTTCACACCCTTGCCACAACAGAGGGCGGGGCAGTGGGCATGTATGGGGCACCAAGACCCAGGTCTCAATTTAACAATGCCTAACCCCTAACCCCCAGGCACTTGTAGATCTGAAAGCATTGGATAGGTATAAACAATATACAACCTAGTGGGGACAAAAGCCATATTACTAAATGCAATACTTTCTGAAATACAGTGATTATGCACCTAGGCTGTGGTTGTTTCAAACAGAACCCCATTGTCTTACATCAGATAAGCATAATTTGTGTTTGCACTGATCGGTAGAGGGACTAACAGTCGAAGAAGTAGGAGTGGCGCCACCTGTTGAAAGACAATGACTGAATCCTAGCCCTTAGCTTCCATTTGTTGGTACTCTTTTGATTCCCTTTCAACATGACTGGACTGAACAAAGCTGTAGATGGAACGCTTGGCCATTACCGTCCCAACCCTAAAGCATTGTGAGATTCTGATACAGTACTATCGCCTTATTCTATGCCAGCCATATTTGCACCACCTGGGTATTGGTAATGTAATGGTAGCTCAAGCTTGTTTGCTTTTCTAGTCCTTCCCTATCATAAAGTACCCATTAGCAGAAGCTATAGTAGGGATGGCTTCAAACTATTGAGATGCGCCCTTTGATTATCTGTCTATGTGTAGCAAATGGGAGAACTGTAAAACTCACTCCTTAATCTGAAGTGTCACTCCTTGCGCCATTGGAAAAGTAATTTTCAATAGACGGGTTAGAACACTTCAGGAGGGAGGTCACGTGTGCTTGCGGGGCAGAGGTCCCGAGTTGGAAGTCTCGATATGAGCCGATCAAGGGGAAGCGGTACTCGCTAAGCAAGCAGCGTGACGTCCTTTATATGTGTAGTAGACATGACTTGGCTCAAGCTACTGACATTCTCAACCCCTTCATTTACATTTCATTTAATGTCTTGTTTATATGTGAACATTTCTCTGTAAAAACTGTAGAAATGATAGAAATGTTTAAGAGCCAGGTTGTGCACATTTTCATGTGATTTTTAAACACCTGCAGGATGAAAAAAGTAGAGAATTTCACATCTTAGTTGCATTTAAATAGAAACACAGAGTATACCAAACATTAGGAACAAGTTCCTAATATTGAGTTGCACCCCCCCTTTTGCCCTCAGAACAGGCTCAGTTTGTCTCAGCATGGACTATACAAGGTGTCGAAAGCGTTCCACAGGGATGCTGGCCCATGTTGACTCCAATGCTTCACACAGTTGTGTCAAGTTGGCTGGATGTCATTTGGGTGGTGGACCATTCTTGATACAAACGGGAAACTGTTGAGCGTGAAAATCCCAGCAGCGTTGCAGTTCTTGACACAAACCGGTGCACTTGGCACCTACTACCATACCCAGTTTAAACAAACTTAAATATTTTGTCTTGCCAATTCACCCTCTGAATGGCACACATACACAATCCATGTCCCTATTGTCTCAAGGCTTAAAATCCTTCTTTAACTGGTCTCCTCCCTTTCACCTACACTGATTGAAGTGGATTTAACAAATGACATCAATAAGGGATCATAGTTTTCACATGGATTTACCTGGTCAGTCTGTCATGGAAAGATCAAATCAATCACGTTCACAGATATCTCATTCAAGGTAAACGCTGCAGATGTGAGCTCAATTGGAATCAACCGTTAAGCGTCAAGCAGGCTGTAATGCTTAAGATTGAAACCTGGCCTTAAAGGAAAAAACTATATTTTGGTATTTGTTTAATTAGTCCATTGTTAATACAGTCCCAAAATGTTTTGCATGTCAGCAGTTAAGTTTTCTGCACTAACGCAGGGCACACAGGTCAAAGAGGTGTGGCCAATCACAAGAATAGTTCATGTTTGAGGGTTTTATTTTAAGAAACCTAATGCAAATGGTAAATCTAAGTGCTGGCATAGTGCTATTATTCCAGGGGTGTGTCAGAAATATTTTTCACAGCAATAATGAACACAATAGTTGGCAGAAGGCCGAAAGGGCTGGGTTTTGACGAATAAACAAGTTTTAGGTGTAATGAGGCCTTGGCCGCTCACTGGCCAATCAAGGCATTCCATGGCTTAATACCTCATGCATTTTTCGCAAATTCTGTATATTATTGCGTTGTCATCAACTCCAATTCGTCTAGGGGCACAGAATATTCTCATCCTAGTCCATTGTGGATTGATACTACAGTTTATTAAATAGCATAGGCAACAGTAACTAGTGATAGCAACAGTATTAAAAGAAAATCCACTGTTTGCTCAATAGTGTTGACAGTCAAGATGGTTGTAATTAGCTTCAATGAGTATAGGCCTTTATGCATCGCACTTATCCGCAAATAAAAATACTAGTCTCCCGTAAATTGTATTGTATGTGTGAGGCATGTTCTCAATAAACAAAATATAGCCTTGGCCTACTGTCGATACAGCGTTAAAGTACTGAAAATGTTGAATAGCCTGTGTTTGGAGGAGCGAGTCTTTGGCAACTGGACAAGGGGTGGTCTTTGGAAATGGATACAAGCCATATGTTATGCACTGCAGGTAGGCCTATGTTAATTGTGAATATTGGCAAAAGTCACAAGTATACATTTTAGAAATGTTTTATGGATAGGCTCTTTGGCTAATACATGGCTGGGATAAGAAAAATACAGTAGACACATTGCTGTTGAAACAGCTTTCGTTATACTAGGGTAAGGGTGGCCTACTATAGGGGCTTGTTTTTTTTAATCAAATGAAATGGAAAACAAGCCATTGTTACAGGAAAATAACTTAAATGCTTGTAAATATGAGTTTCACCGGATTATCTCAGCTCTCGTTCCATGATGGTTAGGTCTATATAGCCTACATGTATGGAGTTTTAACGCACATCCCAAATAATAAAATGCGCTGTAATACCCTACATACTGTAGGTGTGACGTTGCACATGATGTATTCACTGTTTTGACAAATGTGATATTTTAACAAAGCTCTGGTGATTTAAGATGTATTGGTGATTAAGATTTATTTGAAAGCGGTCTCATAAGCCAAACACTTCATCGATAGTCTTGACCACTTGGCGAATGCATTGGGTATGACATAAAAAAAACAGCCTTCATTGAGAGGGGAGGCTATGCTTGGTTTTTAATCAAATTAAACAAAATTGGGGGGGAAAACACTTGTTTTGTTTGATTCAAAATTTGAGGTTTAAGGCACAAAAAAGAAGCAAAAAACAAGAGCAAAAAGCTGTCTTGTTCCATGTGCGTCAAGGCTGGCTGCGCTTCCGCTGTCAAAATCCATGCCATAACCAACCGTGTTTACCACTAAAACCAGCATTCAGTTGCTCTTAAATATCCCCACCAGGCGCATACTAGAAATTGGCACTTTGGCGCACTTTTAAGGACACACTTCAGATATTACCACCTCTCCCACCTCAGCGCAAGCGAGCTCATATAATACAGTCAAATTACCAATCTTGGCTCTAGGGTTTGAAAATACACTGAACAAAAATATAAACGCAACATGTAAAGTGTTGGTCCCATGTTTCACGAGATGAAATGAATGATCGCAGAAATGTTCCATATGCACAAAAATCGTATATCTCTCAAATGTTGTGCACACATTTGTTTACATCCCTGTTAGTGAGCATTTCTCCTTTCTCCTATTAAGAAGCTGATTAAACAGCATGACCATTGCACAGGTGCTTCATGTGCTGGGGACAATAAAAGGCCACTCTAAATGAGCCGTTTTGTCACACAACACAACGCCACATATATCTCAAGTTTTGAGAGAGCGTGTAATTGGTATTTCTGACTGCTGCAGACCGCATGTAACCACACCAGCTCAGGAGCGCCACATTCAGTTTCTTCATCTGCGTGATTGTCTGAGACCAGCCATCCATACAGCTGATTAAACTGTGGATTTGTACAACCGAATAATTTCTGCACAAACTGTCAGAAACTGTCTCAGGGAAACTCATCTTCGTGCTTGTCGTCCTCACCAGGGACGACAAGTGGACAAATGCTGGCCACTGGCTCGCTGAAAAGTGCACTTCACGGATTAATCCCGGTTTAAACTGTAAACGGCAGATAACAGACATCATGTACAGTTGAAGTCAGAAGTTTACATACACCTTAGCCAAATACATTTAAACTCATTTTTTTTCACAATTCCCGACATTTAATCCTAGTAAAAATTCCCTGTTTCAGGTCAATTAGGATCACCAATTTATTTTAAGAATGTGAAATGTCAGAACAATAGTTGAGAAAATAATTTCTTTCAGCTTTTATTTCTTTCATCACGTTCCCAGTGGGTCAGAAGTTTAAATAGACTCAATTAGTATTTGGTAGCATTGTCTTTAAATGGTTTAACTTGGGTCAAACGTTTCAGGTAGCCCTCCACAAGCTTCCCACAATAATTTTGGTGAATTTTGGCCCATTCCTCCTGACAGAGCTGGTGTAACTGAGTCAGGGTTGTAGGCCTCCTTGCTCACAAAAGCATTTCAGTTCTGCTCATACATTTTCTATAGGATTGAGGTCAGGGTTTTGTGATGGCCACTCCAACACCTTGACTTTGTTGTCTGTAAGTCATTTTTCCACAACTTTGAAAGTATGCTTGGGGTCATTGTCCATTTGGAAGACCCATTTGCTGCCAAACTTTAACTTTCTGACTGATGTCTTGAGATATTGCTTCAATATATCCACATAATTTTTCATTCTCATGATGCTATCTATTTTGTGAAGTGCACCAGTTCCTCCTGCAGCAAAGCACCCCCACAACATGATGCCGTCACCCCTGTGCTTCATGGTTGGGATGGTGTTCTTTGGCTTGCAAGCCTCCCCTTGTTCTTTCAAACATAACGATGGTCATTATGGCCAAACAGTTCTATTTTTGTTTCATCAGAACAGAGGACATTGTTCCAAAAAGTACAATCTTTGTCCCCATGTGCAGTTGCAAACCGTAGTCTGGCCTTTTTATGGCGGTTTTGGAGCAGTGGCTTCTTCCTTGCTGAGCAGCCTTTCAGGTTATGTCGATATAGGACTCATTTTACTGTGGATATAGATACTTTTGAACCTGTTTCCTCCAGCATACTTTTGAACCTGTTTCCTCCAACATCTTCACAAGGTCCTTTGCTTTTGTTCTGGGATTGATTTCCACTTTTCGCACCAAAGTACTTTCATCTCTAGGAGACAGAACGCGTCTCCCTCCTGAGTGGTATGACAGCTGCGTGGTCCCATGGTGTTTATACTTGCGAACTATTGTTTGTACAGATGAATGTGGTACCTTCAGGTGTTTGGAAATTGCTCCCAAGGATGAACCAGACTTGTGGAGGTCTACACTTTTTTCTTCTGAGTTCTTGGCTGATTTCTTTTGATGTTCCCATGATGTCAAGCAAAGAGGCACTGAGTTTGAAGGTTGGCCTTGAAATACATCCACAGGTACACCCCCAATTGACTCAAATTATGTCAATTAGCCTACAGAATCTTCTAAAGCCATGACATCATTTGGAATTTTCCAAGCTGTTTAAAGGCACAGTCAACTTAGTGTATGTAAACTTCTGACCCACTGGAATTGTGATACAGTGAATTATAAGTGAAATAATTTGTCTGTAAATAATTGTTGGAAAAATTACTTGTGTCATGCACAAAGAAGATGTCTTAACCGACTTTCCAAAACTATAGTTTGTTAACAAGAAATTTGCGGAGGGGTTGAAAAACAGGTTTTAATGACTCCAACCTAATTGTATGTAAACTTCAAACTTCAACTATATGACATGGTGTGGGCGAGCGGTTTGCTAATGTCCTTGTTGTGAACAGAGTGCCCCATGTCGAGGTGGGGTTATGTTATGGGCAGGCATAACCTACGGACAACGAACACAATTGCATTTTATCAATGCCAATTTGAATGCACAGAGATACCGTGACAAGATCCTGAGGCCCATTGTCGTGCCATTCATCTGCCACCACCACCTCATGTTCCAGCATGATAATGCATGGCCCCATGTCGCAAGGATCCGTACACAATTCCTGGAAGCTAAAAATGTCCCAGTTCTTCCATGGCCTGCATACTCACCAGCCATGTCAACCATTTAGCAAGTTTGGGATGCTCTGGATCGACGTATACAACAGTGTGTTCCAGTTCCGCCAATATAATGCAACTTTGCACAGCCATTGAAGAGGAGTGGGACAACAGTCTACTGGCCACAATCAACAGTTTGATCTATGCAAAGGAGATGTGCCGCGCTGCATGAGGCAAATGGTGGGAACAAGGGGGAGTTTTTTGTTCTGAAAGTACAGTATATTGGAAAATTTCTTAGTGGCTAGCTAACTTTTTAGTTTGGATCCCATGATGTATTTGGCATCAGCTGATGGGACTGCTAGTCTCTGTCCAGTGATTCTGCTGTCCGAGGCCAGGTCTGAATAGCTATTTGGCATAGCAGCTAGCCTATCAAGCTAGCTGGGTTTTCTTGAAGGTTTGAAACCAGCACGCGACGCAGTTAGCCATTGTAGCTGGGACTCCCTTTGACCTGCCCTGTCTGGAACTGTGAGGAGTAACAGCGTAACATATGTTGCTAGCAACCATGACAAAAGCCGGTGGGAGTACCATTGAGGACAGTGATGTCTCTCACACGTAAAGGATCTTTTAAACGAACAAAAAGAGTTCTACAAGAAGTTGTTACAACAACAAGAAAATAGCTTCAAGTGTTTTGTCCAAATACTGGTGGATTCAACTAATACAAGAATGGAAGACCTGACCAGATAGGTCCAGGACCTGAAGAACAGTTTGCAGTTTGGGGAGTTGAAACAGGAGGAAAGCAAGATGGCAGCAATCTGTAAGTCATTGAGAGAGGACATCAGTTCTTTGTGTGAATCCATGATAATCTGATTTCTCCATCATTGTTATCTCGAGGGACAATCCAGGCAGAACAACATGGTTGTGGACTGAGTTGCAGAATCTCCACAAGAGACCTGGACGGAGTCTGAGGACAAAGTGAGGGAAATGATCTCTGAGAAACTGAAGATGGACCACAGGAAGATTGAGGTGGAGCACTCCCACAGGACTGGAAAACTCACCACCCAGGTGACAGGCCCAGACTGATAGTGGTCACGTTCCTGAGGTTAAAGAACAAGGTAGCTCTTATGGAAAGATCCAAGAACCTGAGAGGAACGTATATCTTCCTCAACAAGGACAGTCCTGAAGCTGTGCGCCAGAAGAGGAAGTAACTTATACCAATCATGTAAGCTACCAGAGTGCGTGGTGACATTGCTTACATCCACTATGACAGGCTCATTGTCCACCCTCCCTCCCAGAAGCCTGGAAGGGATGAGAGCCAAGCCTATGGGTTTCGTAGCTTCAACCCCGCAGCACACACACACACCAATTTATTAATGGACTGCTGAATGTATATATTTTATATCTTGCTTTGTTTGCTCTTTTTAGTATTATGTCGATTTCTGATAAGCTACCCAGGAAAGTGCTGAAAATAGCCAATTTTAATATATGTAGCCTTAGAAATCAGATAACATTCATCTATTAGCCACTTCTAATACTCAGATAATTAATTTAATGATACAGCAGTAGCAATACAAGGATATAACATCTATAGAAGAGACAGAAATGCTTATGGGGAGGTGTTGCTGTATATATTCCGAGCCATATCCCTGTAATGCTTGGAGAAGATCTTATGTCAAGTGTTATTGAAGTGTTGTGGTTGCAGGTTCACTTGGCACATTTAAAGCATTTTCTTTTGGGATGTTGCTATAGACCACCAAGTGCTAACAGTCAGTATCTAAATAATGTGTGTAAAATGCTTGATAGCGTATGTGATGTAAACAGAGGTCTACTTCCTGAAGGACCTGAATATTGACTGGTTTTCATCAAGCTGTCCACTCAAGAGTAAGCTTCTCACTGTAACCAGTGCCTGTAATCTGGTTCAAGTTATTAATCAACCTACCAGGGTGTTCAATTCCATCTTTCATAGAATTCGATGGCTTATTCATCACAAAATCATGTGATGTTGCCAATTATTTGAATGATTACTTCTTTGGTAAAGTGGGCAACGACAGTGAGCCATCGTATTCATGCATAAAAAAAACATAATGAAAGAAAAGCATTGCAAGTTTGGAAAGTTTAAAAAAATTATCATTATCGATCAATAATGACAAACCTCCTGGCATTGACAACTTAGATGGAAATCAACTGAGGATGGTAGCTGACTCTACAGCCACTCCTATCTGTCATATCTTTAATCTGAGCCTAGAGAAAAGTCTTTGCCCTCAGGCCTGGAGGGAAGCCAAAGTCATTCCGCTACCCAAGAGTAGTAAAGCTGCCTTTGCTGGTTCTAACAGCTGACCTATAAGCTTGCTGCCAGCTCTTAGCAAACTGTTGGAAAAAATTGTGTTTGACCAAATACAATGCTATTTCTCTGTAAACAAATTAACAACATACTTTTATGAGAAGGGCACTCAATATGTACTGCACTGACACAAATGACTAATGATTGGTTGAAAGAAATTTATAATAAGATTGTGGGAGCTGTACTATTAGATTTCAGTGCAGCCTTTGATATTATTGACCATAACCTGTTGTTGAAAAGGGTTTTCTTTAATGGAGCTTCTCTAATGTCAAACATGTAAAGTATGGTGTACCGCAGGGCAGCTCTGTAGGCCCTCTACTCTTTATTTTTACCAATGACCTGCCACTGGCATTAAACAAAGTATGTGTGTTCATGTATGCTGATGATTCAACCATATACGCATCAGCAACCACAGCTGATGAAGTCACTGAAACCCTTAAAGAGTTGCAGTCTGTTTTGGAATGGGTGGCCAGTAATAAACTGATCTCTAAAACTAAAAGCATTGTATTTGGTACAAATCATTCCCTAAGTTTTCAACCTTAGCTGAATAAGGTAATGAATGGTGGTGGTCAACAAGTTGAGGAAACTAAATTACTTGGCATTACCTTAGATTGTAAACTGTCATGGTCAAAACATAGATTTGATGGTTGTAAAGATGGGGAAAGGTCTGTCCATAATAAAGATATTCTCTGCTTTTTTGACACCACACTCCAAAAAGAAAGTTCTGCAGGCTCTAGTTTTGTCTTATCTTGATTATTGTCCGGTTGTGTGGTCGAGTGCAGCAAGGAAAGACCTAGTTAAACTGCAGCTGGCCCAGAACAGAGCGGCACATTTTGCTCTTCATTGTAATCAGAGGGCTGATATAAATACTATGCATGCCAATCTCTCTTGGCTAAGATTTGAGAGACTGACTGCATCACTTCTTATTTTTTATAAGAAACATTGTGTTGAAAACCCCAAATTGTTTGCATAGTCAGCTTACAAACAGCTCTGACACACACACTTACCCCACTAGGCATGCCACCAGGGGTCTTTTCACAGTCCTCAAATACAGAACAAATTCAAGAAAGCGTACAGTATTATATAGAGACATTATTGCATGGAACGCCATTCCATCTTGTATTGCTCAAATAAACAACAGAACTGGTTAAAAAAAACAAGAAAAAAATAAAATAAAGCAACACCTCACAGCACAACGCCTCTCCCCTATTTGACCTAGATAGTTTGTGTGTATGTATTGATATGTAGGCTACATGTGCCTTTAAAAATAAAATGTATGTAGTTCTGTCCTTGTCTATTAATGTTCTGTATTATGTCATGTTTCATGTGGATCCCAGGAAGAGTAGCTGCTGCTTTTGCAACAGCTAATGGGGATCCTAATAAAATACCAAATACACCACATGCTGACTGGTTTTCTGATCTACGCCCCTACCTTCTATTCCCAGTCGTGAAATACATTGATTACGGCCTAATTTATTTATTTCAATTGACCGATTTCCTTATAGGAACTGTGACTCAGTAAAATCTTTGAAAACGTTGCATTCTGTGTTTATATTTATGTTCAGTGTAGAAGAGCACCGGCTTTAACTGGCTGAAATTGCAAATGAGCATGCGCATGGTTTAAGGTCAGCTGAAAATAGAGCCTTAATACTTTCCTACAACTTCCAATCTCCTTTCTTCCCCCCTTTTATCATTTTCAATAAATAACTTTTCAAGCATGTTTTTAATGAATAGAATCAATAAGAGAACCTGATCAGTAACATCTGTGCTGATTACATTGATATATTTATTAATTTGTGCGATAATGCCTAACTTGTATCTTGGACAAAGTTGCTTGCAGTTCTGATCCATCTGTTGAGGTGATTACATTTTACAATAACAATGTTGACAGGAATTTGCTTGGTTTTACACGGCTGGAAAAATAATATATACAACCACATTAGTAAGATCATATGAATAAAATACAGTATAGCATCATCAATAAGCAATTACATGCAGTGAGCATTGAACTTCAGTCTGCTTACTTAGTGCAGTCCAATATTAGAAAAGTGGGATTAGTGAAAGTGTGCACACCCAATTTAGTTTCTCCCCCAAGTTGTGCACTTGTTCACTCCCCCCTCAAAGATTTAGTGCCATTGGATTGGTGTATGCACTGGCTTGAGGGAGTTCCCAACACATTCCCTATGTGCATTTGTAACCACATACCACTGGGGAAAATCATGGATATATCTGTGCTATTGTAGCAACTGGGTGGCGCAGCGGTCAAAGGCACTGCATCTCAGTGCTAGAGGCGTCACCACAGACACCCTGGATCGAAACCAGGTTGTATCACAACTGGCTGTGATTGGGAGTCCCATAGGGCGGTGCACAATTGGCCCAGCGTCGTCCGGGTTTTGCCAGTGTAGGCCCTAAATAAGAATTTGTTCTTGACTGACAGCATGGGCAGTGCAAAACGTGATTTTCCTGTGTTTTATATTTTTTCTACACTATGAGGTTGGAATAATACTGTGAAATTGTGATTAATGCCATTTTAGCACAAGAGCTGTTTGAAGACAGCCTAAAATATCTGCCTGCTTTGGTGGGATGTTTTGGCCTGCCTGGTGACATCAACAGGTGGTAAAATTAGTTAATAGACCAATAAGAAAGAGAGTTCCAAACCTCTACCAATAACAGCTATTTTTCCCCACCTAGACAGTCTTAGCAACATTCATTGCTTGAGAAATTGCTCTTTGCTAAGAAGTTATTTTTGTTTATAGACAGTAGGGTACTTAATTGCTAACCAGAAATGTAATATTTAGATAAAAACGTCTGCATTGGACCTTTCAATGCAACAACACATTATTTATAAAAAATACCTACTAATATGGTTTTTGAACACTAATTTGTTAACAAGCATGATAGCTGTACTGTTAGTTTATGGTTCACCCAGCTTGTTGGACATTAGCCAATCAATGTTTCTCAACGAGTTCAAAGCATGCGAATGCATCCAACTGGTATTTACGACTGCAAAAGTGGGAAATTCCCACCTCTCACTTGGTTACAAACACAGCACAACACCAAGGGTGCATTCAGTTCGCTTCAATGTTTGCTAAGTTGTGTGATGGTTTCTATTGAACGACACGTTACCCCAAAACAGGGCACACCCATCTTCAACAGCCTTTGAGGTATGTTTACTCCCGTTTGGTGGGTGTGGTTAAGTGTTGCCTGATCAATATTGGTGGGATCATCGGAAAATCATGCAGCAAACCATATGGGATCTGCTCTCTGGGCCACCATAGTCACACGCGTTCATTGCAACAAACAAGCAACAAACTACGCACTCATCACTGTGTTAACGCTGGTTTCCTTAAAACAATACTTATGGGAGATTACACGGAGCTCTGAGCTAAAATAACACCCAAATAAACTAACAGACCAACTGATATGTTGTTAGTGTCAAGCCCGCATGATAATAGACAACGAAAATGGTCCGTCTGCGTTCCCTACTTCCATCCCAATGAAGTAATATTACTATATTTTTTTATTTTACTAGGTAAGTCAGTTAAGAACACGTTCTTATTTTCAATGACTGCCTAGGAACAGTGTGTTAACTGCCTTGTTCAGGGGCAGCACGACAGATTTGTACCTTGTCAGCTCAGGGATTCGATCTTGCAACCTTTCGGTTACTAGTACAAAGCTCTAACCACTAGGCTATGCTGCGATATGGATTGTGGCAACACGTGATAGACAATTTAAATATCAAAATAAAAAAATGAAGCATTTTAATTAAATTAAGATAATGACTTCCAAATAGAATACAAGATCATTTTATAAAAAAATTGCCTACAATACTGTTTCAAATGTGTATCCTACAGTTCAGGAAAATGTTCTTCACCTCTCGATGGAAAAAAATGCCATATTTTATTTAGACAAGTTAAATCATTAATGGATTACATAAATTGGAAATAAATGTATCCTACACCATGATTTTCCCAATCATAAAATGTGTAGGGTAAGCTACACTGCCATAGAAGATTGGCTGTGGAAAACAAGGAAATTAAATACTTTACTTGAGTTGTATGGAATGATTGTCAAATTGATTAAAATCACCTTGAATCTGCAAAAAAAACAAAACAGGATTCAATTGTTCTGATGATAATACCCAACAGAGGGCAAAATAGTCTTAAAATCAGAACTAAGAGTAAAGTCCAACATCCACTTTAGGGAGAGGTAATGGTGTCCAATAATGGTTGCAATTGAGATCAGCCGTGTAGGTGATTTTTGCGCCAATTACTGGTTTAACTAAAGATCAGCTGGCGATAATCTGGTGGCCATCGATGGTTGCAATTGGCTTAAAGTTTTTAAGTGCCGTTTCCATTGAATTCAAGGTTGCTCACCGTTCTCTGGTACTGAATGCAAACCAGTCCATTCCTTTTAAATCTGTAAGGAGTGTGCAAGTGAACATTTCAGAGAGAAAATTAAATTGGGATTAAGAGTTTTGTTTGAACATGACAAAGCAATTAAGGCACAATCTATATTTTCAAATGTAGGCTATCAATCCCAATCAGAGACAACCAGTTCAATAATTTACTTTCTGAAATGTGCTGTCATTGCGAGTGACGTTGACTCTTTGTGAGTCCTCTGATGTGCTTTTAACGAGGGGGCTGAGGAGTAACTTTTCCCACACTGGGAGCAGGGGTAAGGCTTTTCTAGTTCATGTGTGCCCTGGTGTTGAGTTAATTGTCCCTTTTGGGTGAAACTCTTCCCGCATTGAGAGCATTGGTATGGTTTCTCTCCAGTGTGCATGAGCTGGTGTCTCTTCAGTGCCACCGAAAGCGAGAAATTCTTCCCACAGAGCAAGCACTGGTACGGTTTCTCCCCGGTGTGTGTGCGCTGGTGTTTCTTTAAAGTCCCCTGGAGGGAGAAACTCCTCCCACAGTCAGAGCAAGTGTAAGGTTTCTCCCCCGTGTGTACAGTCTGATGACGTGTCAAGTGGTGTATATGAGTGAAACTTTTCTCACAGTTGGTGCACTGGAAAGGCTTTTCATTGCTGTGCGTGCTCTGGTGTCTTTTTAGGTTGGTAGATGAAGAGAAACTTTTCCCACAGTCAGAGCACAGGAAAGGCCTCTCACCGGAGTGTGTGAGCTGGTGTTTCTTCAAATTGATTCTCTGAGAGAAACTCTTCCCGCACTCACCGCAACTGAACGGTTTCTCCTGCGTGTGCGTGCGCTGGTGGCTGTTGAAGTGTCCCAATTGTATGAAGCGTTTCCCACATTTGGAGCAGTGGTAAGGTCTCTCTCCGCTGTGCGTCCGCATGTGCTGCTTCAGGTTTCCGGACTCTGAGAATGTTTTGCCACACTGGGAACAGCAGTGAGGTTTCTCCACAGGAGCTCGCCAGTCCAGTTCCTG
Organism: Oncorhynchus masou masou; assembly: GCF_036934945.1. NCBI lineage: Eukaryota > Metazoa > Chordata > Actinopteri > Salmoniformes > Salmonidae > Oncorhynchus > Oncorhynchus masou. The sequence continues at coordinate 14,595,187 of NC_088230.1, read as the reverse complement.
TATCAAACTTTTTCCACTCTTCGAGCCCCATTTAGTCTCGGTGCTGGGGCTAGGCCTCTCTGCTGTGAGGGTGAGAATAATTTTGTAAACAAGTAAAAAATGTAGCATCAGCATAAAATAAATAAAATAACATATTTGCTAGAAGGCGTTATAACAACCGGTGTCAGCTCTCTACCACTTCTCCCTTTTCCAGTTAGCATTTTTAGCAGCTGAAGCAAGTACAGAATTTTTCTAGCAATAAAGTCACTTTTTTCAAATCTAATACAGACACCTTCTTCAGAAAGGGATGCTGGCCATAATAGGAGTTGGATAGGAGTGTTTGGCGTTGACAAATGTTCTGAATTAAATTGAATGGAGCTCTATGGCAATACTGACTCAACAAAATCATGTCAATATAAAGGAACTAAATACAAAAAAAAGTCTGCTTTGGGGAATCAACAGCTTTGTTGTGTTTAGAATCATGCTAAATTGTATTTTGAGTGGAACATCTCCTTAAGAACTCAAATGAAGAACGTCATAATGACTTTTTAAACAACACTTCCAGTCCTACTGAAGAGTTGAAATGTTGTTTTTCAAGCCATCGCTTAGGACTACTTGTGCAATTCTTACCTCCACCCTCCTCAATTTTCACTTGGATAACCTCGTCCTCTTCTTTCACTGTTGAAACCTCTTCCTCTTCTTTTTTAAATGTGAAAGTCAACACCTCTTCCTTCACTGTGAAAGCTTCCTCCTCCTCCTTCACTGTGAATGCCTCCTTGTCCTTCATTGTGAAATCCTCCACCTGCACCTCTTCCTCCTCCTCTTTGACGTAAACATTCAGCCCCAGTGTCCCACTGCAATCATCCATCTTCTCTGAAGCCATACTAAAACCCTGCAGGGCTTATGCCTGTACAGCTGGGCTCAATACCTGGAGGGCTGCCGCAGTGTCTGCTGGGTCATGTTCAGTAGGCACGCAATGGAAGACAGTGACCCGAAACGGAGTGAAATGTTGTTTAATAAGCTTGTTTGTGTTTCCTATTTTAAAATGTTTTTCTACAGTATGCGCTAATGAACACGATTCAGGTATTCCTTTTTCCCTTTTAGTCAGTGTCTAATTTAGAACAGGGCCCTGTTCAGATGCAACATTACCGTATGCTCAGATAGACAAAATGTATTCTGCATAAAACTTTTCTGTCATCTAGAAATGGGAATCGTCTAGAACCTATTCATTCCATTTCTATCTGTAAAGTTCAGGATGTTGCACATTAACTAATATAGTACATCACTGGTGTACGTTGGCCTCAAATCAATAACATTTGCTGATCAGTCAAGTGCAATGGAGAAAGGAAAACCCACAGACACTGCAGCTGCCATCAAGGACTGGTGTGACACCTGTGCAGGGCAGCTTACTCTGTCCATTGTTTGGTTCCAGTCTGGACGTTTCGGCAATGCATCAGACCACTATATAGGTTGCACCAGCAATTAAAACTCCCCCTGATGCACTGGACAGTGGACACCACCTAGGCAGAAGACATAACAGTTGGCATTGTTTATCAGAGTGTAAGCAAAGCAAGCAAAGACATTTCAAGATATTGGACACTGTTCTGGCCATCACTATTTACCACAGCCACAAATGGCTAAACCCCACCTATTTCTACAATTAATATTCAATTGATTTGAAACCTAACCCTAAACTTAGGGGCCAAGCTTATGGTCTCTGATTCAGTGGGATTGGGTTAAATGCGGAAGACACATTTCGGTTGAATGCATTCAGTTGTGCAACTGACTACGTATCGCCCTTTCCTTTAACCACACTGCTAAATCAAAAAGAAATTTAAAACACACTGCTAACCTTGACTAACCCTAACCTTAAATGAAGACCAAAAAGGTGAAAAAATGTTTTGAACTTTTACAATATAGTGGCAACTAGTTACAACCCTTTGTTCCCCCTAGTTTAACTTCCAGGTGTGACAAAGCTCTCAAGCTAGGCTACATTATCAAGCACTGTTGCAATAACATCAATGTTTTGTTTCACCCTTTCCCTTTTTCCTGTGTTTTTCTGCGTTAAAGTTCCCCAGTTTTCACCCCATACAGTAGGTGGTGGCATGTACCTAAAACCTTTGTTTGTGGACCACCATAATAGAGCCCCACAGTGGAGTTGTCATAATACCCACAAAACCTAGCGGTCAAAACAGGGAAATGGTTCCAATCGTTTTTCTACCATTCATTTTTTCCATAGGGGATTTTAGAAACACTTAAAATAAGGACTGTTTATAGTGTAGGCATACCCTGGCATGACGTTTTGATAACCATGTAAATCTCTCTCAGACAAGGTACTTTTTATCAATATATTCAGCTCTATTTACTCCAAATTTGAAAATGCTACTTAGCATCAAAGTAGACATCATGCAAGACTACAAATCCCTGCAAGCTCCTGTAAGTCATCTCTGACAACTTTGTTAGCAGGTAGTGTCAATTTAAAACTTACGTAAAACAGTTCACAGAATTGTCAATTCAAAGAAATGTAGCTAATCTATTCATTACTACATTTAGCTAACATTAGATAGTTAATCCAGAGATTCTTACCTTTGTCCTGATTCGGCAGTCTTATCTAGATCATCATGCCATTTGAAGTTGTTTATGATAGCTACATTAGCAGCTAAATATAATTTCCTTTTTGGGTGTTAAATACAGCCGAATATGTTAATGAAAGTCAACTGTGTAAATCTCTCTAGGACAAGGTATCTAAACAAGGTATTTTAACAGAAAAGTAGTTTGATTTAGTTTTGTTTATTTATTTTGGTAGTTTGTATGAATACATGAACCCACATTGGTTCAGTTTTTTGGGAATCCTGTTTCCATCCCGGACAGTAGGTGCAAGCATGCACACTAAAGTGTGATATACCATAATATACCATAACAGAAGAAGCAGCTAGCTAGCTACAACGAGAGGATGAGAAGGATAAAAAGTTTCCGGAGTGGAGGAATATGGTCATATTCAAAATACAAGAACCATTTGCAATTACAGCAGATGAAGGAGCGGAAAGAGTGTGGAAAAGGAAAGGAGCCGAGTGTAGAGGGAAGCGGTGTGGTGAGAAAGATTGGCGTCAAAGTACAAAAAAAAGGGGAAAAAAACATGCTTTCGGTAGCTTAGAAAACAAACCTGATGAGAGTGAGGAGGAATTACCTGCGGTGGCATATACAGGGAAGACCGCCGAGTTCAAGCCTCATCAGGATAATGACTAGGATGATTCTGATGCTGGCTCAGTGGGAGTGAGCTTTTTTGAGAGAATGGATCCTTGCCTTCCGGCTGATCCATGGGGTGTCAGGGTGGGTGGAGAAGAGGTTGGGGAATGTTGAAAATCAGTGAAAGTAACTCGAAGTAGACTTGTAATTATTATTTTATTTTTGTTATTATATTTTTTCTACCCCTTTTTCGTGGTACCAATTGGTAGTTACAGTCTTGTCTCATCGCTGCAAATCCCGTACGGACTCGGAAGAGGCGAATGTCGAGAGCCATGCGTCCTCCAAAAAACAAGCCAACCAGGCCACACAACTTGTTGAAACAGTGCATACTTAAACCGGAAGCCAGCCGCACCACTGTGTTGGAGGTAACACAGTACACCTGGCGTCCGTGTCAGCGTGCACTGCGCCATGCCAGCCACAGGAGTTACTAGTGCGTGATGGGACAAGGACATCCCTGCTGGCCAGACCCCCCCTGAACCCAGATGACGCTGGGCCAATTGTGCACCACCCCATGACTCAAACCCAGAATCTTGTGTCATAGCTAGCACTGCAATGCAGTGCCTTAGACCACTGCGCCACTCGGGAGGCCGACTTGTGATTATTTTTTTTATGTCTTCCATCCAGAGGGAGCAGGCGCTCCACACCACGTGCCTCGGAACAAGACCGGTGACATGCTTTGCTCTCCGGAACAGGGCGTTGTTGAAAGAAATGATAACTGGAGTGGCGTTAAGTGTTGAGGAGGACCAGCTGACGATTGTACTGATAAGTAGGACACGTGAAATCCCGACAACTTTGAGAAAGAAATACTATATCGAAGGTGCCTTGAGATGGCTATGCATATTCATGACGAGGCTAGTAGCAAAGCATCTTTCCATTGAAAACAGGCGGTTGATGTCAACACCCCTCATCGAATATTCAAAAAAGTATTAAAGTAACGAAATGTATCCACCAATCCAAAGAGGAAGAGGCGGGAGCTTGACAGCCCACCATTCCGCTTTGTGGTCAACGAATCCCATTGTTAGAGTGGAGTCATACAGTACCAGTCAAAAGTTTGGACACACATACTCATTCTTTATTTTTACTATTTTCTACATTGTAGAATAGTGAAGACATCAAAATGATGAAATAACACATTTGCAATCATGTAGTAACCAAAAAAAAGGTGTTAAACAAATCCAAATATATTTTATAAATTTACATTCTTCAAAGTTGCCACCCTTGATGATGACAGCTTTGCACATTCTTGGCATTCTCTCAACCAGATTCACCAGGATTACATTTCCAGCAGTCTTGAAGGAGTTCCCACCCACATATGCTAAGCACTTGTTGGCTGCTTTTCCTTCAATCTGTGGTCCAACTCATCTCAAACCATCTCAATTGGGTTGAGGTCAGGTGATTGTCATCTGATGCAGCACTCCATCACTCTCCTTCTTGGTCAAATAGCCCTTACACAGCCTGGAGGTGTGTTGGGTAATTTGGGATGGCGTATCGCTGCAGAATGATGCGGAAGTCATGCTGGTTATGTGTGCCTTGAATTCTAAATAGAGTCGCTGACAGTGTCACCAGCAAAGCACCCACACACCTCCTCCTCCATGCATCATGGTGGGAACCACACGTACAGTGGGGCAAAAAGTATTTAGTCAGCCACCAATTGTGCAAGTTCTCCCACTTACAAAGATGAGCGAGGCCTGTAATTTTCATCATAGGTACACTTCAACTATGACAGACAAAATGAGAATTTTTTTTCTCCAGAAAATCACATTGTAGGATTTATAATACTTATAATACTATAATAATATAATACTTGGTCAATAACAAAAGTTTATCAATAGTTTGTTATATACACTTTGTTGGCAATGACAGAGGTCAAATGTTTTCTGTAAGTCTTTACAAGGTTTTCACACACTGTTGCTGGTATTTTGGCCCATTCCTCCATGCAGATCTCCTCCAGAGCAGTTATGTTTTGGGGCTGTTGCTGGGCAACATGGACTTTCAACTCCCTCCAAAGATTTTCTATGGAGTTGAAATCTGGAGACTGGCTAGGTCACTCCAGGACCTTGAAATGCTTCTTACGAAGCCATTCCTTCGTTGCCCGGGCAGTGTGTTTGGGATCATTGTCATGCTGAAAGACCCAGTCACGTTTCATCTTCAATGTCCTTGCTGATGGAAGGAGGTTTTCACTCAAAATCTCACGATACATGGCCCCATTCATTCTTTCCTTTACACGGATCAGTCGTTCTGGTCCCTTTGCAGAAAAACCGCCCCAAAGCATGATGTTTCTACCCCCATGCTTCACAGTAGGTATGGTGTTCTTTGGATGCAACTCAGCATTCTTTGTCCTCCAAACACGACAAGTTGAGTTTTTACCAAAAAGTTATATTTTGGTTTCATCTGACCATATGACATTCTCCAAATCTTCTTCTGGATCATCCACATGCTCTCTAGCAAACTTCAGACGGGCCTGGACATGTACTGGCTTGAGCAAGGGGACACGTCTGGCACTGCAGGATTTGAGTCCCTGGTGGCGTAGTGTGTTACTGATGGTAGGCTTTGTTACTTTGGTCCCAGCTCTCTGCAGGTCATTCACTAGGTCCCCACGTGTGGTTCTGGGATTTTTGCTCACCGTTCTTGTGATCATTTTGACCCCACGGGGTGAGATCTTGCGTGGAGCCCCAGATCGAGGGAGATTATCAGTGGTCTTGTATGTCTTCCATTTCCTAATAATTGCTCCCACAGTTGATTTCTTCAAACCAAGCTGCTTACCTATTGCAGATTCAGTCTTCCCAGCCTGGTGCAGGTCTACAATTTTGTTTCCGGGGTCCTTTCACAGCTCTTTGGTCTTGGCCATAGTGGAGTTTGGAGTGTGACTGTTTGAGGTTGTGGACAGGTGTTTTTTATACTGATAACAAGTTCAAACAGGTGCCATTAATACAGGTAACGAGTGGAGGACAGAGGAGCCTCTTAAAGAAGAAGTTACAGGTCTGCGAGAGCCAGAAATCTTGCTTGTTTGTAGGTGACCAAATACTTATTTTCCACCATAATTTGCAAATAAATTAATTAAAAATCCTACTGTGTGATTTTCTGGATTTTTTTTCTCATTTTGTCTGTCATAGTTGGAAGTGTACCTATGATGAAAATTACAGGCCTCTCATCTTTTTAAGTGGGAGAACTTGCACAATTGGTGGCTGACTAAATACTTTTTAGTATATAAAAATATATACTTCTGTGTATTGATTTTAAGAAAGGCATTGGTGTTTATGGTTAGGTACAGTCGTGCAACGATTATGCTTTTCGCAAATGCACTTTTGTTAAATCATCCCCGTGTTGCATCGATTATATGCGTCGCAGGACACGCTAGATAAACTAGTAATATCATCAACCATGTGTAGTTAACAAGTGACTATGATTGATTGATTGTTTTTTTATAAGATAAGCTTAATGCTAGCTCGAAACTTACCTTGGCTTCTACTGCATTCGCGTAACAGGCAGGCTCCTCGTGGAGTGCAATGAGAAGCAGGTGGTTAGAGCGTTGGACTAGTTAACTGTAAGGTTGCAAGATTGAATCCCCAGGGCTGACAAGGTAAAAATCTGTGGTTCTGCCCCTGAACAAGGCAGTTAACCCACCTGTTCCTAGGCAGTCATTGAAAATAAGAATGTGTTCTTAACTGACTTGCCTAGTTAAATAAAGGTGTAAAAAAATAAATAGGCAAAATGGTGTCCAAAAATACCGATTTCTGATTGTTAAGAAAACATGAAATCGGCCCCAATTAAATCGGCCATTCCGATTAAATCGGTCAACCTCTAGTCCAAAGGACATATTTCCACAAGTCTAAAGTCCATTGCTTGTGTTTCTAGGCCCAAGCAAGTCTCTTCTTATTATTGGTGCCCTTTGGTAGTGGTTTCTTTGCAGCAATACGGCCAGAAAGGCCTGATTCATGCAGTTTCCTCTGAGACGTGTCTGTTACTTGAACTCTGAAGCATTTATTTGGGCTACAATTTCTGAGGCTGGTAAACTCTAATGAACTTGTCCTCTGCAGGAGAGGTAACTCTGGGTCTTCCTTTCCTGTGGCGGTCCTCATGAGAACCAGTTTCATCATAGCCCATGATGGTTTTTGCGAATGCACTAGAAGAAACTTTCAACGTTCTTGACATTTTCCAAATTGACTGACCTTTATGTCTTAAAGTAATGATAACTGTTGTTTCTTTGCTTATTTGAGCTGTTCTTGCAAAAATATGGACTTGGTCTTTTATCAAATAAGGTTATCTTCTGTACACCACCCCTAACTTGTCACAATACAACTGATTGGCTCAAACGCATTTAGAAGGGAAGAAATTCCACAAATTACAAGCACACCTGTTAATTGAAATTCATTCCAGGTGAATACCTAATGAAGCTGGTTGAGAGAATGCCAAGAGTGTGCAAAGCTGTCAAGGCAATAAGGTGGCTACTTTGAAGAAGCTCAAATATAATTATATTTTGATTTGATTGACACTTTTTTTGGTTACTACATGATTCCAGTGTGTTTTTTCATAGTGCTGAGGTCTTCACTATTCCTCTACAATGTAGAACATAGTAAAAATAAAGAAAAACCCTTGAATGAGTAGGTGTGTCCAAACTTTTGACTGGTAATGTAGGTATCTCATCATTACATCCAAATCTCTGATGAGCTTGAATTTGGCAGGTCGTGTAATGGTGGAAGGGGATGCAATGTTTGATTCTGTTGGCGCGAGTTAAGTTGGTAAGAATAACTGAACAATGTTAATAAATAAGAATGAAGCTAAAAAAGCTAAAGTTGGAATTGAATTGCAGTTTCTGGTTGGAGTACGTTTCATGAATAAGGATTTTTATTTGGGAGACCCGTTTGCAGTTACAAAGAGAGTGAAGGAAGAATTGTGAAAGGTGGAGTTGGTCAGATTGACCAGGAGTAGTATGTTGGTGTTTCATGTGTATCGAATAAGCAAAAGGAGAAAACTCTGTGGCTCCATAAACTTTCAATGCACGAAGTGGAGAGTTATGATTTTTAGAGTAAGGCACTGAAGAAAGGTGTCATATATGGTGTCTCACTGGATCGAGGCTTCATGGTTTAGGGACAACATGCCAGGAATAGTTAGGGCACGTTGATTAACACGTACTGTGAATGGAAAGGAGGAAAGGCTTTCTGTACTGTATATGAAGTTGTATACGTACAAAAAACAATACAATATCATTTTTAAAGTAAGGCAATGTGTCAAGTATTTGCAGATGGAATATCAGTTTGAGTCTGAGGATGCACGATGCTGCAATTGTGATGGGAATCATGTTCCAGAGAAGGAGGTCAAAGTAGTAAGGATCAAGGCTGTTGAGTAGGTCTATGCGGAGGCAGTGAAAATTGTTGAAGGAGAGAGTAGACGTGAAAGAGGCGTGGAGAAGTCAGAGAATAGCCAGACTTGTAAATGGGCTAAGGAACAGAAGTTGTGTTTATGAGAAACGCCATCAGTGTGTGCTTTGCAAGCAATGTAGAAGATGAAGGCGCGGCAAGAGCGAGGTGAACGGATAGACATGGTTATGGATAGTGAGGAAGGAGAGCCGAGTGTAGTGGGAAGAGGGGTGTTGAGGAAGAATGGTGTCAGACATGATAAAGAACAATCTGGACCAGTAGGAGTGGAATTTTGGGAGGAAGTGGATCCCTTGCCTTTTGGCAGATCCATTTGTGGTTTCATGGTGGGTGAGAAAGGATTTGAGTGAAGTTGAATCCGTGAAGGTAACCTGCAGTGGACTTGTGATATTTGTTTGTGTTTCTTCTGACTAGAGGGCGAAGGCACTCAACTTGGGTCTAGATCGGTTTCTTGCTTTGCTCTTAGGAACAGGGCACCATTGAAAGGAGTGATTTATGGGGTAGCGTCATGTGCGGAGGTGGTACAATTGAAGTTGAAAATTCTTGTTGTTTGTGATGCCCACTGTTTGGTACGACGCAGACCCGGTGGGGAGCATGGTGAAACAGTCATTGTCAGTCCTTTTGAGTTGAGTCTCTACCAGACAAAGTCATATTAGGATATATCAGTTATACTGTTAGAGCTTTTGTGACGAATCCACTGAGGTGTTTCACGTGTAACGTTTATGGCCATCTTGCAGCAGTGTGTAGGAGGGAGATGTGGGAAGTGTGCTGGAGGGCATGGGACAGACGATTGTGTAGTTTAGGTGGATAAAGTTGCGTCAATTATAGGGGTGCTCATGTTGCTGGGGATCGGAAGTGTCCGGTGCAAGACAGGCAGATTTATGTGGACAGAGTCAAAGTAGTGCAGAGGGTGTCGCACGCGGAGGTTGGATCAAGGGTGAGGGATCCTGAGAGGACCCCTGTGAGTAGTAGATCTGTGCCTGTACAGAGAGATAGGGTAAGGAGTGAGTTATGCTTCAGTAAGCTTGGCTTCTTAGATGTCATAGCAATGGTTAGCAACTGTATCGCAGAAATGGAGCGTAAACCACAGAAAATAGATGTGATGGCAGCTGCAGAGAAGTATTTGGGTATTTGAGATTTGACTTCAGAAGTGTTACGGGGTGTGTTGGGGGGGTGGTGTCCCATCCTCCCAGGATGTTGGCATGGGCAGGAGCAGATAGGGTCAAAGTAGTGGAATGGGGTAGTGGGTTTTTAATGAACGTAGGTGTCAACTGCAGAGAAGTACCTGGGTGTATGAGATTTTACTGCAGAAGAGTTAATGTGGTAAACATGGTATGTGGTAAATAGTGGTAAACACACTACATGACCAAAAATAGGTGGACACCTGCTCGTCATACATCTCATTCCAAAATCATGGGCATTAATATGGAGTTGGTCCCCACCTTTACTACTATAACAGCCTCTACTCTTCTGGGAAGGCGTTCCACTAGATGTTGGAACATTGGAAGTAAGTCCCCGCAGCAATCAGCCACAAGACCATTAGGGAGGTCGGGCACTAATGTTGGGCAAATAGGCCTGGCTGAGGTCAGGGCTCTGTGAAGGCCAGTCAAGTTCTTCCACACCAATCTCAATAAACCATTTCTGTACGGACCTCGCTTTGTGTACGGGGGCATTGTCATTCTGAAACAGGAAGGGGCCTTCCACAAACTGTTGCCACAAAGTTGGGAGCACAGAATCGTCTAGAATGTCATTGTATGCTGTACCATTAAGATTTCCCTTCACTAGAACTAAAGGGCCTAGCCCAAACCATGAAGAACAGCCCCAGACCATTCCTCCTCCACCCAACTTTACAGTTGGCACTATGCATTCAGGCAGGTAGTGTTCTCTTGGCATCTGCCAAAACCAGATTCGTCCGTCGGACTGCCAGATGGTGAAGCGTGATTAATTTACTCCAGTGAAAGCATTTCCACTGCTCCAGTCAAATGGCTGCGAGCTTTCAACATTCCAGCTGATGCTTGGCATGGCGAATGGCGATTTTAGGCTTGTGTGCTGCTGCTCGGCCATGGAAACCCATTTCATGAAGCTCCCGATGAACAGTTATTGTGCTGGCATTGCTTCCAGAGGCACTTTGGAACTCAGTAGTGAGTGCTACAACAGAGGACAGATTTTTATGTACCATGCGCTTCAACACTTGGTGGTCACGCTCAGTGCGCTTGTGTGGCCTACCACTTCGCGGCTGAGCTGTTGTTGCACCTAGACGTTTCCACTCCACAATAACAGCAGTTACAGCCGAACGAGGCAGCTCTAGCAGGGCAGAAATTTGATGAACTGACTTGTTGGAAAGGTGGCATCCTATGACGATGCCACGTTGAAAGTCACTGAGCTCTTCAGTAACGCCATTCCACTGACAATGTTTGTCTATGGAGATTGCATGGCGGTGTGATCGATTTTATACACCTGTCAGCAACGGGTGTGGCTGAAATAGCCGAATCCACTAATTTGAAAGGGTGACCACATACTTTTGTATATATAGTGTAGGTGTTAAGATTAGTTGGTGGTGCATTTGTTTCCTTCTCCTTTTAGGAACAGGAATAACTGGATGTCAGAAGGTGAATTCACCAATTTGTAAGTCGCTCTGGATAAGAGCGTCTGCTAAATGACTTAAATGTAAATGTAAGAGAATTTCATGTAGGTAGGCCGTAACTGGCCTCACACTTCAGTACAGTAGGTGGCAGTGTATGCACTATGAAGATGGATACGATCCACCAACCCAATCCCAAAGAAGAAGAAAAAACAGCAAATATAATACTTGGCCTATGCAGTGGTAGTGGAGGGTAAAAACACTTTACTCACCTTTTTAATTTGCGCTACAGTTTACACACCTTTTGCGGAAAAATGCATTAAAAGTACAGCAAGTGTTACTTTCACCGCGGCCGACAAATCAGAGTTGACCACCTATTAGTTATTTACCACTACATCGGGCCTATATTGATTTCCAAAACGAATAAAACATCGATATCAAGCTAACAAATCTAACGTTAGCTAGTTAGTTAGCTAAATAACTCGTCTAGCAAGGACACAATCAGATAGTTTACTATCCAACTTAACCGCATTTACCATTGAGTTAGCTAGCAACAGTTCATGTTTCTAGCTAGCTAACGTTAGCAAGCTAGCCAAGTAACGTTAGCTAGCTTGCTAAATTGTTAACGTTACACAAGTAAAACTACTCACAAATGAAGGAAACGTTACTTACTTGAGCAAACAAACTTTGCATTCCAATCTACTACATGAACAGATAACTAAAAATGCTCAAATATCTACTGAATGGGTGTCGCTAATATAAAGAATAGTGAGGAGGAGCTCCGCGGAACCTTAGTGTCCGGAAGTAATTTAGCCATTCATTGTAGTCATTGCGATTTGTGCAGTTGCTATTTTCTCGAGTTTTCTCGTGCCAATTAAATCGTGACATTCCTGGATTACGCATTATATGAATAAAGGCCGATTTAATAAACAAATAAGAGAGACAGTTGAAAAAAGGTTAAGGATACCAGACTGTGTACATATATGGTTGTGTTGGCAAAATCCCTAAATATGCCATCGAGCCAAGCGGGGAGAGGCTGCCCGTTGTCCCAGTTACAAGACGAGTCCGATAAATTCAGCCAGTGCTTAGGAGGTGCCAGAACAAAAAGTGTGCACGCACGAGAGAAAAATAATCAACTCAATAACAAAGAATTGTATGCATGTCATCGCATTTGAGCCTGTGTAGACTTTGTGATTTTAACAGAAGTACCGTGAATTTTGGTTAGTATTGTTCATCCCAAACATATTTTGTTTTGGGGGATATTTTACTAACCCCGTACAGTAGGTGGCGGCAATACACCGAGTGTAGTCTGCCAATAAACCTAAAAAAAATATATAAGAATAAATAGCTCATTATACGTGCATATTGCAGTAGGGGGTAACAGAATTTGTACACATGGGGAAACATTTTTAGTAGCCTACGGTCAGGGAGAAATATGGCCTATATTATACAATGATGCTTCATTTTAACACGACTGGAGACTTTGGCAGAATCTTTAATATTGCACAAATGATTGAAATAATAGGCTACTCTGACACTTGACAAACTGAGAATCTGAGATCAATAAAAACGACCTCATCTTGAATATCGTCAGCATGCTGTTCACTTAAAGATTTGCTGCTCGTTTCCAACTGTAGGCTATGCAATCCACAGCTAGGCAATTTTTTAAGCTAATGATCCTCTGTGGCTAAATTATAGGCATTCTCATGGTGTAGTAGGCTATTCTGAATTGTTACATTTCTTTCCGAACAGAATTGCAGTTTCTGGTTGGAGTACGTTTCATGAATAAGGATTTTTATTTGGGAGACCCGTTTGCAGTTACAAAGAGAGTGAAGGAAGAATTGTGAAAGGTGGAGTTGGTCAGATTGACCAGGAGTAGTATGTTGGTGTTTCATGTGTATCGAATAAGCAAAAGGAGAAAACTCTGTGGCTCCATAAACTTTCAATGCACGAAGTGGAGAGTTATGATTTTTAGAGTAAGGCACTGAAGAAAGGTGTCATATATGGTGTCTCACTGGATCGAGGCTTCATGGTTTAGGGACAACATGCCAGGAATAGTTAGGGCACGTTGATTAACACGTACTGTGAATGGAAAGGAGGAAAGGCTTTCTGTACTGTATATGAAGTTGTATACGTACAAAAAACAATACAATATCATTTTTAAAGTAAGGCAATGTGTCAAGTATTTGCAGATGGAATATCAGTTTGAGTCTGAGGATGCACGATGCTGCAATTGTGATGGGAATCATGTTCCAGAGAAGGAGGTCAAAGTAGTAAGGATCAAGGCTGTTGAGTAGGTCTATGCGGAGGCAGTGAAAATTGTTGAAGGAGAGAGTAGACGTGAAAGAGGCGTGGAGAAGTCAGAGAATAGCCAGACTTGTAAATGGGCTAAGGAACAGAAGTTGTGTTTATGAGAAACGCCATCAGTGTGTGCTTTGCAAGCAATGTAGAAGATGAAGGCGCGGCAAGAGCGAGGTGAACGGATAGACATGGTTATGGATAGTGAGGAAGGAGAGCCGAGTGTAGTGGGAAGAGGGGTGTTGAGGAAGAATGGTGTCAGACATGATAAAGAACAATCTGGACCAGTAGGAGTGGAATTTTGGGAGGAAGTGGATCCCTTGCCTTTTGGCAGATCCATTTGTGGTTTCATGGTGGGTGAGAAAGGATTTGAGTGAAGTTGAATCCGTGAAGGTAACCTGCAGTGGACTTGTGATATTTGTTTGTGTTTCTTCTGACTAGAGGGCGAAGGCACTCAACTTGGGTCTAGATCGGTTTCTTGCTTTGCTCTTAGGAACAGGGCACCATTGAAAGGAGTGATTTATGGGGTAGCGTCATGTGCGGAGGTGGTACAATTGAAGTTGAAAATTCTTGTTGTTTGTGATGCCCACTGTTTGGTACGACGCAGACCCGGTGGGGAGCATGGTGAAACAGTCATTGTCAGTCCTTTTGAGTTGAGTCTCTACCAGACAAAGTCATATTAGGATATATCAGTTATACTGTTAGAGCTTTTGTGACGAATCCACTGAGGTGTTTCACGTGTAACGTTTATGGCCATCTTGCAGCAGTGTGTAGGAGGGAGATGTGGGAAGTGTGCTGGAGGGCATGGGACAGACGATTGTGTAGTTTAGGTGGATAAAGTTGCGTCAATTATAGGGGTGCTCATGTTGCTGGGGATCGGAAGTGTCCGGTGCAAGACAGGCAGATTTATGTGGACAGAGTCAAAGTAGTGCAGAGGGTGTCGCACGCGGAGGTTGGATCAAGGGTGAGGGATCCTGAGAGGACCCCTGTGAGTAGTAGATCTGTGCCTGTACAGAGAGATAGGGTAAGGAGTGAGTTATGCTTCAGTAAGCTTGGCTTCTTAGATGTCATAGCAATGGTTAGCAACTGTATCGCAGAAATGGAGCGTAAACCACAGAAAATAGATGTGATGGCAGCTGCAGAGAAGTATTTGGGTATTTGAGATTTGACTTCAGAAGTGTTACGGGGTGTGTTGGGGGGGTGGTGTCCCATCCTCCCAGGATGTTGGCATGGGCAGGAGCAGATAGGGTCAAAGTAGTGGAATGGGGTAGTGGGTTTTTAATGAACGTAGGTGTCAACTGCAGAGAAGTACCTGGGTGTATGAGATTTTACTGCAGAAGAGTTAATGTGGTAAACATGGTATGTGGTAAATAGTGGTAAACACACTACATGACCAAAAATAGGTGGACACCTGCTCGTCATACATCTCATTCCAAAATCATGGGCATTAATATGGAGTTGGTCCCCACCTTTACTACTATAACAGCCTCTACTCTTCTGGGAAGGCGTTCCACTAGATGTTGGAACATTGGAAGTAAGTCCCCGCAGCAATCAGCCACAAGACCATTAGGGAGGTCGGGCACTAATGTTGGGCAAATAGGCCTGGCTGAGGTCAGGGCTCTGTGAAGGCCAGTCAAGTTCTTCCACACCAATCTCAATAAACCATTTCTGTACGGACCTCGCTTTGTGTACGGGGGCATTGTCATTCTGAAACAGGAAGGGGCCTTCCACAAACTGTTGCCACAAAGTTGGGAGCACAGAATCGTCTAGAATGTCATTGTATGCTGTACCATTAAGATTTCCCTTCACTAGAACTAAAGGGCCTAGCCCAAACCATGAAGAACAGCCCCAGACCATTCCTCCTCCACCCAACTTTACAGTTGGCACTATGCATTCAGGCAGGTAGTGTTCTCTTGGCATCTGCCAAAACCAGATTCGTCCGTCGGACTGCCAGATGGTGAAGCGTGATTAATTTACTCCAGTGAAAGCATTTCCACTGCTCCAGTCAAATGGCTGCGAGCTTTCAACATTCCAGCTGATGCTTGGCATGGCGAATGGCGATTTTAGGCTTGTGTGCTGCTGCTCGGCCATGGAAACCCATTTCATGAAGCTCCCGATGAACAGTTATTGTGCTGGCATTGCTTCCAGAGGCACTTTGGAACTCAGTAGTGAGTGCTACAACAGAGGACAGATTTTTATGTACCATGCGCTTCAACACTTGGTGGTCACGCTCAGTGCGCTTGTGTGGCCTACCACTTCGCGGCTGAGCTGTTGTTGCACCTAGACGTTTCCACTCCACAATAACAGCAGTTACAGCCGAACGAGGCAGCTCTAGCAGGGCAGAAATTTGATGAACTGACTTGTTGGAAAGGTGGCATCCTATGACGATGCCACGTTGAAAGTCACTGAGCTCTTCAGTAACGCCATTCCACTGACAATGTTTGTCTATGGAGATTGCATGGCGGTGTGATCGATTTTATACACCTGTCAGCAACGGGTGTGGCTGAAATAGCCGAATCCACTAATTTGAAAGGGTGACCACATACTTTTGTATATATAGTGTAGGTGTTAAGATTAGTTGGTGGTGCATTTGTTTCCTTCTCCTTTTAGGAACAGGAATAACTGGATGTCAGAAGGTGAATTCACCAATTTGTAAGTCGCTCTGGATAAGAGCGTCTGCTAAATGACTTAAATGTAAATGTAAGAGAATTTCATGTAGGTAGGCCGTAACTGGCCTCACACTTCAGTACAGTAGGTGGCAGTGTATGCACTATGAAGATGGATACGATCCACCAACCCAATCCCAAAGAAGAAGAAAAAACAGCAAATATAATACTTGGCCTATGCAGTGGTAGTGGAGGGTAAAAACACTTTACTCACCTTTTTAATTTGCGCTACAGTTTACACACCTTTTGCGGAAAAATGCATTAAAAGTACAGCAAGTGTTACTTTCACCGCGGCCGACAAATCAGAGTTGACCACCTATTAGTTATTTACCACTACATCGGGCCTATATTGATTTCCAAAACGAATAAAACATCGATATCAAGCTAACAAATCTAACGTTAGCTAGTTAGTTAGCTAAATAACTCGTCTAGCAAGGACACAATCAGATAGTTTACTATCCAACTTAACCGCATTTACCATTGAGTTAGCTAGCAACAGTTCATGTTTCTAGCTAGCTAACGTTAGCAAGCTAGCCAAGTAACGTTAGCTAGCTTGCTAAATTGTTAACGTTACACAAGTAAAACTACTCACAAATGAAGGAAACGTTACTTACTTGAGCAAACAAACTTTGCATTCCAATCTACTACATGAACAGATAACTAAAAATGCTCAAATATCTACTGAATGGGTGTCGCTAATATAAAGAATAGTGAGGAGGAGCTCCGCGGAACCTTAGTGTCCGGAAGTAATTTAGCCATTCATTGTAGTCATTGCGATTTGTGCAGTTGCTATTTTCTCGAGTTTTCTCGTGCCAATTAAATCGTGACATTCCTGGATTACGCATTATATGAATAAAGGCCGATTTAATGAACAAATAAGAGAGACAGTTGAAAAAAGGTTAAGGATACCAGACTGTGTACATATATGGTTGTGTTGGCAAAATCCCTAAATATGCCATCGAGCCAAGCGGGGAGAGGCTGCCCGTTGTCCCAGTTACAAGACGAGTCCGATAAATTCAGCCAGTGCTTAGGAGGTGCCAGAACAAAAAGTGTGCACGCACGAGAGAAAAATAATCAACTCAATAACAAAGCATTGTATGCATGTCATCGCATTTGAGCCTGTGTAGACTTTGTGATTTTAACAGAAGTACCGTGAATGTTGGTTAGTATTGTTCATCCCAAACATATTTTGTTTTGGGGGATATTTTACTAACCCCGTACAGTAGGTGGCGGCAATACACCGAGTGTAGTCTGCCAATAAACCTAAAAAAAAAAATATAAGAATAAATAGCTCATTATACGTGCATATTGCAGTAGGGCGTAACAGAATTTGTACACATGGGGAAACATTTTTAGTAGCCTACGGTCAGGGAGAAATATGGCCTATATTATACAATGATGCTTCATTTTAACACGACTGGAGACTTTGGCAGAATCTTTAATATTGCACAAATGATTGAAATATTAGGCTACTCTGACACTTGACAAACTGAGAATCTGAGATCAATAAAAACGACCTCATCTTGAATATCGTCAGCATGCTGTTCACTTAAATATTTGCTGCTCGTTTCCAACTGTAGGCTATGCAATCCACAGCTAGGCAATTTTTTAAGCTAATGATCCTCTGTGGCTAAATTATAGGCATTCTCATGGTGTAGTAGGCTATTCTGAATTGTTACATTTCTTTCCGAACAGTCAGCAGTAATTATATAACTTTGGCAAATGTATTCAATTTATCTTGGGTACTGCAGCTCCTCCAGAACCCAAAATAATGCTAATTTAATCATTCTCCTATTTGTTTAAAATGCAGTGGTAAACATTGGATTCATTGTGATTTACATATCTTACAGTCTTGTACCCTTAAACCTTTTAAAACTGACTATAGTATTTGTTAATTAAATTTGACTTTATTTATATAATGAGTAATCCAGTAATGTCACGAGTTAATTGACACAGGAATACTCTAGAAAATAGCAACTCTACAGATTTAATATTTAACTGTCTTAAAATACAGTTCAATTTATTTTTGTAGGGTAAGAAAATGTGTTTTTTTGTTTTTAAATTTACATTTCTGTATATGAAATTTGGCCAAAAGAATAATGAAATTAAGTACATAAAAATGTTTCAGCTTATTTCTATCATATGTAAAGAATCCAAGCAGTACATCTCTCCACAATAGAGTAAAATCTTCATAAATGTGTTCAATTATAAATCTACTGACGTCTTGCCACAGTTTTCTTACATGAATACAATGCCAAAAAAGATGCAACACTGTTTCATTACAAAAGGTCATTACAAAAGGAGCCATTTGAGTTGATGTTTTCCTCAAACTTCTTTGTTTAGTGGTTGGCAGGATAATATTTATGAATAATTTTAAAGGAAACTTCCTTACTTTTTTTGACAAGTAGGTATATGTGTGGCAACATCCAAACTTTTTTCCAACAGATATTATCAATAAATCCATTCCAATAAGGCATGACATAAGGTATAGATACAACATCCTGCTAAAACAAGGTTCGTATCGCTCTGTTGTTGAATGGACCAAAAGAGAAACAAATCTTTCCTACTGATGAGTCAACAGGGTCAATAGAAGGTAGGCTCTGAGGGTCAGGTCTTGACACATTCCTGAATTGTTTTTTTTTAATTGACCTTTATTTAACCAGGCAAGTGAGTTAAGAACAAATTCTTATTTTCAATGACGGCCTAGGAAAAGTGGGTTAACTGCCTGTTCAGGGGCAAAACGACAGATTTGTACCTTGTCAGCTCGGGGGTTTGAACTTGCAACCTTCCGCTCTAACCACTAGGCTACCCTTTATGTGTTACAGGGACCTAGTAAAGTGATAAGAATGCCTTATAACTGAGTAAAAGACCCTCTACATTTACCAGTTGGCTCACCAATAGGATATTATTTCAGAACCAATATTCTAAAAACAAAGAAGTATTTTTATACAATATATCCCGATTATTCCATATATAATATCTGTGTGGAGAAACATTGTGTTTATAAATTAAGGACCATGACAAGAAAACCTGCCGATGAAAAGCTGAAAGTTTCACTGGAATTTTGTCAATATTGTAATTGCAAAACAACATGAAGTTAAGGCCACCAAAAGTAGAGAAGACACAATGAGGAATAAAATTCCAGATAGAAGTGGGTCTTCTTAGGAATTGTTTTATCCAATTGATCTTAAAAGTATTATTTAAAGTAGTAAAGTCCAGAAAATTCAGTCCACCATTCTCATAAGTGTTCATTACAACAGTTTTCCTAATGTAATGGGTACGGTTTCTCCAAAGAAAGTTGAAAAGCATCTGGTCTATCTCCTTGCTTATTTTACTGTCAAGATATAAAGAGAGAACGCCATATGTTAGTCTAGAGATACCTTCGGCCTTGGTTATTAGGACTCTACCTTTTAAACATAAGTCCCTCTGTAGCCATTGATTTAGCTTCTTCTGGGTATTTTTAATAAGAGGTTTAAAATTTAGTACGCCTCTAGACTTTTGATCCTTTGTAATGGTTCTGCCTAAATATGTAAGTTCTTACCACAATATGAAGATGTCACACAATCTTTGACAGCTATGAGTTCACAGTTATTAATGTTAAGATATAGACCAGACGCTTTGGAAAAGGATTGTATATCACATTGATCGATATGGGAATTTGGTTAGCGTCTTACAGAAAAAACGTAGTATCATCAGCCTTATAATCATTTCTTTACCACCTATGGAAATACCTTGTACAGGACTATTATTTAAAGAATTTGCATGAAGTTGGGTGATTAAATAAAAACAGGAAGAGATAGGACATTTTTTTGCATAGGGAGTCTTAATAGCCTTACAGAAAAAATCCCCAAAGCCAAGTCTCTCAGGGGAGTGGAAGAGAAACTGATCCTCTACAGTGTCAAATGCTTTCTAAAAATCTAAAAATAATATGAGCTATCCTCAGTTATTAGGTCTGAGTAGTCAAGTATGTCTAATACTAGTCTGACATTGTTAGAAATATGTCTGTTCCCCATGAAGCCAGACTGTGTTTCATCAATGATTGCATCCAGAACTTCTTTAATTATTTTTGCAAGTAGCAAGGCTAATGTCTTACAGTCATTATTAAGAAGACAAATTGGACGCCAGTTATCGATGAGCAGCACTTCTTTTTATATGCTTAGGTATCAGTGTTATTAACCCCTGACTCATTGTAGGAGGGAGAACATTGTTTTTAATACTCTCTAAAAAACACTTCAAATAGGAAGGGAGCTATTTGTTCAGAAAATAATTTGTAATTCCATCAACACCTGGTGATTTATTGTTCTTTAGATGTTTGATAGACTCTATAATCTCTTCAGCTTTGATGGGTTCATCACACTGTTTAGATTCTATATCACTGATAGAGTAAACATTATTTAGTGAGTTATTTAGCGATTCATTTTTGGTCATTTGTAATAACACCATCAATGTTAAATGTATGGATAGTGTTATTTTTAGAGTGAAATTTCTCAAGTCTAAAGAAATAGGATGAATTCTGTTCTCCCTCCTCAATCCATTTTTCCTAGATCTAATAAAGGCTCCTTCTGCTTTTAATCTATATATATTATCCAGTTTATTTTGCTTATATATATATATATATATATATATATATATATATATATATATATATATATATCGTAGTGATGAGCCTATAACACTTAGCTTGCTTCATACACATATTTTTTTGAATTCTGAAATGTATTCGAATAAATTACCAAACTATAAAACTATCTAGCCAGCTATGGGTAACTGTAGTTAGCTAGGTACATTCATAGCTTTAGGTTGGTTGTTTTTAAACTCAACTTCAAGATTTCCACCAAGGACGTTGCTTCTCCGATCATCACTCCCCTCGCTTGAGCAAGGGGCATTTAAGGTACACTCGGAGGTAAAACGTCATTCTATGGCTAAGGCTATGGCTTTGACTATGGATCGCAACCAATGAGCCAGATATTTCACCGGATGTATAAATGTTAAGCATCCGGTTGGCGTTTCCGTTTATTACCAAATATGTTTATGATTGGAAGCACAGTGGACGGAAGTGGGAGAAGATGGATCGAGATGGACTTTGGCCTATATTCTGCACATTTTCTCATCGACAAAACATTTGATATCCATACAGTTGTCTGTTTCCAAACTAAAATCTGTACCAAATAGAGTGGACTGCATTTTATAGACTTTACACTTTGCCAAAATTGGGGAAAAAATGATAGTCCTGCGCACTAGGATTAATTTGCTCCCCATTGGAAATGACAGGATCTGGTTTATCCTGGCGTTGTTATAAAAATATTTGATACCACTGTGAAGCAGGCAAGAATAACTATGTACTTCTGGGTCATGGATATTTGGAATCCTTCAGAATAAATGTCCCGTCCTGTTTACTTTGTAAAATAATAATTAGTGCGAAAATGATGGAAATGTGCACAATTATTTATTAATTTCATACTAGTTATCATACAAAGAATAATTAAAATGATTTCTACAAGATAATATGTTTATTTTTTTAAGCCTAATTGGTCAAAATAGTTTGTTGTCTGTGTACTCCTATCGTTTATTGCGCCATACAAAATTATCTGTAGCTTGTGTCACAGTAAAAGGGAGTCCATTCTACTCAGGAGCACTTCTAGTTTACAAATCCACAGAGTTTACACCAAGAGGAGTGTCACTGCTCATTTGGCGGCCCATAAAGAGTGACCAATCAGCTTAAATTCAATAATTTTTTCATACTGCAAATACATATTGCACCATGCACAATTATGTGTATGTTGTGTCTCCATAAAAAGAGTGTCCATTTTACTACGTCCAATATGAATGGGCTAATTAACAATGGGATTGAAAGTGTTTTCTAAAGTTGATTTTTATAATTATAATGTTTTTTATAATATTGTTATTACTGTTTTATTAATAGTATCATTATGAAGCATGTTTTATTTGTATTACTGTTGTTACCTTTAACTATCTAGTAATCATCACTTTTAATGCTGTTAAAAATATTGTCAATAGTATAATATTATTGGTGTTATAAAGGCGATTCACTTTATTCCTGTTTTCATGTTGTTAAACTGCTAACATTTCCTCATAAATTTGTACGAATTCCTACTCTTTGTATTCTTATTTGCATTACTTTTACTTTGAAGGAAAATCGCTGAGTTCATGGCCTTATTCTTGCTCGGTCTTGTTAATTCCTGTCTGCGGAACAGAGGTCTTCACAGACGTATTTTTTGTTATCTGTGACGTTATCCTGATCAATTTCCAGGCAGGCTATTAGTGCAAAAGTAAGTATTCTATCGTTCTTTCTATTTTAAAATATGAGTTGCTATTCAGTGTCGCATCATATTCGGTGAAGAAACCCCGCTCGTTACACCCATGCTATTGAAATTGCCTACGCATAATAATATTATTGCCAGGTCTCTTGCCATAACTCAAATTAATGTACATTTTAAAGCTAGATTAGGGTTCCATTTTATTTTATACAACGATATCACGGTGTTTTGATGCACTCTTGCGTAATAGCCGCCTATTTGTCTTCTTGAATGGTTTAAATGGTTGTGGAATGTGCACATAAATAGCACACCAGCTCCCAAGATCAGGGCCATAATCTGTTAAATCCCCCCCAAAATCAATTCAAAAAGGTACTTTAATAAAGGTCAACGAGCCTGATACAACCTACCAGCCCATCCTATTTATGTCTCAGTAGCTTGGTTTCCATCAATGATTTGTATATACACTAGACCGATAGGGGGCGCGGTGTTGAAGCCACCACGCCTCCATCTTGGCACTCTTTGGAAGCAATAAAAATGCATTTATTAATGTCTTCATTCGTTTTTGCCACATGTATTATATTACAGACATCTTAATGCATACTTTTAAATTATGTTATGTGTTGCTAAACATACAAAACAATATATAAAGATTTTCCTTAAAGTCTATATATTTGAGATGACTTAATGGTATATGTAATTTTGTCCTTAAAACATTTAATTGAAATAATGTAGAATTCCGTTCATTCCTATGGAGGACTTTTCCTACTGGGGAGTGCCAATATGGCTGACTAACTGGTGGCTTCAAAGCCTCAGTAGTCCTTTGTAGCTCAGTTGGTAGAGAATGGCACTTGTAAAGCCAGGGTAAGGGGTTTAATTCCCAGCACCACCCCATACATAAAATGTATACACGCATGACTGCAAGTTGCTTTTGATAAAAGCGTCTGCTAAATGGCATATATTATTATTATTATATTAATGTCCAATACATAGCATAGTATCCATCTGATTGGAGATACAATTTCATACAAATATTCTAAAATCTGCATAGAGAAAATAGTCTTGACACAACTGTGGGAAGCATTAGAGTCTGGAATGCTTTTGACATCTTGTAGAGTTCATGCGCCAACGAATTGAGGATGTTCTGAGGGAAAAAGAGTGCAACTCAATATTAGGAAGTTGTTCCTAATTTTTTGTATGGAGGTTGGAATAATACTGTCAAATTGTGAAAATGATAATGCCCTTTAAGTGTAAGAGAAATGTATTTTACTGCCTGCCTGGTGACATCAGCAGGAGGTAAATTTAGTTAATAGACGAATAAGGAAGAGTTCCAAATCTCTCTTCCAATAACAGCTAGTTTTCAGTTTTCCCTTCCCCATTCAGACCACTCTCAGACATTCCTAGCAAAATTCATAATTGAGAAAATCCTCTTTGCAAAGAAGCATTTTTTTTAGAATATATATATATATTTTACCATTTTAATTAAAAGAATCACAGTAAGGTACTTAATTGTTACCCAGAAGTGACTGGATATTCTTTAAAAAAGGTTGCATTGGACCTTGCCGGGAAGAGTGAGGTGTGCCCAACTACAGAAGTGGGAGTGTAGGCACGCTTTGGCAGTCTTCCGAACTGCTCCACTTGAGCGAGGTCCAACCTGCAGTCTTGTGCCAGTCAGTTGATTAGGGAATGCCTTGCAGGTGTGCTGATTTAGTAATCCTGCACAGGTGTGTTGGGTGAGCATAGCAGTGTCGCAGTCTTTGGCTGGCCTGGTGCTGAAGATAGTTTAGCAATGTGGAAGGCTGCACTGAGTGCCACTGTTCACTGTGCTGCAGCCAGTGCCACTGTCCATAGTGATGCACTGGGAGTCCTTCAGCTACACCCATGCCCATGTCTTTCACAGTGCCACAGACCTTTGAAGAAAATTGAAGGATTTCAGCACCCAAAGAAAATAATGCAGTTAAACAGGACAGACTTAGGTACAATGTACGCATTAAAAAAGTATCAACTGATACGCAAGTCAACTCCATTGAGATGTATGAAGTGGAGTTTACTCAGCTACTCTGGACACTGACAGTTTTTTAGATTAGTGACCTTATTTTGTGGAATATTGTTTTTATTAACAGAACACTTTAGGGCTGTAATGAATTTCGGACGACAGAATGATGCGCAACTAGGATCCCATACTATATACAGGATCCTAGTTGCGGTCCCGAAGCTACTGTAGCACTGTCTGCATTGCCCATCAAATGTATCATTTGTAATATGTAGGTACTTTACCATCCTGCCAACATATTGTAATTTTAATAGCTTATTATATATCGTACATAATTACATAAATATTAAAAAGATAGTGGAACCCAAAATCAAAATTTTCAAATATTTCTCAGCTCAATTTTAGACCATTTGTTTTGTATGAAAATGTCAGGCAACCTTTGATTTTGGAGTGTACTATACCTTTAATGCTAGACTAATTAAATGTTTATGTGTTAGTGTTGAACTTAACTTGCTGAGGACACTGCTTAAAACATGTATATTTTGTTTCCATTGTGAGCTGAGAAAAGCGGAGGAAGAACCATGACGTCCAGACTCCTCCCCCTCCTGGCGTGCATCCCACTCCTCGCCATGCCACTTTTGGCACAGGAGCCCAGCGCTGGGGAAATCCAGGACCTGAGCACCAGAAATGCTGACTTCGCCGCCCGGCTGTACCGTGCCATTGCTAGTACCACTGATGACAACGTCCTTCTGTCCCCATTCACCGTATCTCTGGGTTTAGCTGCATTGATGAGTGGCGCCGACGGCTCTACACGCGAGCAACTCCTTCAGGGCCTGAGTCTGAATGCTCTCGACCACCTAAGGATCCCAGGTATTTAGCCCTAGAGAATAGAGACACAGACCAGTAAGTGGGAGGGTGGTGGTGGGTTCAAATCCCAGGCTAGAGGAGGAAACAAACCAGTAACCGAAGAGTTCCTGGTATCAGATTATTTTGCCGTTGTGCCCTTGAGCAAGGCACTTCACCTCAAAAAAGTTACACTGCTCTGTGGCTGACCCTGTATTGTTTCCATAATTTTTCTGTTTGTTTGTGTTTGTCTGAGTTATTAAAAAAAAAAATACAAATGTACATTTTCAACTGTTTTCTATGCCAGAACTGTTCCAGAGCGTCCGGGATAGCATGGCCCAGAGTGGGTTTGTGAACCAGGGTATCGGCATCCTTCCCCGCCAGCAGTTCAAAGTGGACTCGACCTACCGAGACGTTGTGCAGACCAAGTATGGAGGAAATGTCCAAGGGCTGGACTACAGTGATGGGTCTGCCAAGGACACCATCAACCAGTTTTTCAACACCTACACCAGGGAGCAGGTGAAGGAGGTGGTCAGCGCCATCGACCCCCAGACCCAGATGATGCTAATCACTGCCATTTTCTTTCAAGGTGAGGAGTAGGCACAGGGGTTCAGTAGAACATAGTGCTTGCAACTCCAGGATAATGGGTTCGATTACCTGGAACACCCATACGCAAAAAAGTTGTTTTGGATAAAAGCGTCTGCTAAATGGCAAATGTTATTATTGTTATTATTGTTGTTATTATTATATTATACAGTATTTTACACCTGTATTTTATGACATTTTGTAAACATAACCATGCCCCCAGGCTGAAGCGCAAAAGGGCAGAAGTGTCTGGGAATGAGATTATTGTCAGCACAGTCTGTTTATAAACATATCTTTCCAGGTGACATTTACTGCCGTTGTTGCATATAACAAGGCACCTCACATCTACAAATGCTCTGTTAGCAGTGCTTTTTGTGGGTGATGCTGTGCTGCTCCCAGCCTTGTTCGTGTGTAAGTGAGGTTGGGTATTGTGACATCAACACGCATATCAGTTGTGACAGCAACATGCTGTTTGATTCCCTTTTCTGTTTCTCTCACCAGGCCAGTTTGCCCTCACCTTCAATACCAGCTTCACCCAGGACGAGCGCTTCTACGTGAACAAGTACAAAATTGCCATGGTCCCCATGATGTTCCGCTCCGACAAGTACCACCTGGCGTACGACCGCTCTCTCAAGCTGGGTGTCCTGAAGCTGCCCATGACGGGCGGCGCCGCCATGCTGGTGCTTCTGCCCGACGAGGACGTGGACTACACCTCCATCGACGAGGAGATCACGGGAGAACGCTTCCAAGGCTGGCTCAAACAACTCAAGAGGACGTAGGTTGGATTGGACTACAACAATGGAATGGGTTGCTTATATGAGGTTCATGGGTCGTTCAACCTAACAATGCATCAGATTGTGCTGAAATCGTTTCTGTAGTTAAAAATAAGATTAGCATTCCTGAAACATTATTTTGTTGAAATTTAATTTGATCTGAGAAATTAAGCTAATTGATTGCACCCAATTTTGCCATTTTCATTTCTAGGATTCAAATAATTTTCAATAAATATAGCACCTAACTTCCAATTTGGACAAAAATTCTTCCTAACTTTGGTAGAGTTCTATTGTCGTCTGGTGTTAAGTCAGCGCAATTTCCAAAGGCACGCTAGTTTGTGATTTTGACCTGATAAAGCCAGCGCTCTTCAATTTTCAAACCCTGGTGCCAGGATTGGTAATTTACCTGTCTTATACGAGCGCGCTGATGTGGGAGGGGTGGCAATATCTGAGGTGTATCCTTAAAAACGTGCTCCAAAGTACCAATTTCAGTATGCGCTGGTGGGGATGTTTAAGACCAACCGAAAGCAGCTCTTAGCGGCAACGTGGTTAGTTATGCCATGGATTTTGACTACAGAAGCTCCGCCTATCCAGCTGTGATACACAGTGCCCATATGCACATGGAACAAGAAAGATGTGCTTTTTGTGTCCGTAAACCTCGTATTTAGAAACAGAAAACACAAAAAATGTTTTTTGTTGTTATGCCCAATGCATTCCCCAAGTAGTCAAGACTATCAATATGTGAGACCGCTTTAAAATTCATCTTAATCACCAAAGCTTTAATAAAATATATAGATTGTCAGTAGCAAAACAGTGATTAGACATCCTCCTTTCTGTCTATGCAGGCTATTTAGCCAGGTCCTGTTATTATTTTGGATGTGCGTAAAAACTCCTCCATGTAGGCTGCCCAGGGTATTCGGAAAGTATTTAGACTTTCTCCACATTTTGTTGCGTTACAGCCTTATTCTAAAATGCAGGACATTGTTTTTTTGTCCTCAATCTACACACAATACCCCATAATGATTAAGCAAAACAGATTATAAAACCCCCCTGAAATATCACATTTACATAAGTATTCAGACCCTTTACTCAGTACTTTGTTGAAGCACCTTTGGCAGAGATTACAGCCTCGAGTCTACTTCGTTATGAAGCTTGGCACAGTGGTATTTGGGGAGTTTCTCCAATTCTTCACGACAGATCCTCAAGCTCTGTCAGGTTGGATGGGGAGCGTCGCTGCACAGCTATTTTTCAATCGGGTTCAAATCCGGCCACTGGCTGGGCCAGTCAAGGACATTCAGTGACTTGTTCCGAAGCCACTTCTACGTTATCTTGGCTGTGTGCTTAGGGTCATTGTCCTGTTGGAAGGTGAACCTTCACCCCAGTCGGAGGTCCTGAGCGCTCTAGAGCAGGTTTTCATCAAGGATCTCTCTGTACATTGCACTGTTCATCTTTCCCTTGATTCTGACTAGTCTCCCAGTCCCTGCCGCTGAAAAACATCCCCACAGCATGATGCTGCCACCGCAATGCTTCACCATAGGCATGGTGGCACGTTTCCTCCAGAAGTAATGCTTGGCATTCAGGCCATAGACTTTAATATTGGTTTCATAAGACCAGAGAATCTTGTATCTCATGGTCTTAAAGTCCTTTAGGTGCCTTTTGCTGTCATGTGTCTTTTATTGAAGAGTGGCTTCCGTCTGGCCACTCTACCATAAAGGCCTGATTGGTGGAGTGCAGCAGAGATGGTTGTCCTTCTGGAAGGTTCTATCATTCCCACAGAGGAACTCTGGACGTCTGTCAGAGTGACCATCAGGTTCTTGCTCACCTCCATGACCAAGGCCCTTCTCCCCACCGATTACGCAGTTAGGCCGGGTCGGCCAGCTCAAACTTATTTTATTTAAGAATGATGGAGGCCACTGTGTTCTTGGAGACTTTCAATGCTGCAGACATTTTTTGGTACCCTTCCCCAGATCTGTGCCTCAACGCAATCCTGTCTCAGAGCTCTACTGACAATTCCTTCCATCTCGTGGCTTGGTTTTTGCTCTGACATGCACTGTCAACTGTGGGACCCTATATACAGTGGGGAGAACAAGTATTTGATACACTGCCGATTTTGCAGGTTTTCCTACTTACAAAGCATGTAGAGGTCTGTCATTGTATCATAGATACACTTCAACTGTTAGAGATGGAATCTAAAACATAAATCCAGAAAATCACATTGTATGATTTTTAAGTAATTAATTTGCATTTTATTGCATGACATAAGTATTTGATCACTTACCAACCAGTAAGAATTCCGGCTCTCACAGACCTGTTCGTTTTTCTTTAAGAAGCCCTCCTGTTCTCCACTCATTACCTGTATTAACTGCACCCTGTTTGAACTCGTTACCTGTATAAAAGACACCTGTCCACACACTCAATCAAACAGACTTCAATCTCTCCACAATGGCGAAGACCAGAGAGCTGTGTAAGGACATCAGGGATAAAATTGTAGACCTGCACAAGGCTGGGATGGGATACAGGACAATGGGCAAGGAGCTTGGTGAGAAGGCAACAACTGTTGGCGCAATTATTAGAAAATGGAAGAAGTTCAAGATGATGGTCAATCACCCTCGGTCTGGGGCTCCATGCAAGATCTCACCTCGTGGGGCATCAATGATCATGAGGAAGGTGAGGGATTAGCCCAGAACTACACGGCAGGACCTGGTCAATGACCTGAAGAGAGCTGGGACCACAGCCTCAAAGAAAACCATTAGTAACACACTACGCCGTCATGGATTAAAATCCTGCAGCGTACGCAAGGTCCCCCAGCTCAAGCCAGCGCATGTCCAGGCCCGTCTGAAGTTTGCCAATGACCATCTGGATGATCCAGAGGAGGAATGGGAGAAGGTCATGTGGTCTGATGAGACAAAAATAGATATTTTTGGTCTAAACCCGCTGTGTTTGGAGGAAGAAGAAGGATGAGTACCATGCCAAGAACACCATCCCAACCGTGAAGCATGGAGGTGGAAACATCATTCTTTGGGGATGCTTTTCTGCAAAGGGGACAGGACGACTGCACCGTATTGATAGGAGGATGGATGGGGCCATGTATTGCGAGATCTTGGCCAACAACCTCCTTCCCTCAGACAGAGCATTGAAGATGGGTCGTGGCTGGGTCTTCCAGCATGATAATGACCCGAAACACACTGCCAGGGCAACTAAGGAGTGGCTCCGTAAGAAGCATCTCAAGGTCCTGGAGTGGCCTAGCCAGTCTCCAGACCTGAACCCAATAGAAAATCTTTGGAGGGAGCTGAAAGTCCGTATTTCCCAGCGACAGCCCCGAAACCTGAAGGATCTGGAGAAGGTCTGTATGGAGGAGTGGGCCAAAACCCCTGCTGCAGTGTGTACAAACCTGGTCAAGAACTTCAGGAAACGTATGATAAAATGAAAATGAATTACTTAAAAATCATACAATGTGACTTTCTGGGTTTTTGTTTTAGATTCCGTCTCTCACAGTTGAAGTGTACCTATGATAAAAATTACAGACCTCTACATGCTTTGTAAGTAGGAAAACCTGCAAAATCAGCAGTATATCAAATTCTTGTTCTCCCCACTGTAGACAGGTATGTGCCTTTACAAATCAATGTCCAATCAATTGAATTTACCACAGGTGGACTCCAATCAAGTTGTAGAAACATCTCAAGGGTGATCAATCAACAGGATGCACCTGAGCTCAATTTCGCGTCTCGTAGCAAAGGGTCTGAATTATTATGTAAATAAGGTATTTCTGTTGTTGTTTTTTTATACATTGGCAAACGTTTCGAAAAACCTATTTTCGCCTTGTCATTATGGGATATTGTGTGTAGATTAGACATTTTTATTTAATCAATTTTAGAATAAGGCTGTAACGTAACAAAATGTGGAAAAAAGCAAGCCGTAGTAGACAACCCTTACCCTACTATAACGAAAGTGGTTCAACACTAAAGCACCTGGTGTCTTTCTTATCCTGGCGATGCATTAGCTAAGTGGCCTATCCATAAAAGGTTTCTAAATGGTCTACTCATGCATACTCCATTTGGCTTGTATCCGTTACCATTTCCAGAGTGCCTCTTGTCCGGTTACCAGAGGAGTGCTCCTTCAAGCATAGGCTATTCAGATTATTTCAGTCCTATAACGCCTTATCAACGGTTGTCCTAGGCTATATTTTGCTTATTGAGAATGTGCCTCACACATACAATACAATTTACGGGAGCTTATAGTATTTTTTTTATTTGAGAAGTGCAATGCGTAAAGGCCTATACTCGTTGAAGCCAAATGGGTTTTGTTACTGTAGTTTATGCTATTTAGTAAACTGTAGTATGAATCAACAATGGACTAGGATGAGAATATTCTGTGCCGCAAGCTGAATTGGAGTTGATGAAAAAGTTAGGCAAAAATGCTAACCTCCCGTTATTGGTAATGGTGCGAGGTTAACATGCTTTGGGGGCATGAAAATACCCTCAAATAAAAGGTGTCAGTCGCCTACATATAAAACATTTGATTTCAAATCCAAAATGCTGGAGAATAGAGCCAATGGTGATAGAGCAAACGCTGGAGTATATATTATAATAATTTACTCATTTTCTTTTTTAGAACTTCAAACACTCAACCATTGGCCATACGACCCATTCCTAATGATTATGATGTCACTTCCTGTGCTTTGCAGAAGGCTGGAGGTGCAGCTGCCTAGATTTATACTGGAGCAGTCATACTCCCTGCAGAAGGTCCTGCCAGGCCTCGGGATCAGCGAGGTCTTCCAGGACAGCGCTGACTTCTCTGGCATCGGTGGGGAAACAGGCCTGAGGCTCTCTGAGGTCAGTGTGTGTGTGTGTGAGCTGGTGTTTCTCCATTAGTGTGTGTATCTGTCATTGAGTGTGCATATCTGTGTGTTGTTCATCAGTGTGTATGTGTTTCTCCCTCATGTACGTGTCTGTCAGTGTGTCTCCATAAGTGCGTCCACCACTGTGTTTGTATGTCACTTGACGGCCTCTTGCTCAAGTGTTAGACTGAGATAATGGAGGAGTGATAGATACCCACTGTGGGGTGGGTGGGGGACTAAAAATAATTTGAGATGCTTCCCACTTCCTGCGGTGTTTTGAATGTCCACCTGTGGTTACTTTACACTGCTTGGGTTAATTGTCTCTGTGAAAGGGAAGACAGGAATAGACATCTTGCTGAAGGCCTGCATTTCGTGGTGTCCTTATTGTCTAAGCAAGGTCTCTTGGTAACTTGTGACCACTGAGAATGACTTTTTGCTAACAGAAAATGAAAATCTTCATAATATTCCCAAAGCAATATGTCTCATCAGGGCCCCAAGTGAATACAAGTGAGTTGCTACAAAATCATCATAAAGTGATTAAAATAAAAATATATTATGTGATAATGTATATCAGTGCTTTCCCAAAGTTAAATTGGCAAACCGATTTCTTTGGTAACATTATTCTCAGAATGTCATGCATTCATTCACAGTAAAGACAAAGCCTTCCAGAGTAAGGCAGGTCAAGATTAGTACATTTAAAAAGGTTAGTACGTTTAAAAAGGTTAGTACATTTAAAAAAAAATGTTTAAAAAGGTTAGTACATTTCAAAAGGTTAGTGCATTCACATCCGGTAAGTGTGTGAACATCCGGTATGACACGAGGGAGAGCTCGGTTTGTTGTATTGAACATTTTGAAAGTCTAAAATGTACTTGTAAAATGTGGTTACTAGCTACCCTTTTGAATTTTAATCTTGTGATGCGGTTAGCTGTAGTTAAAGTATTTACTCCTCTAGACTTTTTCCACATTTTGTTGTGTTACAAAGTGGGGTTAAAATGGATTTAATTGTCTTTTTTTGTCAACAATCTACACAAAATAGTCTATAGTCAAAGTGAAAGTAAAAATGCCATTGATTTTTACAAACAAATAGAAACACCTTTGGCAGCAATTATTTTCTTTTTGAGTGAGTCTCACCTGGATTGTGCAATATTTGCCCATTATTATTTTTACAATCCTTCAAGTTCTATCAAGTTGGTTGTTGATCATCGCTAGACAGCCATTTAAATCTTGCCATAGATGTTCAAATAGATTTAAGTAAAAACTTTAATGAGGCCACTCAAGAACATTCAATGTCGTCTTGGTATGCAACTCTAGTGTAGATTCGGCTGTGTGTTTTAGGGTTATCCTACTGAAAGGTGAATTAGTCTCTGTGTCTGTTGGAAATCTGACTAAACCAGGTTTTCCTCTAGGATTTTGCCTGTGCTTCGCTACATTCCGTTTCTTGTCATCCTGAAAAACTCCCCAGTTCTTGCCGATGGCAAGCATACCCATAACATGATGCAGCCACCACCATGCTTTAAATTATGGAGAGTGGTACACAGTGATGTGTTGTGCTGGATTTGCCCCAAATATAACACTTTGTATTTAGGACAAAAAGTAAATTCCTTTGCCACATTTTATACAGTATTACTTTAGTGCCCTGTTGCCAACAGGATGTGTCTTTTGTGATATTTAAGTTTGTCATTAAGGTTAGTGTTTTGTAGTAACTATAATATTGTTGTCCCCATCTTCAGTTTTCTCCTATCACAACCATTAACTATTTAAAAATCACTATTGGCCTCATGGTGAAATCCCTGAGTGGTTGTCTTTTTCTCCGGCCACTCAGTTCGGAAGGAGGTCCGTATCTTTGTAGTGACTGTTGAATATCCACTTGTATTGATCATATCTTCACTAATGCTGAAGAGCTTTGCTCCAAAGCAATATCAGTTTCCATTCCCGCTGTAGTGACCATAAAATTGTGG
Source organism: Oncorhynchus masou masou (assembly GCF_036934945.1). NCBI lineage: Eukaryota > Metazoa > Chordata > Actinopteri > Salmoniformes > Salmonidae > Oncorhynchus > Oncorhynchus masou. The sequence goes on along the minus strand of NC_088230.1, from coordinate 14,561,778 downwards.
ATTTAACAAAGAAATCGAAAGTGCCAAATGTTGGGCCTAAAGTCATTTATAAGAGATAATACAAAATGTTTCCTCAGGATTTGTTTGTGGAAGACAATGTATGTTGGTTTGATGTGTATGAGGAAGTGAATCCAGATGCAGCATTGCAAGTATTTGTAAAAGTATTAATGCCAATTGTTTATAAGCATGCACCTGTTAAGTAACTCACTTTGAGAAATGTTATAGCCCCCTGGATTGATGATGAATTGCAAAATTGTATGGTTCAAAGAAATTATGCAAAAGAGGTGGCCGGGCTGCTCAGCTGATTGGTTGACATACTGTCAATTGAGAAATGTGACTAAACTTAACAAAAAGAAGAATACATTATATTACCAAACACAGATAAATGACATAAAACACAATGGAAAAAAACTTTGATATACCTTAAATAATATCATGGGTGGAAAACCCAATTCATCTTCATTGAAGTTGATGGTTCATTTATAACAAAACCTTTCGATATTGCCAGTCATTTCAATTACTATTTACAGACTCCACACTGACTGAGGAGTAGTATTAAGGATCTTCCTTCTCTCAAGCGAAACACATCTTTTTATTGCTGAATTACTGAATTACTATTTCACTAGTGAAACTCAGTAGTGAAATGACAACATTGAACCATCATACAGTATTTTTGTACAAAATATCTAATGAAAGAGAAAGATTGCTGTTTTGGTCAAGTTAGTGTGGGAGAGGTGGAAAAACTATTGTTATCAATAATGATAAGCCACCAGGTATAGACAACCTTGATGGGAAACTATTGTTATCAATAATGATAAGCCACCAGGTATAAACAACCTTTATGTGAAACTATTGTTAAGGTTCGAATTACTGTTAGGTTTAGAATTAGGTTTAGCTAGGGTTAGTTTTAGGGATAGGAGATACAGTTAGGTATAGAATTAGGTTTTGGGGTTAAGGTTAGGGTAAGGGAAAATAGGATTTTGAATGGAACTGGATTGTGTGTCCCCACAAGGTTAGTTATACAAGACTGTGTATGTGTCCAGAGGTGTGGAAGGAAGCTAAAGTAATTCCACTGCCTAAAAAATTGTAAAGCACCCTTTGCTGGCTTTAACAGCCCCCTAATCAGTTTTCTGTCTGTTCTTAGTAAAATGATGGCAAGGATTGTGTTTTGCCAAATATACAATGCTATTTTTACATCAAAACATAGCCTTCAATTCATTACAGTTTCATCTCTTAACAAAATGAATAGAAACCAATAAATACATTTACCCAATAAATGTATGTAACATGCAGATTCCCCGACCCTGACTTTGAATACAAGTGCTCGCAGACCTAAACCAACTGGAGTTGTACTTAAAGGGTGGGACCATTGAGCAAGTTGAGGAAGCTAAACTCCTAGGTATAACATTGGATGGTCAATTATCATAGTCAAGTCATACTGACAAAGTTGTTGTGAAGATTGGGAGGGGTATGTCTGTTATAAAAAGATGTTATGCATTTTTTTTACACAAACCAACTGTAGTAGTTGTTCTGGTCTTGTCCCATCTTGATTACTGTCCTGTAATATGGTCAAGTGCAGTGAAGAAAGACCTAGCAAAGCTGCAGCTGACTTAAAACAGAGCAGCACACCTTGCCCTTAACTGCAACATACAGAACTAACATCAACAGTATGCATGCCAGTCTTTCCTGGTTGAGGGTTAAACGATAGATTAACTGCTTCTCTTCTAGGAATGAGAAATATTACTGTGACAAATTCCAGATTGTCTGCATAATCAAATAATCAAGTAAAATTCAGCTCAAACATCCATACAAACCCCACAAGACATGCCACCGGGGGTCTCTTCCCAAGTCCAAAACGAATTCACTGCAACTTAGTTTTATACAGAGCCATAATTGCATGGAAAATCTTGAGTAATTACTCAAGCAAACAGTAAAATTACCTGTAAAAAAAAAACAATTAAAAAACAAACTCATGGAATGACGGGGACTATAAGGGGACACACACAAAATCACATTTTGTTTTGCATTGTTTGTACATTTGGAATGTATTAACATTCCTTATTTTGTTATGTTACAACCTTATTCTAAAATTGATTTACATTGTTTTATTCCTGATCAATTTACAAGCAATACCTCATAATGACAAAGTAAAATAAGGGATGTAGAAATTTTTGCAAATTTATAAAAAAAAAACAACGTTTACATAAGTATTCAGACCCTTTACTCAGTGCTTTGTTTAAGCACCTTTGGCAGCGATTACAGCCTCGAGTCTTCTTGGGTATGACGCTACAAGCTTGGCACACCTGTATTTGGGGAGTTTCTCTTATTCTTCTCTGCAGATGAGGATCTGTAGTACCTCAAGCTCTGTCAGGTTGGATGGGGAGCGTTGCTGCACAGCTATTTTCAGCTCTCTCCAGAGATGTTCAATCGGGTTCAAGTCCGGGCTCTGGCTGGGCCTCAAGGACATTCAAACTTGTCCCGAAGCCACTCCTGCGTTGTCTTGGCTGTGTGTTTAGGGTCATTGTCCTGTTAGAAGGTGAACCTTCGCCTCAGTCTGAGGTCCTGAACGCTCTGGAGCAGGTATTCAAGGATCTCTCTGTACTTTGCTCCGTTCATCTTTCCCTTGATCCTGACTAGTCTCCCAGTCTCTACCGCTGAAGAACATCCCCGCAGCATGATGCTTTCACCACCATGCTTCACCATAGGTATGGTACTTGGTTTCCTCCAGATGTGACGCTTGGCATTCAGGCCAAAGAGTTCAATCTGTGTTTCATCAGACCAGAGCATATTGTTCATGGTCTGAGAGTCTTTAGGTGCCTTTTGGCAAACTCCAAGAGGGCTGTCATGCGCCTTTTACTGAGGAGTGCCTTCCAACCTCATGGCTTGGTTTTTTGCTCTGACATGCACTGTCAACTGTGGGACCTTATATAGACAGGTGTGTGCTTTCGAAATCATGTCCAATCAATTGAATGTACCACAGGTGGACTCTAATCAAGTTGTATAAACATCATGGATGATCAATGGAAACAGGATGCACCTGAGCTCAATTTTGAGTCTCATAGCAAAGGGTCTGAATACTTATGTAATAAGGTATTTCTAATACATTTGCCAAAATTTCTAAAAACCTGTTTTCGCTTTGTCATTATGGAGTATTGTGTGTAGATTGACGAAAAAAATATTAAAAAAATGTCAATTTTAAAATAAGGCTGTAACGTAACAAAATGTGGAAAAAGTCAAGGGGTCCGAATACTTTCCAAATGCACTGTATATTGTTGTATTTTACATTGGTGTGACTTTCCTTGTCTATCAGTGTTTTGTTACTTGTCATGTTATGTTTTTTCTGTGGACCCAAAAGCTAATGGGGGACCCAAATAAACAAGGGAGCTGCATTTTCTAAAGGCTATCATTAGGCTTCCATCAGCCAGTTGTCTATTAGCGCTATCATGCCAACTCCTTGCCACTCTTTGTCAATGTCATGACAATGGCAATTGGCTTGACCAGGATACTGGACAGCAATGGAGTAGGCAAGAGCACAAACAGATCTGGGGCCAGTTGGCAGCATTATTCACTTTCCTGACATCTTAACCATACAATCCTTTCTTAGCTTTATTCTGTGGTTTCAGGTTGTGCACAAGGCGGCCATCACCGTGGACGAGACCAGCAGCACCGGGAATGTTCATGCCCCGAACATCTTCGCTAGTCTACCTCCTCGGCTCACCGTCAACCGGCCTTTCCTCTTCCTCATTTACCACCAGGCCACCAGCAGCATTCTCTTCATGGGCAGGGTGATCGACCCCACCAAGAAGTAACTGCAACCATAACCATTGTGTCATATAGGTGTTTGTGGTTGAGTAATAACACTAACTAATGGTCTTGTCTGCCTGTATTGTCCTCTAATAAACAAGATGCAGGGCACCATAGGAGTCTGTGTAGATAGTATTAATGCATCCATTTGGTGAACTATAGGTCATATTCAGATATAGTGACACTTGAGGTCAGATTGCAATTGGACAAAATGTCTAGTTTTCAGTATTTGCATACAAATATGCTGAGCAGTTATGTAATTGCCTTCATCTTAAGTACTACTCTCCTTCTCTGTTTTGCTCCCTCCCTTTATGAGGCTTAATTTGTCATTTTAAAGGCGCTGAACATGTTTTGCCTGCTGTACTCTAAAATTATAACATTTGCACTATGTAATCTAAAGGGACCAATTGTGTTTAAAACAGAACAAAGGACTAACAAACTCTGTGGTGTTTTCCGGGACACAGATTAAGCCTAGTCCTGGACTAAAAATTACTTTAGGAGATTCTCCATTGAACATGCTTTTTAGTCCAGGACTAGGTTTAATCTGTGTCAGAGAGAACCTGCCCCAAAAAGTCATTCACTGACTTATGCTTTATATTAGAATAACAAAGTAATTAAATTGAGCTCATTATCATGTCACATATTCAACACATGTTTATTGATTGGGTGGTGAGGGTTGGCATGGGTGGATCACTCAGGCGCTTCAGAGGCACCAGGCACAATCTCATTGGTGGGATGGAGAAATTCCGGTACCAATCACAAGTGTTGGATCATATAGTCATAAAAACTGCTTTGTTTTCTTCAATAGCCATTTGGGAAAATATAAAACATAAGAGAAGACTTTTCAAAGCATGCTATAATACAGAAAAAAATTGCCAATAAATAAAAGGTACAAATAAAATGCATACGGTTACATCTTTTGTTTGTAATTACTAATTGTTTGTGAAATGGAACGAGTTACGAGTATTTGTGGAATAAGGCAGAGATGGGTTCGATGTCAGTTCTGTTTCCCATTGGCGTAATTAAGACTCCGGACGTCTTTCCCCCGCAAGCCAATGTTGAAGTGTTCATTAGGGTTTGTTTGTCATTTGGAACCTGAAGCAGGGGGAGGACAGATGCACACTTTTGACAACTTGAGATAGATGAAGGAGGATGACCATCAGAGCTGGGGTGTAGTGGTCGTGGCCACCCGGTTCTTCACAATGCCTTGACCTCAAGGTCATCGCCGGGGACTAAGGGGTCTGTCATCGCCCCCATATAGCCAGCTTCACTCCCTCCCCGACTGCATACCGAAAGAGTTGGACTTCCTTTGTCTGGAAAACAGAACAGAATACAGGAGGTGCAGGTAAGCATTGGGTAAACAAGTTAATAAGTAGTAAACAAGGAGTGACCTATGCCAAATCGACACCTAGATCCCGCCCCTACATATGAGTTGGGCAATTTCTCCTGGCAAAGGCTGGTATGAGTGCAGGTTCTGATTATTTGAATCAGGGGTGTTAAAGCTGAGAGGATGAGGTGTATGCAATATGGTACAAATTCCACCTGGCCAATCTCATCCCAAAATCATGGGCATTGTTATGGAGTTGGTCCACCCTTTGCTGCTATAACAGGCTCCACACGTCTGGGAAGGCTTTCCACTAGAATTTGGAACATTGCTATGGGGACTTGCTTCCATTCAGCCTCAAGCACTAGTAAAGTTGGGCACTGATGTTGGGCGATTAGGCCTGGCTCACAGTCGGCGCTCCAATTCATTCCAGCGGTGTTTGATGCGGTTGAGGTCTGGGCTCTGTGCATAACACTCATGTTCTTCCACACCATATACAGTCAAATCAAATTTTATTTGTCACATACTCATGGTTAGCAGATGTTAATGCGAGTGTAGCGAAATGCTTGTGCTTCTGGTTCCAACAATGCAGTAATAACCAACAAGTAATTTAACTAACAATTCCAAAACTACTGTCTTATACACACAAGTGTATGGGGATAAAGAATATGTACATAAAGATATATGAATGAGTGATGGTACAGAGCGGCATAGGCAAGATACAGTAGATGGTATCGAGTACAGTATATACATATGAGATGAGTATGTAAACAAAGTGGCATAGTTAAAGTGGCTAGTGATACATGTATTACATAAAGATGCAGTAGATGATAGAGTACAGTATATACATATACATATGAGATGAATAATGTAGGGTATTTAAACATTATATTAGGTAGCATTCTTTAAAGTGGCTAGTGATATATTTTACATCATTTCCCATCAATTCCCATTATTAATGTGGCTGGAGTTGAGTCAGTGTGTTGGCAGCAGCCACTCAATGTTAGTGGTGGCTGTTTAACAGTCTGATGGCCTTGAGATAGAAGCTGTCATGGCCAAAAGTTTTGAGAATGACACACATACAGTGCCTTGCGAAAGTATTCGGCCCCCTTGAACTTTGCGACCTTTTGCCACATTTCAGGCTTCAAACATAAAGATATAAAACTGTATTTTTTTGTGAAGAATCAACAACAAGTGGGACACAAGCATGAAGTGGAACGATATTTATTGGATATTTCAAACTTTTTTAACAGATCAAAAACTGAAAAATTGGGCGTGCAAAATTATTCAGCCCCCCTAAGTTAATACTTTGTAGCGCCACCTTTTGCTGCGATTAAAGCTGTAAGTCGCATGCGGTATGTCTCTATCAGTTTTGCACATCGAGAGACTGAAATTTTTTCCCATTCCTCCTTGCAAAACAGCTCGAGCTCAGTGAGGTTGGATGGAGAGCATTTGTGAACAGCAGTTTTCAGTTCTTTCCACAGATTCTCGATTGGATTCAGGTCTGGACTTTGACTTGGCCATTCTAACACCTGGATATGTTTATTTTTGAACCATTCCATTGTAGATTTTGCTTTATGTTTTGGATCATTGTCTTGTTGGAAGATAAATCTCCGTCCCAGTCTCAGGTTTTTTGCAGACTCCATCAGGTTTTCTTCCAGAATGGTCCTGTATTTGGCTCCATCCATCTTCCCATCAATTTTACCATCTTCCCTGTCCCTGCTGAAGAAAAGCAGGCCCAAACCATGATGCTGCCACCACCAAGTTTGACAGTGGGTATGGTGTGTTCAGGGTGATGAGCTGTGTTGCTTTTACGCCAAACATAACGTTTTGCATTGTTGCCAAAAAGTTCAATTTTGGTTCATCTGACCAGAGCACCTTCTTCCACATGTTTGGTGTGTCTCCCAGGTGGCTTGTGGCAAACTTTAAACAACACATTTTATGGATATCTTTAAGAAATGGCTTTCTTCTTGCCACTCTTCCATAAAGGCCAGATTTGTGCAATATACGACTGATTGTTGTCCTATGGAAAGAGTCTCCCACCTCAGCTTTAGATATCTGCAGTTCATCCAGAGTGATCATGGGCCTCTTGGCTGCATCTCTGATCAGTCTTCTCCTTGTATGAGCTGAAAGTTTAGAGGGACGGCCAGGTCTTGGTAGATTTGCAGTGGTCTGATACTCCTTCCATTTCAATATTATCGCTTGCACAGTGCTCCTTGGGATGTTTAAAGCTTGGGAAATCTTTTTGTATCCAGATCCGGCTTTAAACTTCTTCACAACAGTATCTCGGACCTGCCTGGTGTGTTCCTTGTTCTTCATGATGCTCTCTGCGCTTTTAACGGACCTCTGAGACTATCACAGTGCAGGTGCATTTATACGGAGACTTGATTACACACAGGGGGATTGTATTTATCATCATTAGTCATTTAGGTCAACATTGGATCATTCAGAGATCCTCACTGAACTTCTGGAGAGAGTTTGCTGCACTGAAAGTAAAGGGGCTGAATAATTTTGCACGCCCAATTTTTCAGTTTTTGATTTGTTAAAAAAGTTTGAAATATCCAATAAATGTCGTCCCACTTCATGATTGTGTCCCACTTGTTGTTGATTCTTCACAAAAAAATACAATTTTATATCTTTATGTTTGAAGCCTGAAATGTGGCAAAATGTCGCAAAGTTCAAGGGGGCCGAATACTTTCGCAAGGCACTGTATTAATTTCCACAGTTTGCTGCTTCAGTGTCTTTTAGATATTTTTGTCAGATGTTACTATGGAATACTGAAGTATAATTACAAGTATTTCATAAGTGTCAAAGGCTTTTATTGACAATTACATGAAGTTGACACAAAGAGTCAATATTTGCAGTGTTGACCCTTCTTTTTCAAGACCTCTGCAATCCGCCCTGGCATGCTATCAATTAACTTCTGGCCCACATCCTGACTGATGGCAGCCCCTTCTTGCATAATCAATGCTTGGAGTTTGTCAGAATTTGTTGGTTTTTGTTTGTCCACCCGCCTCTTGAGGATTGACCACAAATTCTCAATGGGATTACGGTCTGGGGAGTTTCCTGGCCATGGACCCAAAATATCGATGTTTTGTTCCCCGAGACAATTAGTTATCACTTTTGCCTTATGGCAAGGTGTTCCATCATGCTGGAAAAGGCATTGTTCATCACCAAAATGGTTGGGAGAAGTTGCTCTCGGAGGATGTGTTGGTACCATTCTTTATTCATGGCTGTGTTCTTAGGCAAAATTGTGAGTGAGCCCACTCCCTTGGCTGAGAAGCAACCCCACACATGAATGGTCTCAGGATGCTTTACTGTTGGTATGACACAGTACTGATGGTAGCGCTCACCTTGTCTTCTCTGAAATAAGCTTTTTTTCCTTTTGCAGAATATTAGTCTGTCCCTGATGTTTTTCCTGGAGAGAAGTGGTTCTTTGCTGCCCTTCTTGACACCAGGCCATCCTCCAAAGGTCTTCGCTTAACTATGCGTGCAGATGCACTCACACCTGCCTGCTGCCATTCCTGAGCAAGCTCTGTACTGGTGGTGCCCCGATCCCGCAGCTGAATCAACTTTAGGTGACGTCCTGGCGCTTGCTGGACTTTCTTGGGCGCCCTGAAGCCTTCTTCATAACAACTGAACCGCTCTCCTTGAAGTTCTTGATGATCCGATAAATGGTTGATTTAGGTGCAATCTTACTGGCAGCAATATCTTTGCCTGGGAAGCCCTTTTTGCGCAAAGCAATGATGACGGCACGTGTGTCCTTGCATGTAACCATGGTTGACAGATGAAGAACAATGATTCCAAGCACCACCCTCCTTTTGAAGCTTCCAGTCTGTTATTCAAACTCAATCAGCATGACAAGAGTGACCTCCAGCCTTGTCCTAGTCAAAACTCACACCTGTGTTAACGAGCGAATCACTGACATGATGTCAGCCGGTCCTTTTGTGGCAGGGCTGAAATGCAGTAGAAATGTTTTTTGGGGATTCAGTTCATTTGCATGGCAAAGAGGGACTTTGCAATTAATTGCAATTCATCATCTTCATAATATTCTGGAGTATATGCAAATTGCCATACAAACTGAGGCAGCAGACTTTGTGAAAATGTATATTTGTGTCATTCTCAAAACTTTTGGCCACGACTGTAGATTGCAAAATAGTTGGGAAGAGATTTTTAACGTACCGATTCCATGGCACATGTTTTATGAACTGATACACAAAATGCTGCCGGATTCAAAACTTAGAATTTCTAAATTTAAATTATACAAAATTCTTGCAACCAATTGTTTTGGTACTGTCCATATGTAGCTTGTTTTTTGTCACAGGTTCAGGAATGGCAGAAGAATTGCAACATTTACCTGGAGCTAACTCTGTGATTTGAAAAGTCAGTCAATTTATCAATAATATAACACTTTTAGAAAAAAATGTATCTTTAATTTACAATCTGTAGGAACTACGAGAATAAAAAGGTTCAGAACTGTTGTGAAATATCAGCAACATTGAAAAATATATGGCAACTAGAAATCTAAACTGGATGGTGTTCAGAGATGGATGGGTGGGGTTGAGTGGAGACTGTGTTTTCACTGCACCAGATTTCAATGGCGGTGAGCTTTACACCCCTCCAACTGATGCTTGTGGTGATTTTAGGCTTGTGTGCGGCTGCTTGGCTATGGAAACTCATTTCATGAAGCTGCTCGACGAACAGTTTTTGTGCTGACATTGCTTCCAGAGGCACTTTGGTACTCACTGGTGAGTGTTGCAACTGAGGACAGATGATTCTTACGTGCTTCAGCACTTGCCGGTTCCGTTCTGTGAGCTTATGTGGCCTACCACTTCGCGGCTGAGCTGTTGTTGCTCCTAGATATTTCCACTTCACAATAACATCACTTACAGTTGACCAAGGTAGCTCTAGTAAGGCAGAAATTTGATGAACTGACTTGTTGGAAAGATGGCATCCTATGACGCTGCCACGTTGAAAGTCACTGAGCTCTTAATTAAGGCCATTCTACTGCCAATGTTTGTCCATGGAGATTGCATGGCTGTGTGCTCGATTTAATACACCTGTCAGCAACGGATGTGGCTGAAATAGCCAAATTCACTAATTTGAAGGGCTGTCCACATATATTATAAACTCAGCAAAAAAAGAAACGCCACCTTTTCAGGATCCTGTCTTTCAAAGATAATTCGTAAAAATCCAAATAACTTCACATATCTTCATTGTAAACAGTATTGTATATAATATAACACTGTTTCCCATGCTTGTTCAATGAACCATAAACAATTAATGAACATGCACCCGTGGAACGTTAGTTAAGACACTAACAGCTTAAAAACGGTAGGCAATTAAGGTCACAGTTATAAAAACTTAGGACACTAAAGAGGCCTTTCTACTGACTCTGAAAAACACCAAAAGAAAGATGCCCAGGGTCCCTGGTCATTGCGGGAACGTGCCTTCAGCATGCTGCAAGGAGGCAGATGTGGCCAAGTCAATAAATTGCAATGTCCGTACTGTGAGATGCCTAAGACAGCACTACAGGGAGACAGGACGGACAGCTGATCGTCCTCGCAGTGGCAGACCACGTGTAACAACACCTGCACAGGATCGGTACATCTGAACATTACAACTACGGGACAGGTACAGGATCGAAACAACAACTGCCCGAGTTACACCAGGGACGCACACTCACTCCATCAGTGCTCAGACTGTCCACAATAGGCTGAGAGAGGCTGGACTGAGGGAGGCCCTCACCAGACATCACAGGCAACAACGTCGCCTATGGGCCCAAACCCACCGTCGCTGGACCAGACGGGACTGGCAAAAAGTGCTCATCACTGACGAGTCACGGTTTTGTCTCACTAGGGGTGAATGTCGGATTTGCGTTTATCGACGAAGTAATGAGCGTTACACCGAGGCGTGTACTCTGGAGCGGGATCGATTTGGAGGTGGAGGGTCCATCATGTCCACCGAAAAGCCAAGATCTTAATCCCATTGAGCACGTCTGGGACCTGTTGGATCGGAGGGTGAGGGCTAGGGCCATTCCCCCCAGAAATGTCCGGGAACTCGCAGGTGCCTTGGTGGAAGAGTGGGGTAACATCTCACAGCAAGAACTGGCAAATCTGGTGCAGTCCATGAAGAGGAGATGCACTGCAGTACTTGCAGCTGGTGGTCACACCAGATACTGACTGTTACTTTTGATTTTGACCCCCCCTTTGTTCAGGGACACATTATTCAATTTATGTTAGTCACATGTCTGTGGAACTTGTTCAGTTGTTGAATCTGGTTATGTTCATACAAATATTTACACATGTTAAGTTTGCTGAAAATAAACGCAGTTGACCATGAGAGGACGTTTCTTTTTTGTTGAGTTTTTATACAAAAGTATCTACACAAGTACTGAGGGTACTGGGCATGGGTCGATTTGGGATTGGAAAGTTCGCTTTACTGGAGTTCCTAAAAGTCACTTAGACTGATATCAAAGGTCACGTTGAAAGATGTGCCGTTGAAGTTTGTTTTGATTGTTTAAATGCATTTCCAAAAAGTCACTGACAATTTGTATACTCATCATAAGTTAAATAATGCATGTGTCAGATGGAGTCTATTGCAATTTCCAAAATGCATTTACCATTTCGGTTTGGATTTGGTATTTGTGTGGATAGACTCAAAGTGTATTATAAAGTGTATAACATAAAGAAGCCAACAAACTATAGGTGCAAGTGCAGATATCTGATCATGCATTGACAGAATCGTGGGGATTGTGTAATCATCCAAAAAGACAACAGTTCAACAGAGTCATGTTCATTAGGGCACGCATGGGAAATCATTCAAAAATGTTTTTCAACATAATACAAAAAGTCCACATAAACCATCCCTGTTTCAGTCTGATTTCCCCCCAATTTGGTGCCTAATGAACACAACCCTGGTAATAACTGACTAACTGCAATAAGGCAGGACATTATTTTTGGCCCCACTTTACATGACATAGGCTTTAGACCAGAGGAACTACAGTACAAGTGGAATAACCCATATATTTATCCTGCCTTCTAAGAACATGCTGATGTGCAGTACTTACCACATTTGCCCTCACTTGTTTGTCTTTGCGCTCACTTTTTGCCTTGGAAAACAGAATTGGGGGTGGTAAGTACTGTTACCTGCCTGTACTTCTAATCACATAAATTAAAGTTATTCCTAATAAACTTATACTACTAAACCTGAAATAATGCCCATGTAATGTAAAGGTTTGTGTTGCCTTGTTTTATGATGCATCTGTATAGTGGACTTGGTGGAAGATGATCATCAATGCTTAGCCCCCCCCCCTACCCTTTCATGTATATCTAAATTGATAAATTGGGTGTTAGCATTAGCAATATGAAAACAGATTAATCTTGCCCTGTGACTGACTAGGTTGAAATGATCGCCATATTTCTTACACCTATCCCATCCTTTCAGATCTACACAAGCGCCAAGGGGCAGTGGTCACCAACCATGGTCCTGGAGCATTAAAGGGTCCAGCACAGCACTGGCACACCTGATTCTACTAACCAACTGCTTATCCAATGTAAATCAGGCATATCAGTGCTGGAACAAAAGCCTGTCCACCTTGTAGCTCTCTAGGGCAGTGTTCTCTTATGCTGGTCCTGGGGACCAACAGTGTACTTCGTAGGCTTTTTCTCCAGCACCTACATACCTACATACCTGCAAAGCCAACCACTTGATTAGGCAAATCAGGTTTGTTAGTGTAATCCATATGGGTCTCTCCTTGGACCAGGCTTAGTGACCACTGGCCTAGAGAGTTGACTAGACCAGAGGCTGTAGGGGGTGGACTTTGAGTAACCCTATTTCACTGTTACATCACTATGTAAACAACGACTGTATAAGCGGGGTAAACAGTTGCAAGTTACATTTTTAGCATCATAAAATACTAAAAGTGAACTGGTTTGTCCCAACTCTGTTGCTCTAAAATGCATTCATTTAATGTTTTATCTCTTTCCTCGGAGTTAAGTTGTTCACAGGAATGTCTCACTAGCTAAATAGTAACAACTCACTACTATTTGGAACCTGGGGGGTATTTGGTTCACTGCATTTCCAAAAAGTCACTTAAGACTAATATCAAAGAAATTACGCTGACAGATACGCCATTCAAGTTGGTTTTGATTATGTCAATGCAAAAAAATCACTGACATAATTTATGTACTCAGAGGTAAAATAATGCATTGGTGTGGGATGGTGTCTATTGCAATTTCCAAAATCCATTTACTTTGGTTTGGATTTGGTATTGTTGTGGATTCACTCATAGTGTAAATCATGAAGGAGCCAACAAGCTATAGGTGTGAGTGCAGATATCTAAACTTGATGAACTAATGTCTCCTATTGTACCTGGGGTGTATGCATTAGTTCACACCGTAGAAAAACGTTTTTCAACTAAAACCAGCATTTCACACTGGACAAGTTCAGGTAGCACCCTCCCCGTTTCGGTCTGTTTGGTTCCTAGTGAACACATCCCTGGCTGGCACACAGTTTTTCAAACGGTGATGCCATAGTAAAATAGGGTTATTGGAATTGGATGGAGGACGATGAGTGCTGAGAGAGGACCTACATGGAGAGTTTTCTGGACTGGGTGTCCTTGCTCTCGTTGGTGGAGCGGTGGTCCAGGGTGCTGCTGCGGTGCTGGTGTTGGTGCGGGTGGTCCACCAAGGTGTTGGTGGTGTTGCTGCGGATCAGGACGGGCATGGAGGAAGCCGAGGGAGTTGGAGACAGAACCGACGACGCTGCTGCCACGCTGAAGTGGTGCGACCGCAGAGACTCGTCCGCTGCAACACACACAGGAAGTGATGAGGTGACTGATGATGTGACAGACTAAGTGATGAGGTGACCACAGGAAGTGACACAGTGGAAATTTAGTTTAGTTGACAGGGAGAGAGCACATGCTCCAGGGCTCTCCAAATCAGGGGTTTGGAAGGTCACCTGAGTCTGTATGTAATTTAGGGAATAGTTCACTCCAAAAATTAGATAGGGCTGATCTTTTCTGTAATTTGGCATTGACATCTGTACATTTCTCCTCATGTTTATAATCTGATGGGCTGGAATGTGGACACCATACCGATTGAGGTTTACAAATGGTTATCAAGGAATTGTGTTCATATTTCTGTATTTATTTATTTAATATTGGCACTAAAATCAGATGAGTTGCACTAAAATAGGAGTTGCACTTGCAAGAATGACCCAGCTTTTTGGGGTGTTGCATTACTTTAACAGAAGGTTCACACATGGTTACATTTAATTTGTTGTAATATTCTAGGAAGGTTCTCCGAATTATTTGACATTGGGAATGTTCTCAAAAAGTTCAAAGAACTTTAAGAAACAATGTTCTTCTGAGGTAATGTTTCTGTGGAAATTTCAGTACTTTCAGGATAACGTTTCCAACATGGTTCTTTTTGAAGTCATGTTCTCAAATTGTTCAGAGAACTTTAAGAAACAACATTCTTCTGTGGGAATTTCAGTACTACCACAGAACATTCCACTAAAAGTTCCCATGTTTAATGTAATATTGTTACTACATTCTGGAAACATTCCAAAAAATTGTGTGACTTAAGCGATGTTCTCAGAACGTTCAGAGAATGTATATTTCATGTCAGTTCTTACCTATATTCTGGGAATGTTCTAAAAAATGATATTCTACACGTTAACATCAAACTTTAAAGGTCCATTGCAGCTGTTTTTATCTGAATATAAAATAGTTTTGGGGTAAACTTACTGGGATTGTTTTCAATTGAAATGGTCAAAAATACAATTTTGCTAGGACTGTCTGGGAGTGGTCTTAGATGGGAGGGGAAAACTGAAAACTAGCTGTTATTGGAAGAGGTTTGGAATTCTTTCTTCCTGGTGATGTCACTAGGCAGGCCAAAACAGCCTGAAATATCAGGCAGTCTTTTCAAACAGCTCTTACACTAAAAGGGCATTATTCATTTTCACAATTTCACAGTACTATTCTAACCTCATATTGTGGAAATATAAATAAAACACAGGAAAATCACATTTTTGACTGCACTGGGCCTTTAGATTTTGTTCTCACAACATGAAAACTTTCCATAAAAACCACAAGAAAACTTTTGTAACTTTCACAGAATGTTAATAGAATGTTATTTAAAAACAATACCATTCCCTTTCTCAGCTACAACAAAACTCTATCCTACAGTATATCTTGTTACGAGTGTTCAGGTGCTTTGGTCGTGCCCACTAATTGGCCACACCTGATCTTAATGAGTGAATAAACAAAAATTAACAGCTTTGTATGCGTAACAAAACATGGCACACTGGTGCCAACCTGGTGGCGCAGGGGACTAATTCCATGGATAGAGAAGATAAGATCATAGGCTCAAATCTCACTGATGCTGTGCAAAGTGTAAAGTACTTAAGTAAAAATAATATAAACTACTACTTAAATAGTTTTTTTTAGGGTACTGTACTTTACTATTTATATTTTTGACAAATTTTACTTCACTACATTCCTAAAGAAAATTATGTACTTTTTACTCCTTATATTTTCCCCGACACCCAAAAGTAATCGTTACATTTTGAAGAGAACATCCCTGGTCATCTCTACTACCTCTGATCTGGCGGACTCACTAAACACAAATGCTTTGTTTCTGAATGATGTCTGAGGGTTGGAGTGTGCCCCTGGCTATCTACAAATGAGAAAAACAACAAACAATTCTGCCATCTTGTTTGCTTAATATATGGAACTTGAAATTATTTATACTTTTACTTTTGATACTAAAGTACATTTTTGCAATTACATTTACTTTTGATACTGTAGTATATTTAAAACCAAATACTTTTAGAACTAAAACTAAATACTTTTACTCAAGTAGTATTTTACTGGGTGACTTTTACTTGAGTCATTTCCTATTAAGGTATCTTTACTTTGACTCAAGTATAATTATTGGGTACTTTTTCCACCACTGATGAAAAATGTATGTGTTTGAATGATTAATGCCAAAGAAAATAAATGTGTGTGTGTTTAGAGTTTAAAAACGTTAACACAAAATAAATATTTTTTAGTGAAAGTTAATTAAAGGAAGTTGTAAAAAAACAACTAAAAATAAACTTTAATTTTCGTTCTTAGTATTAAGAAAATGTTCAATAATAACCATAAAACTTTTATAACATGTAGATAACGTTCTCAGAATGTTATTTCAAATAACCTACAATTTCTGTTCTCAGAGCCTCAATAAAACTTCCCAGGAAAAACTTTAAAGTAACTAGAGTAAAACATTCTCAGAACCTCCCTGCAAACTAAAAACAAACTGTTATTTTTAGGTCGCTTTTGTTGTCAGAATGTACTTTTTTGTTTTACCGGTTGAGAAATTTAGTGCTTCGTTCCCGGAACCAAATTGAAACCAACAACATAGGGTTGGTTTCCCACAACTTCCAAGGAACTAGCTGGGAAAAATAGGATGATTTGCACTAAAATAGGATGAGCAATGCACTAAAATAGGAATATTTGATTACCATTCATAGGAAGCAAGTTCTTCCCTTTTCCAGGACAGCTTCCTGAATCCTTGACCTTTCTGGGGAGGAAAACCAAGAAGGAAGAACGTGTCAAGACAACAAGTGGCTAAAACGTATACGTGGTCCCATAAATATAAATGTTACTGGAATGTGTGTGTGCGTGCAAGTTTTTTTTTCTTAAAATAACAATCGAAAAGCATAGCTGTTCCTATAAAGAGTATTTCTTTAAAATATATCCATACATTTATTTTTGATTAAATATACTACATCAAAATATATTTCAGCAAAATTATACAGTGATGTTTTGGGTTAGGGATATGGTTGGACAGGGTACAACTTACAGAGTTTTGTCTGGATTAGCCATCTTAGGTGTAGTAGGGTGGCTGCTAAGCGACCGACTCCGTGCCAGTTTGGCCTTCCTCAACTCTTTACCTGTAGATTCATCATCACCATGATCAAACACTATCTCCACCAAGTTGAACAGGATAGCTTATTGGCTCATATGTTTTTTGTCTTGATTCACTGAGTTGAAAGCGCTTTGTCGTGTGCAACAATCTGCTACTGTTGCTGTGGGAACAGAGTTATCAAAACCCTTACAGTTATGCTAGAATGGCATACATTTCTATCCATGGTCAAGGAAGTGCTTTGGTAACACTTTACAATAAATTAAATCTTCAAAAATGTGTGTTTATGAACAATTAATACATTTGTATTTTATTATTTGTAGAGTTAATGAATGCTTATAAGGTGTTGCCAGTGTTTTTCTCTCCCACGTTGACAAATTTCCCAATTGGAAAAATAAAGATATTGATTGATTCCCAGTCTTACCGGAGGAGGTGGACAAAGTGGCCCCGGACGTGGATCCAGACAGGCCCTTGGTCCCTGACAACCCTGTCTTACTGTCCCTCCCTGCCAACACAGCCACCCACACAGTCACAACATGTCACAGGGCACCATGTCTCAATGAATTTGAGATCTGTGTATTATCTATAATACAGTTGAAATCAGAAATTAACATACACCTTTGCCAAATACATTTAAACTCAAGTTTCGAAATTCCTGACATTTAATCATGTCTTAGGTCAGTTAGGATCACCACTTTATTTTAAGAATGTGAAATTCTCAGAATAATAGTAGAGAGAATGATTTATTTCAGTTTTTATTTATTTCATCACATTCCCAGTGGGTCAGAAGTTTACATACATTCAGTTAGTATTTGGTAGCATTGCCTTGCAATTGTTAAACTTGGGTCAAACGCTTCGGGTAGCCTTCCATAAGCGTCCCACAATAAGTTGGGTGAATTTTGGCCTATTCCTCCTGACAGAGCTGGTGTAAATGAGTCAGGTTTGTAGGTCTCCTTGCTCGCACACACTTTTTCAGTTCTGCCCACAAATCTTCTACAGGATTTAGAGCTTTGTGATGGCCACTCCAATACATTGGCTTTGATGTCCTTAAGCCATTTTGCCACAACTTTGGAAGTATGCTTGGGGTCATTAACCATTTGGAAGACCCATTTGCGACCAAGCTTTAACTTCCTGACTGATGTCTTGAGATGTTGCTTCAATATATCCACGTCATTTTTCAGCCTCACGATGCCATCTATTTTGTGAAGTGCACCAGTCCCTCCTTCAGCAAAGCACCCCCACAACATGATGCTGCCACCCCTGTGCTTCACGGTTGGGATGGTGTTCTTCAGATTGCAAGCCTCCCCCTTTTTCCTCCAAACATAACAATGGTTATTATGGATAAACCATTCTATTTTTGTTTCATCAGACCAGAGGACATTTCTCCAAAAAGTACAATCTTTGTCCCCATGTGTAGTTACAAACCGTAGTCTGGCTTTTTTATGGCGGTTTTGGAGCAGTGGCTTCTTCCTTGCTGGGCGGCCTTTCAGGTCATGTCGATATAGGACTAGTTTTACTGTGGATATAGATACTTTTGTACCTGTTTCCTCCAGCATCTTCACAACGTCCTTTGCCGTTGTTCTGGGATTGATTTACACCATTCGCACCAAAGTACGTATTTCTAGGAGACAGAACGCGTCTCCTTCCTGAGCAGTATGGCAGCTGAGTGGTCCCATGTTGTTTATACTTGCGTACTATTGTTTGTACAGATGAACGTGGAACCTTCAGGCGTTTGGAAATTGCTCCCAAGGATGAACCAGACTTGTGGAGGTCTACAATTTTATTTCTGAGGTCTTGGCTGATTACTTTTGATTTTCTCATGATGTCAAGCAAAAGCACCGAGTTTGAAGGTAGCTGGCTACGTCCCTTCCGTCTTCAAGAGAGCGAGAGTTGCACCCCTTCTGAAAAAACCTACACTCGATCCCTCCGATGTCAACAACTACAGACCAGTATCCCTTCTTTCTTTTCTCTCCAAAACTCTTGAACGTGCCGTCCTTGGCCAGCTCTCCCGCTATCTCTCTCAGAATGACCTTCTTGATCCAAATCAGTCAGGTTTCAAGACTAGTCATTCAACTGAGACTGCTCTTCTCTGTGTCACGGAGGCGCTCCGCACTGCTAAAGCTAACTCTCTCTCCTCTGCTCTCATCCTTCTAGACCTATCGGCTGCCTTCGATACTGTGAACCATCAGATCCTCCTCTCCACCCTCTCCGAGTTGGGCATCTCCGGTGCGGCCCACGCTTGGATTGCGTCCTACCTGACAGGTCGCTCCTACCAGGTGGCGTGGCGAGAATCTGTCTCCTCGCCACGCGCTCTCACCACTGGTGTCCCCCAGGGCTCTGTTCTAGGCCCTCTCCTATTCTCGCTATACACCAAGTCACTTGGCTCTGTCATAACCTCACATGGTCTCTCCTATCATTGCTATGCAGACGACACACAATTAATCTTCTCCTTTCCCCCTTCTGATGACCAGGTGGCGAATCGCATCTCTGCATGTCTGGCAGACATATCAGTGTGGATGACGGATCACCACCTCAAGCTGAACCTCGGCAAGACGGAGCTGCTCTTCCTCCCGGGGAAGGACTGCCCGTTCCATGATCTCGCCATCACGGTTGACAACTCCATTGTGTCCTCCTCCCAGAGCGCTAAGAACCTTGGCGTGATCCTGGACAACACCCTGTCGTTCTCAACCAACATCATGGCGGTGGCCCGTTCCTGTAGGTTCATGCTCTACAACATCCGCAGAGTACGACCCTGCCTCACACAGGAAGCGGCGCAGGTCCTAATCCAGGCACTTGTCATCTCCCGTCTGGATTACTGCAACTCGCTGTTGGCTGGGCTCCCTGCCTGTGCCATTAAACCCCTACAACTCATCCAGAACGCCGCAGCCCGTCTGGTGTTCAACCTTCCCAAGTTCTCTCACGTCACCCCGCTCCTCCGCTCTCTCCACTGGCTTCCAGTTGAAGCTCGCATCCGCTACAAGACCATGGTGCTTGCCTACGGAGCTGTGAGGGGAACGGCACCGCAGTACCTCCAGGCTCTGATCAGGCCCTACACCCAAACAAGGGCACTGCGTTCATCCACCTCTGGCCTGCTCGCCTCCCTACCACTGAGGAAGTACAGTTCCCGCTCAGCCCAGTCAAAACTGTTCGCTGCTCTGGCCCCCCAATGGTGGAACAAACTCCCTCACGACGCCAGGACAGCGGAGTCAATCACCACCTTCCGGAGACACCTGAAACCCCACCTCTTCAAGGAATACCTAGGATAGGATAAGTAATCCTTCTCACCCCCCTTAAATGATTTAGATGCACTATTGTAAAGTGGCTGTTCCACTGGATGTCAGAAGGTGAATTCACCAATTTGTAAGTCGCTCTGGATAAGAGCGTCTGCTAAATGACTTAAATGTAATGTAAATGTAGGCCTTGAAATACATCCACAGGTACTCCAAACTCAAATGATGTCAATTAGCCTATCAGAAGCTTCTAAAGCCATGACATAATTTTATGGAATTGTCCAAGCTGTTTAAAGGCACAGTCAATTTAGTGTATGTAAACTTCTTGACACACTGAAATTGTGATACAGTGAATTATAAGTGAAATAATCTGTCTGTAAACAATTGTTGGAAAAATTACTTGTGTCATGCACAAATTAGATGTCCTAACCGACTTGCCAAAACTATAGTTTGTTAACAAGACATTTGTGGAGTGTTTGAAAAAAAACGAGTTTTAATGACTCCAACCTAAGTGTATGTAAACTTCCGACTTCAACTGTATATTAGTAAGAATCTCAAAGCAGATGTGTGATGTGTGTGGGAACGTACGTTTCTTTTCTGTGTGTTTTTCACTGGTGAGCTTGGCTTCGCTCTGCTGTCGCTCTAGCTGTTCCTGTGGTGGACGAGAGTAGCGACTCAAAGGGTTAAAAAAAAAGAAACAAAGGCAGTTATTGCAATCTGTAAAATGTAAACACAACTGTGACATATTCATCATCTTAGAGGTCATGTTTTGACACAATAACATTATGGTAGCTAGCAAAATAGTGTTGATGTAGTTGCTAACTAACTGTAAATAGCTTTAGCTCGCTATCAAACTAACTTGGCGAACGGTGGGGCCAACTATTTATTATACTGTATTAATATATTTATTTACTAGCTAGATACTGCACCACTCTTTACTAGCAAACACAATGCTAATAAAATTATAGGTTACTAATTACCTTAGGTTATAGATTAAAATCGTTTTACATGTTGACATTTGAAGTGTCTTCTTTCCAAACATATTGTGCCTTGTACAACCAAGCCCATATATCCCCCTTCAAAAGACCCCTTCCTTGCTGCTTTATTTACAACTAAGAATTGTGACAAAATAAACTATCACAACAACCAGGAATAGATACCAAGGACACACACACACACACACACACACACACACACACACACACACACACACACACACACACACACACACACACACACACACACACACACACACACACACACACACACACACACACACACACACACACACACACACACCTCTGTGAGAGGGTCACCTCTGAAAACGTTTGAATACCACTGGACTAGAGCAGGGTGCTAGAGGAATTGAATAACAGGACATCAATCCATCTCTTTATAAATAAAGAGAGTCAAAAAAGCTTTCTGAAGAAAGGAATGAAAATAGAATCTTTAAAAAGGTTAATTCATGCACGAGTATGGAATGTTAAAAATACCAATATTGTTCTGATCAAAGACGCATGTTTTCTTGTTTTATTTTCCACTAATAATAAACTGACAGTGCTGTACACATAAAAGGGGGCTTATAAAATATTAGTTCTACAAATAACAAGAACGGCAATGTTTGGTGACAAAGTGCTACGTATGACAGGATGGTGTAAAATCCCTCACCATCTTTAGAAGAGGGTTAATAGTACATACACTAACAAGCTTAACTTGTGTGTGTGTGGTGCTATGAGTTACTGCCCCAAAATCTACATTGTATAAAAATAAGTTGTTTTTTATACAAGTCCCTCACCATCTCCAGCAGTAGAGTCTCTTCCTTCTCCTTCTTCTGGTCGAGTAGATCTCTCTCGTGTCTCTTATGGTACTAAAATGGAAAAGTACATATTATACTGTATTCAAATCAGACCTGTGGTAGCACTTCCATGTTGTAACAATAGAAAGCAACCTTTCGGGATAATAGAGCTGTACTCGGACCCCTTGACTTTTTTCACATTACAGCCTTATTTTAAAATAGAGTAAAAAAATGTTTTTTATCCTCAGCAATCTACAGACAATACCTCATAATGACAAAGTGAAAACACGTTTTCTGCAGCATTGAAAGTCCCCAAGAACACAGTGGCCTCCATCATTCAGGCCAAAGAGTTCAATCTTGGTCTGAAAGAGTCTTTTTCTGCCTTTTGGCAAACACCAAGCGGGCTGTCATGTGCATTTTACTGAGGAGTGACTTCAGTCTGGCCACTCTACAATAAAGGCCTGATTGGTAGAGTGCTGGGGTTGTCCTTCTGGAGGATAGACTTATGGTCATATTTGCCAAATGGAGGGCGAGGGAGCGCGTTGTGTGCGTCTCTGTGTGCGGAGTAAACGTGGTCTAGAGTTGTTTTCCTCTGGTTGCTTCAAGTGACATGCTGGTTGAAATGAGGTAAAACAGGATTTAAGTTTGCCTGCATTAACTAGGAGCGCCGCTGCTGATCACTAGGAGCGGCGCTTCTGGATGAGCATTTTCTTGTTTTCTTATGGCCTTATCCAGCTGGTTGAGTGCGGTCTTAGTCCTAGCATCGGTTTGTGGTGGTAAATAGATGGCCTTGAATAATATAGATTAACTTTCTTGGTAGCTAGTGTGGTCTACAGCTTATCATAAGCTACTCTACCTCAGGCGAGCAATACCAGACGTAGCTTCTCTTCTCTGTCCTGTGCATGGAAAATCCCGCCAGCTCTATATTATCGTCGTCGTTCAGCCACAACTCGGTGAAACATAAGATATTTAGTTTTTAATGTTCCGTTGGTAGAATAGTCTTGATTGTATAGAATCCCTTTTGTTTTCCAGTGATTGCAAGTTGGCCAATAGAAAGGATGGTAGTGGAGGATTACTCACTTGCCTATGAAATTCTCAGAAGGCAGCACGACCCCCGCCCCCTCTTTCTCAGTCTTTTCTTCACGCAAATGACAGGGATACTCGTTAAAGAAAAAATCTTCGTCCAGTTCAAGGTGAGTAATCGCTGTTCTGACGTCCAGAAACACATTTTTGTCATATGAGACAGTAGCAGCAACATTATGTACAAAATAAGTTTAAAAAATAAGTTACAAACAACGTGAAATAATTAACAAAATAGCACAGTTGGTTAGGAGCCCATAAAACGGCAGCCATCCCCTCCAGTGTCAATCATGTCAAATCAATTGAATTTACCACCCGTGGACTCCAATCAAGTTGAAGAAACATCTGAAGGATGATCAATGGAAAAAGAATTCACCCGAGGTAAATTTCTCATAGCAAAGGTTTTGAATACTGGTTTTGAATTTTTATTACATTTGCAAACATTTATAAAAACCTGTTTTCGCTTTGTCATTGTGTATTGTGTGTAGACTTTAGATTTTTATTTATTTAATCAATTTTAGAATAAGTCTGTAAAATAACAAAATGTGGAAAAAGGGCAGGTGTCTGAATACTTTCCAAATGAGCCTGGAGCAAATAAGGGTCAAATGTCTTGCTCAAAGGCATGTTGACAGATTTTTCACCTTGTGGGCTTGGGTATTCGAACCAGCAACCTTTCAGTTACTGCCCAATGCGCTAACTGGTAGGGTCTAACCGCCAGGCTATCTGCTGCCCACCATATCAATACAATAAATTAAAATGTAAATACAACTGGCGACACCTCGTCATTTTTGGAGAGAGGTTTTTGAAACGACAGAATTATGGTAGCTTGCAAAAGAGTGTAGAAACGGTTGCTAACTAACTGTAAGCAACTTTAGCTGACATGCTTATAGGACATTCCTATCTGCTACATAACCATTCTTCCAAGTATTCTAAAAAGAGTGAAGAAAGTAAGGGATTACTTACAGGTTCTGTGATGTCCATTTTGTCCAATTCCAGCACTGTCTAAAAAAATTAATAAAAAAGAATGTTTACATATATATATATATATATATATATATATATATATATATATATATATATATATATTTTTTTTTTTTTTCCACCATAATTTGCAAATAAATTCATGAAAAATCCTACAATGTGATTTTCTGGATTTTTCTTCTCATTTTGTCTGTCACAGTTGAAGTGTACCTATGATGAAAATTACAGGCCTCTCTCATCTTCTTAAGTGGGAGAACTTGCACAATTGGTGGCTGACTAAATACTTTTTTGCCCCACTGTATTCCATAAAAAAATCTGCCGTTTCCAGCTACAATGGTCATTTACAACATTAACAATGTCTAAACTGTATTTCTGATCAATTTGATGTTATTTTAATGGACAAAAAATGTGCTTTTCTTTAAAAAACAAGGACATTTCTAAGTGACCCAAATTGAAATAGTACTCAGTAATATCATCCACCCCTCCCTCTCTCACCTTGCGGACGGTGGCCACCACATCCTTGTCCTTCTCCCGACAGAGTAGCTTGCGGACGCAGAACTCCAGCTGTTGCAGGAGGTGTTTGTCTGCAGGCAGCCTGATGGTGGACCTCAGCTGGGGCAGCATGTGGCACAGCTTATACCTGGGTCATGTTTATTCGGCACAAAACAGGAAAAACAATTCTAACAGGGAGGGCACAACCTGAGTGTATCCAATAAGAATGTAGATTTTCATTTTCTGTTGCAAAACGTTTGGCAAGGGAGTGCTTACTGAACATGACCATGGCCAATATACATGGCATACTCAGAGGATGAATTTCTCTAAAGCTCCATAGTGCTAAGATCATCTTTCATCCATTGCCTACAACAGGACGCTACGTTAGATGTCCCACCACGAGAGCAAATGTACAAGCGGATGTGTGGTGAGCTTGTACAAGAAATGGCTGCCAAGAAATGGATGCCATTGATGATGGATGAGGTGTCCATATTAAGTAAAGCATCTAGAAAAGCACTCAAAAAATAAAATTAAGGAATTAAAGGAGCAATCTGGGATTGGTTTTGACTTTTAAATTAATTATATGTCACTCTTGAAAAATATACAGTAACTTAAAAATTACTCATGGGCTTAGTTCAAATGTCGTACCCCAACAGAACCCAAAATATAAGCTTGTTTCACTCCATTATTTGTGAACAATTTAATTCTAAACAAATCCGGTATAGCCTCCAAACATGGTTAAATGGATGACGTCCATGAATCCATAACTCCATATATGAATTTGAGAGTGTTACATTTCTCCATGCCCATTCTTCAGATGTTCACCAAAAAAAGTGGCGGGACAGACGTTTGTCGTTTGAATCCCTGCTTGTCCTTTTAAGTAACTTATTAATTACTGAATCCAGTACCTGACATTGGCTACAGGGTCATTGACCAGCTCCAGAGCCTGGATGAGGAAGTGTTTGCAGAAGTAGGCCTTTGAGAAGAGCTCCATGGCAATCTCACACAGGTCCAGGTAGCGAAGCCTGTTCCAGTAACTTCTGCCCTGAGCAAGCTCTGGAAACGAGGGGGAGGGAAAGGGGAGAAGGCAGGATATACATTACATTACAAAAGTCACACAAACTAACACGTTTGCGCAAAACATTAGGAGTCATTTATTTTGTTCTAGGTAACACCGTTGGGGAATTGGGAGCCATTTGCTTAGCAAATCTACCATGGCACAGGTTGTACTGGCACCTGTGACAACACTTTTTCCGTATAGACGTCTGCATTGTATTGTTTATTTTTGTCAACCTTGTCGGCAAACAAAATAAATAGATGTATAGAGAGACAGAGACACTAGACAGACAGACTTATTGACACAGACAGACACAGACCTTGCAGCACTTTGCCGATGATCTCTTGCCGCTGCTCCTGCTTGCGGTTGTAGCGTAGGAACATACACAGCGTCCTGGCCGCCTCTCTCTGGACTGGGAGAACGTTCTGGCAACAACACGGAGTAGACACACTTAGTGAGCAGAGACAGAGTGTTTGTCCCAAATGGCAGCCGATTCCTTTGATAGTGCAGTGCACTATGAAGGGAATAGGGTGCCACTTGAGATATATCCTCAGCCGGCTGTTAACACAATGTAGGATTTCCATTTGATAGTTTCTATCTCTTGTGGGATAGTTGAATAAAGTTCTATCCTACATCAACTCATTTAATACCAGAGATGAACACATCGTTTAACAATGAAACATTCTGTTTTCCATTGGGAATTGATGTCAGAATAGAATATACCCGGGTCGTACACTGTACAATGCAAGAATGTGTAAGGTCATTGAGCTGAAGATTAGGCATTGGCTCAGGGAGCTAACACAAGTCTTAGGCAAGGTTACTCAGGTCTCAGGCTAGTTCATCAACGTATGTGTGTAGCTACAATATGTATAAAATATGTGACTGGCATGGCAGCCATAACTCTAACCCTAACCCTGAGCTTAAACCAAACCCTAACTATAATCAATTACGTAATTCAAAGTGAGTTTGTCCATTTAGATTCTCCCTATGTATACTAGTCTCACGTTGGTGGTGACGATGGCGAACATCCTCTGCAGGAAGCGGAAGTAGATCTGGTCGGCGGAAACAACACGGGGCAGGCAGGCATAGCGTTGCAGCAGTCTCTCATGCACCCGCCAGCGGAGCGACAAGGCAGCCTTCTGCTCGGCCGCTGCCAGCGCCGGGACCAGCTCGGGGACAATCAGCTGCTGGACCCACCATCGGGAGAGAGGGCAGACCGGTGGGAGAGAGAAATGAAGAAGGGCATGGAGGAAGGGGGAGGCACAAAGTGTATAAGAAGGAGGGGTGAGGTTGAGAGGGGAAGGAGAGAAAAAAGGCATTGAGGAGGTGGGGTAGACAAAGGGAGAAGGAGGGAGAGAAAGAGATGGAAGTGTGTAGATAAGAGATAAAAAATAATATGGTGAGAGAGGTACAGAGAGACAGAGGGTGGAGAAATACAATAATGAGTAGAGAGGGGGCAGGGGGCAGGGGGGAGAGAGGGGGCAAGGGAAGGGGGAAGGGACAGGGGGAGAGAGAGGGAGCACAGAGATAAGAAAAAACAAAAAAAAGATTGAGATACAGAAACATCGCCAGAGTGAGAAGATGACAAAGAGAGGAAAGATAAAATGAACGAAACAACACAGAGTGAAACATTAGAGAGAGTATGAGAGGTGGGACATAGGTTATTATTATTTTATGAGATAAACAGTAGTGTACGCACAACTAGTAGGTTCAGGGTTCAAAAATCTGAAACATAGGTACCCACACACACGTTGAATAAGACTGGGAGCATTCAATCGTGTGCATGTATATATCTTTATATATGATAGCTGCACCACACAGAATCAACCAGCAGAGGGGGTTAGCTCATTCACAAAGACTACTAGACCTGGGTAAGTATCCGCAAAGCAGCTCAGAGTAGGAGTGCTGATCTAGGATCAGTTTAAATCATGATAAGATTATATGGACAGATCCAAGATCAGCATTCCTACTCTGAGATATTTTGTGGATACAGGCCCAGAGCAGTAGACCATAGACGGGGGTACGTACCTTGCTCTCGGGTCCTGGCCCTTCTCCTCTCGATGTGGCCAACTCCAGAGTCTCCTGAAGGTGGCTTAGCAATGCATCTAATACCTGCACAGAATAAAAACATCATCATCACTATCATGATTGTTGTTGTCATCTTCATAAACAACGTCATCGTTATCAGCATCATCATCGTTAACATTATGGTCTTCATAATTGTCATAATCAAATGCCGACCTTATTACCTTCCAAGAGAATTATCTTCGGTTATAGTCACAGCCATGTATATTCCCCCTCAAGCCAATTACATGACTGAACTACACTGGACTTTGTGCAAACTGGAAACCATACACCCTGAGGAGGCATTTATTGTAGCTGGGGGTTTAAACGAAGCAAATACTACCGAAGTTCTTTCAACACATTGACTGTAGTACACGCACTGCAAAAACGCTCGACCACTGTTACTCCCCCTTCCGGGATGCCTACAAGGCCCTCCCCTACCCTCCCTTCAGCAAATCAGATCAAGACTACATTTTCCTCCTCCCTTCCTATAGGCAGGAACTCAAACAAGAAGTACATGTGTTAAGGTCTACTCAACACTTGTCTGACCAATCGGAATCCATGCTTGAAGATTGTTTTCATCATGCAGACTGGGATATGTTCTGTGTAGCCTCTGAGAAAAACATTGACGTATACACGGGCAGGGTGACTGAGTTCATCAGGAAATGTACAGGGGATGTTGTTACCACTGTGACTATTTAAACCTACCCAAACCAGAAACCGTGGATAGATGGCAGCATTTGTGCAAAACTGAAAGCGCGAACCACCGCATTTAACCATGGCAAGGTGACTGGGAATATGGTTGAATACAAACAGTGAAGTTATTCCCTCCGTAAGGCAATCAAACAGGCAAAACGTAGGTACAGAGACAGTGGAGTCGCAATTCAATGGCTCAGACACAAGACGTATTTGGCAGGGGCTACAGACAATCACGGATTACAAAGGGAAAACCAGAGTCACGGACACCAAAGTCGTCTCCAGGAAAAGCTATACACCTTCTTCGTCCGCTTTGAGGATAACACAGTGCCACCGATGTGGCCTGCTCCCAAGTACTGTAGGGTCTAGTTCTCCATAGCTGACTTGATAACAGCATTGAAGCGTATTAACCATCGCAAGGCCGCCAGCCCTGAAGGCATCTCTAGCCGCGTCCTCAGAGCTTGCGCAGACCAGTTGGCTGGAGTGTTTACGGACATATTCAATCTCTCCCTATCCCAGTCTGTTGTCCCCACTTGCTTCAAGATGTCCACCATTGTTCATGTACCAAGGAAAGCAAAGGTAACTGAACTAAATGACTATCGCCCTGTAGCACTCACTTCTGTCATCATGAAGTGCTTTGAGAGACTAGTTAAGGATCATATCACCTCTACCTTACTTGACACCCTAGATCGAATTCAATTTGCATACCGCACCAATAGATCAACAGACAATGCAATCGCAATCGCACTGCCCTATCCCATCTGGACAAGAGGAATACCTATGTAAGAATGCTGTTCATTGACTATAGCTCAGCATTCAACACCATAGTACTCTCCAAGCTCATCCTTAAGCTTGGGGCCCTGGGTCGGAACCCTGCCCTGTGCAACTGGGTCCTGGACTTTCTGACGAGCCGGCCCCCGGGTGGTGAAGGTAGGAAACAAGACCTCCACGTCGCTGATCCTCAACACAGGGGCCCCACAAGGGTGCATGCTCAGCCCCCTCCCGTACTCCCTGTTCACCCATGACTGTGTGGCCAAGCACGCCTAAAACTCAGTAATCAAGTTTGCAGATGACACAAAAGTAGCAGGCTTGATTAACAACAATGACAAGACAGCCTACAGGGAGGAGGGAGGATTAAGAAATTTTCTTGGCCCCTAAGATCCTAATTTTTTTTTTACAGATGTGCAATTGAGAGCATCCTGTAGGGCTGTAACAACGCCTGGTACAGCAACTGCACAGCCTGCAACCACAGGGCTCTCCAGAGAGTGGTGCGGTCTGTCCAACGCATCACAGTGGGCACACTGCCTGCCCTCCA
The DNA here is from genome assembly GCF_036934945.1 of Oncorhynchus masou masou. Classification (NCBI taxonomy): domain Eukaryota; kingdom Metazoa; phylum Chordata; class Actinopteri; order Salmoniformes; family Salmonidae; genus Oncorhynchus; species Oncorhynchus masou. The sequence continues at coordinate 14,532,028 of NC_088230.1, read as the reverse complement.
GGACACCTACAGCACCCGATGTCACAGAAAGGTCAAAAAGATCATCAAGGATGTCAATCACCTGAGCCACGGCCTGTTCACCCCACTGCCATCCTGAAGGCGTGATCAGTACAGGTGCATCAAAGCTGAGACCGAGAGACTGAAAAAAAGCTTCTTCTCAAGGCCATCAGACTTAAACGGCCATCACTAGCTGGCTACCACCCGATTATTCAACCCTGCACCTCAAAGGCTGCTGCCCTATATACAGTTCAAGTCGGAAGTTTACATACACTCAGGTTGGAGTCATTAAAACTCGTTTTTCAACCACTCCACAAATTTCTTGTTAACAAACGGAAGTTTTGGCAAGTCGGCTAGGACATCTACTTTGTGCATGACAAGTAATTTTTCCAACAATTGTTTACAGACAGATTATTTAACTTATAATTCACTGTATCAGAATTCCAGTGTGTCAGAAATTTACATCCACTAAGTTGACTGTGCCTTTAAACAGATTGGAAAATTCCAGAAAATTATGTCATGGCTTTAGAAGCTTCTGATAGGCTAATTGACATCATTAGAGTCAATTGGAGGTGTACCTGTGGATGTATTTCAAGGCCTACTTTCAAACTCAGTGCCTCTTTGCTTGACATCATGGGAAAATCAAAAGAAATCAGCCAAGACCTCAGAATTTCTATTAGACCTCACCAACTTTGGTTCATCCTATCCTGAAAGTACCATGTTCATCTGTACAAACAATAGTACCCAAGTATAAACACTACGCAGCCATCATACCACTCAGGAAGGAGACGCGTTCTGTCTCCTAGAGATGAACGACCTTTGGTGCGAAAAGTGTGAATCAATCCCAGAACAACGGCAAAGAACCCTGTGAAGATGGAGGAAACAGGTACTAAAGTATCCATATCCACAGTAAAACGAGTCCTATATCGACGGAACCTGAAAGGTTGTTCAGCAAGGAAGAAGCCACTGCTCCAAAAGTGACATAAAAAAAGCCAGACCACGGTTTGCAACTGCACATGGGGACAAAGATCGTACTTTTTGGAAAAATGTCCTCTGGAACTGTTTGGCCATAATGACCATTGTTATATTTGGAGGAAAAAGAGGTATGCTTGAAAGCTGAAGAACACCATCCCAACCGTGAAGTATAGGGGTGGCAGCATGATGTTGTGGGGGTGCTTTGCTGCTGGAGGGACTTGTGCACTTCACAAAATAGTCGGCATCATGAGGAAGGTCAATTATGTGGATATATTGAAGCAACATCTCAAGACACCAGTCAGGAAGTTTAAGTTTGGCAGCAAATGGTATTCCAAATGGACAATGACCCCAAGCATACTTCCAAAGTTGTGGAAAAATGACTTACGGACAACAAAGTCAAGGTGTTGGAGTGGCCATCACAAAGCCCTGACCTCAATCCTATAGAACATTTTTGGGCAGAACTGAAAAAGCATGTGTGAGCAAGGAGGCCTACAAACCTGATTCAGTTACACCAGCTCTGTCAGGAGGAATGGGCCAAAATTCACCCAACTTATTGTGGGAAGCTTGTGGAAGGCTTCCCGAAACTTTTGACCCAAGTTAAACAATTGAAAGGCAATTTTACCAAATACTAATTGAGTGTATGTGAACTTCTGACCTACTAGGAATGTGATGAAATAAATAAAAGCTGAAATAAATCATTCTCTACTATTATTCTGACATTTCACATTTTTTAAATAAAGTGGTGATCCTAACTGACCTAAGACAGGGAATTGGAATGAGGTAGGAATGAGATGGTTGGATGGGCTATTTACAGATGGGTTGTGTACAGCTGCAGCGATCGGTAAGCTGCTCTGACAGCTGATGCTTAAAGTTAGTGCGGGAGATTTAAGTCTCCAACTTAAGTGATTTTTGCAATTGGTCCCAATCATTGGCAGCAGAGAACTGGAAGGAAAGGCGGCCAAAGGGGGTGTTGGCTTTGGGGATGACCAGTGAAATATACCTGCTGGAGCGCGTGCTACGGGTGGGTGTTGCTATGGTGACCAGTGAGCTGAGATAAGGAAGAGCTTTACCTAGCAAAGACTTATAGATGACCTGGAGCCTGTGGGTTTGACGACGAATATGAAGCGAGGACCAGCCAACGAGAGCATACAGGTCGCAGTGGTGGGTAGTATATGGGGCTTTGGTGACAAAATGGATGGCACTGTGATAGACTGCATCCAATTTGCTGAGTAGAGTGTTTGAGGATATTTTGTAAATGACATCGCCGAAGTCAAGGATCGGTAGGATAGTCAGTTTTACGAGGGTATGTTTGGCAGCATGAGTGAAGGAGGATTTGTTGTGAAATAGGAAGCCATTTCTAGATTTCATTTTGGATTGGATATGCTTAATATGAGTCTGGAAGAAGAGTTTACAGTCTAGCCAGACACCTAGATATCTGTAGTTGTCCACATATTCTAAGTCAGAACCGTCCAGAGTAGTGATGCTAGTCGGGCGGGCGGGTGCGGGCAGCGATCAGTGGAAGAGCATGCATTTCGTTTGACTTGCATATAAGAGCAGTTGAAGGCCACGGAAGGAGTGTTGTATGGCATTGAAGCTCGTTTGGAGGTTTGTTAACACAGTGTCCAAAGATGGGCCAGAAGTATATAGAATGGTGTCTTCTATGTAGTGGATCAAATAATCACCCGCAGCAAGAGCGACATCATTGATATATTCAGAGAAAAGAGTCGGCCCAAGAATTGAACCCTGTGGCACCCCCATAAAGACTGCCAGTAGTCCGGATAACAGGCCCTCCGATTTTACACATTGAACTCTATCAGAGAAGTAGTTAGTGAACCAGGCAAGACAGTCATTAGAGAAACCAAGGCTGTTGAGTCTGCCGTTAAGAAAACGTGATTAACAGAGTCGAAAGCCTCGGCCAGGTCGATGAAGACGGCTGCACAGTACTGTCTTTATTGATGGCGGTTACGATAGGACCTTGAGCGTGGCTGAAGTGCACCCATGACCAGCTAGGAAACCGGATTGCATAGCGAGAAGGTACAGTGTGATTCGAAATGGTTGGTGATCGGTTTGTTAACTTGGTTTTCCAAGACTTTAGAAAGGCAGGGCAGGATGGATATAGGTCTGTAACAGTTTGGGTATAGAGTGTCTCCCCCTCTTGGGGATGACCGCAGCCGCTTTCCAATCTTTAGTAATCTCAGACGATAAGAAAGAGGTTGAACAGACTAGTAATAGGGGTTGCAACAAGGCGGAGGATAATTTAAGAAGAGAGGGTCCAGATTGTATAGCCCAACTGATTTGTAGGGATCCAGATTTTGCAGCTCTATCAGAACATCAGCTGTCTGGATTTGGGTGAAGGAGATTCGGGCGGGGGCTTAGAGAAATGCTTATTGAAATTCTCGATTATCGTGGATTTATCGGTGGTGACAGTGTTTCCTAGCCTCAGTACAGTGGGCAGCTGGGAGGAGGTGCTCTTATTCTCCATGGACTTTACAGTGTCTCAAAACTTTTGGGATTTAGAGCTACAGGATGAAAATTTCTGTTTGAAAAAGCTAGCATTTGCTTTCCTAACTGCCTGTGTATATTGGTTCCTGACTTCCCTAAAAAGTTGCATATCGCGGGGACTATTCGATGCTAGTGCAGTAATGCGCAGTGGTCTAAGGCACGGCATCGCAGTGCTAGCTGTGCCACTAGAGATCCTGGTTCGAGTCCAGGCTCTGTCGCAGCCGGCCCCGACCGGGAGACCTATGGGGCGGCGAATAATTGGCACAGCGTCGTCCGGGTTAGGGGAGGGTTTGGCCGGCAGGGATGTTCTTGTTCCATCGCGCACTAGCGAATCCTGTGGCGGGCCTGGCGCAATGCACACTGACAAGGTCGCCAGGTGTACTGTGTTTCCTCTGACAATGCTTCCGGGTTAAGCGGCATTGTGTCAACAAGCAGCGCGGCTTGGGTGGGTTGTGTTTCGGGGGACGCATGGCTCTCAACCTTCGCCTCTCCCGAGTCCGTACGGGTGTTGCAGCAATGGGATAAGACTGTAAACTACCAATTGGACACCACGAAATTGGGGAGAAAAAGGGGTAAACATTTTTTATACAAAATAATAATAAAATAACACATTTTAAAAATGCATATATATAAAAACCCCTCTAGTGTAAATTACATAGCTCCGTTCAGATTATTTGTTTGATCATAAATGAGCATATAATAACCCACCAACAATAAGTATCTCTTGAACCGTTCAATCTAGACAGAAAATCAAATTTCACATGTCCTTGCTATCCTATCCATCGTTCTATCAATCAATCTGTCCATGTACCTACTATAACCAGTCACTACCATTACTACTGGAGTCACTACCAATACCATAACTTATTTCACAACCATAAATACCCTAAGACAAGCTAGCCAGCACTTTTCTAGTTTACTACATATTTCAAACATACTTTAAACAAAATGAGATTCTGCGTGTCTCACCTCAAGTGAGTCGTCCTGCAGTAACACAACCAGCTCCTTGTGAATGAAGTGGACATTGGGGCCCAACAGCTTGACAATCTGAGCGATCATAGGGAAGAAGAGGGGAGAAGAGAAATTGTGATGTTATGTGTTGGCATACATAACCAGATTTTGAGGTCAAATCCATTTCTATTTCAGGGAATTAGACTAATCGATTCAGACTACATCAAATTGGAATTGAGGCTGTCAAACTCCATCGGGTTCTGTCAGTGTGATCTATCACATTTGGAATTGTTCTGAAATGTTGCACACAGAAATTACTTTTGGATGAGGATCTGGGTCATACATAATATTTGTAGCTAATATAACTCAAGAAACATGCTATCAAATTTGGTATGTTTGTTCAGCCGCAAGGCATTGGTGGGTCTTTTTGTCCTTGCCATTGATTGGCTAAGACACAAAGGCTTTAAAAAAAACCATTTTCACTGCATTGACCATCTTATAGTCAAATCATGCAGGTGAGCTGGTCCTACTCTTTTTGTCCATTTTCAGGTAATTTGTGTTGAAAATCTGAGAACATTGAGCGTAACACGTCAACCCTTTTACCCATAGATACAGTGGGGCAAAAAACGTATTTAGTCAGCCACCAATTGTGCAAGTTCTCCTACTTAAAAAGATGAGAGAGGCCTGTAATTTTCATCATAGGTACACTTCAACGATGACAGACAAAATGAGGAAAACAAATCCAGAAAATCACATTGTAGGATTTTTAATGAATTTATTTGCAAATTATGGTGGAAAATAAGTATTTGGTCAATAACAAAAGTGTATCTCAATACTTTGTTATATACCCTTTGTTGGCAATGACAAAGGTCAAACATTTTCTGTAAGTCTTCACAAGGTTTTCACACACTGTTGCTGGTATTTTGGCCCATTCCTCCATGCAGATCTCCTCTAGAGCAGTGATGTTTTGGGGCTGTTGCTGGGCAACACGGACTTTCAACTCCCTCCAAAGATTTTCTATGGGTTGAGATCTGGAGACTGGCTAGGCCACTCCAGGACCTTGAAATGCTTCTTACGAAGCCACTCCTTCGTTGCCCGGGCGGTGTGTTTGGGATCATTGTCATGCTGAAAGATCCAGCCACGTTTCATCTTCAATGCCCTTGCTGATGGAAGGAGGTTTTCACTCAAAATCTCACGATACATGGCCCCATTCATTCTTTCCTTTACAAGGATCAGTCGTCCTGGTCCTTTGCAGAAAAACAGCCCCAAAGCATGATGTTTCCACCCCCATGCTTCACAGTAGGTATGGTGTTCTTTGGATGCAACTCAGCATTCTTTGTCCTCCAAACACGACGAGTTGAGTTTTTACCAAAAAGTTATATTTTGGTTTCATCTGACCATATGAAATTCTCCCAATCTTCTTCTGGATTATCCAAATGTTCTCTAGCTAACTTCAGCCGGGCCTTGACATGTACTGGCTTAAGCAGGGGGACACGTCTGGCACTGCAGGATTTGAGTCCCTGGCGGCATAGTGTGTTACTGATGGTAGGCTTTGTTACTTTGGTCCCAGCTCTCTGCAGGTCATTCACTAGGTCCCCCTGTGTGATTCTGGGATTTTTGCTCACCGTTCTTGTAATAATTTTGACCCCACGGGGTGAGATCTTGCGTGGAGCCCCAGATCGAGGTAGATTATCAGTGGTCTTGTATGTCTTGCATTTCCTAATAATTGCTCCCACAGTTGATTTCTTCAAACCAAGCTGCTTACCTATTGCAGATTCAGTCTTCCCAGCCTAGTGCATGTCTACAATTTTGTTTCTGGTGTCCTTTGACAGCTCTTTGGTCTTGGCCATAGTGATACCAGCCTAAATGAATACAGACCCGTAGCACTCACGTCCATAGCCATGAAGTGCTTTGAAAGGCTGGTCATGCCTCACATGAACACCATTATACCAGAAACCCTAGACCCACTCCAATTTGCATACCGCCTAAACAGATCCACAGATGATGCAATCTCAATCCCACTCCACACTGCCCTTTCCCACCTGGACAAAAGGTAAACCTATGTGAGAATGCTATTCATTGACTACAGCTCAGCATTCAACACCATAGTACCCTCAAAGCTCATCACCAAGCTAAGGATCCTGGGACTAAACACCTCCCTCTGCAACTGGATCCTGGACTTCCTGACGGGCCATCCCCAGGTGGTGAGGGTAGGTAGCAACACATCTGCCACGCTGATCCTCAACACTGGAGCTCCCCAGGGGTGCGTGCTCAGTCCCCTCCTGAACTCCCTGTTCATCCACGACTGCATGGCCAGGCACGACTCAAACACCATCATTAAGATTGTAGACAACACAACAGTGGTAGACCTGATCACCGACAACGACGAGACAGCCTATAGGGAGGAGGTCAGAGACGTGGCCGGGTGGTGCCAGAATAACAACCTATCCCTCAACGTAACCAAGACTAAGGAGATGGTTGTGGACTACAGGAAAAGGAGCACCGAGCACGCCCCCATTCTCATCGACGGGGCTGTAGTGGAGCAGGTTGAGAGCTTCAAGTTCCTTTGTGTCCACATCAACAACAAACTAGAATGGTCCAAACATACCAAGACATTCGTGAAGAGGGCATAACAAAGCCTAATCCCTCTCAGGAAACTAAAAGGATTTGGCATGGGTCCTGAGATCCTCAAAAGGTTCTACAGCGGCAACAGCGAGAGCATCCTGACCGGTTGCATCACTGCCTGGTACGGCAATTGCTCGGCCTCCGACCGCAAGGCACTTCAGAGGGTAGTGCGTACGGCCCAGTACATCACTGGGGCAAAGCTGTCTGCCATCCAGGACCTCTACACCAGGCGGTGCCAGAGGAAGGCCCTAAAAATTGTCAATGACCCCAGCCACCCCAGTCATAGACTGTTCTCTCTACTACTGCATGGTAAGCGGTACCGGAGTGCCAAGTCTAGGACAAAAATGCTTCTCAACAGTTTTTAATGGTTACCCAGACTATTTGCATTGTGTGCCTCCCCCAACCCCTCTTTTACACTGCTGCTACTCTCTGTTTATCTTATATGCATAGTCACTTTAACTATACTTACATACTACCTCAATTGGCCCGACCAACCAGTGCTCCCGCACACTGGCTAACCGGTCTATCTGCATTGTGTCCCACCACCCGCCAACCCATCTTTTTATGCTACTGCTACTCTCTGTTCATCATATATGCATAGTCACTTTAACCATACCTACATGTACATACTACCTCAATAAGCCTGACTAACCGGTGTCTGTATATAGCCTTGCTACTCTTATTTTCAAATGTCTTTTTACTGTTTTATTTCTTTACTTTTACATATATACACACACACACACACACACACACACACACACACACACACACACACACACACACACACACACACACACACACACACACACACACACACACACACACACACACCTTTTTTTCCGCACTATTGGTTAGGGCCTGTAAGTAAGCATTTCACTGTAAGGTCCACACCTGTTCTATTTGGCGCACGTGACAAATAAACTTTTATTTGATATACGTGCCTGACTCTGATTTGGATAACGACTCTTTGCCTGACCTACCGATTGCCTGCCCCTTGTACTGAAATACACTCAGAGACTGGTACTATCCATCTCCTGTGTCTGCATCTGAGTCTTAGCCTGAGCCGTGATAATACGAACTGGCCGTTAGACTGGGGATGAAAACCAGAGGACAGGCTGGCCGACGACCCAATGAGGATGCAGAACACCTTCCAGAACCGAGATGAGAACTGAGGACAGCGATCGGAGACCATGACGACCGGAAGTCAATGGATCCGGAAGACGTGCTGCACCATGAGCTGGACCGTCTCCTTAGCTGAGGGCAATTTAGGAAGGGGGATAAAATGGCTGGCTTTGGAAAACCTATCCATCACCGTAAGGATGGTGGTGTTGCCCTCTGATACAGGGAGACCCGTGAGGAAGTCCAAGGATATATGGGACCAGGTTCCGGTGAGGAACAGGGAGTGATTGAAGGAGGCCAGCAGGAGCTGGCCACGGAGTCTTGTTCTGCGCGCACACAGTGCAGGCGGTAATGAAAGCAGAGACGTCAGGAACCATGGTGGGCCACCAAAAACGTTGTCAGAGCGAGCCAATCAGGACTTGAAGACGACTCTTCGTTGCCTCATCTCCACCAATCCCACCACCTGGAGCCAGGAATTTATGTGGATGGATTATGCCCGCAACACCCTTTCCTGTTCTGCTACTGGTCGCTCACCTTTTGAGTGTTCCCTGGGATATCAGCCCCTGGTTTTCCCGGAGGAAGAGGTCAGCATACCTTCTGCCCAGATGTTTGTCCGTCTCTGTCGCCGTACCTGAAAGAGAGCCCAGGCCACCTTTCTCAAGACCACCTCCAGGTATCGATGACAGGCGGACCGCCACCAGAACCCTGCTCCACGCTACTGTCTTGGGCAGAAGGTATGGCTTTCCACTCAGGATCTGCCCCTCCGGATGGGGTACCACAAACTTTCCCCCCTGTTCTATCGGCCATTTCCCCATCTAAGGTCCTTAGCCCCTCTACTATTCGCCTTCTGTTGCCCCGCACCCTCCGAATACATCCCACTTTCCATGTATCTAGGACTAAACCCCTGTCTCACAGTCCTTTGTCTCCTGTTTCCAAACCCGTCTCACAGCCCTTTGTCTCCTGTTTGTTTGTTGCTAGTTTGTCTTGTTCCGTCAAGTCCTACCAGCGTGCTCCTGTGTTTCCCGAGCTCTAGTTTTTGGTTTTTCTAGTCTTCCCGGTTCTCACCTTTTCTGCCTGTCCTTACCCTGAACCTGCCTGCTGTCCTATACCTGCCTGACTCTGATTTGGATTATAACTCTTTGCCTGCCTTGACTTCCGATTGACTGCCCGTTTTACTGAAATAAATTCTGAGACTCGCACTATTCACTTCCTGTGTCTGCATCTGAATCTGAGCAGTGCTGTGTTTTTTTTGCAGTATTACTTTAGTGCTTTGTTGCATGTTTTGGAATCTTTTATCCCGTATATTTGTATTCTTTTCACTATCATTTAGGTAATTCCGGTGTATTCGGGAAAGTATTCAGACCGTTGAGATTTTACACATTTTGTTATATTACAGCCTTATTTCTGAAATTGATTTAAATCTACACAATACCCAATAATGACAAAGCAAAAACAGGTTTGCTAATTTAATTAAACTAAAATATTACATTTACCTAAGTATTCAGACCCTTTACTAAGTAATTTGTTGCGATTACAGCCGCGATTCTTCTTGGGTATGACGCTACAAGCTTGGCATACCTGAACTGGAGGAGTGTCTCCCATTCTTCTCTGTAGATACTCTCAAGCCCTGTCAAGTTGGATGGTAGCGTCACTTCACAGCTATTTTCAGTTCTCTTCAGAGATGTTTGATTGGGCTCAAGTCCGGACTCTGGCTGGGCCACTCAAGGACATTCAGAAACCTGTCCCGAAGCCACTCCTGCGTTGTCTTGGCTGTGTACTTTGGATCATTGTCCTGTTGGAAAGGGAAACCTTCGTCACAGTCTGAGGTCCTGAGCACTCTGGAGCCTGTTTTCATCAAGGATCTCTCTGTACTTTAATCCGTTCATCTTTCCCTCGATCCTGACTAGTCTCCCAGTCTCTGCCTCTAAAATAACATCCACACAGCATGATGCTGCCACCACTGCTTTACCGTAGAGATAGTGCCAGGTTTCCTCCAGACGTGACGCTTGGCATTCAGACAAGGTGTTCAATCTGGGTTTCATCAGACCAGAGAATCTTGTTTCTTAAGGTCTGAGAGTCCTTTAGGTGCCTTTTGGCAAACTCCAAGCGCGCTGTCATTTGCCTTTTACTGAGGTGTGGCCATAGAGTAGCCAGATTGGTGGAGTGTTGCAGAGACGGTTGTCGTTCTTGAAGGTTCTCCCATCTCCACAGAATATCTCTAGAGCTCTGTCGGTTCATGGTCACCTCCTGACCAAGGCCTTTCTCCCCACGATTGCTTAGTTTGGCCGGGCGGCCAGCTGTGTTCTTGGGGACCTTCAATGGTGCAGACATTTTTTTGGTACCCTTCCCCAGATCTGTGCCTCGACACAATCCTGTCTTGAAGCTCAACGGACAATTCCTTCAACCTCATGGCTTAGTTTTTGCTCTGACATGCACTGTCAACCATGGGACCCTGAGCAGTTTCCTTCATGTCCAGAAGCTCAGTTCAGAAGGTCAACTGTATCTTTGTGTCTTAACTTAACCATGCTTAAAGAGATATTCAATGTCTGATTTGTTATTGTTCCCAATCTACTAATCACTGCCCTTCTTAATTAGGGTTTTGATAAGCTACCTGGTCTTTGTAGTTGAAACAGTGCTTGAAATTCAATACTTGACTGAGGGACCTTACTGATGTTGTCAGTATGGGGGGGGCAGAGGAAGAGTTAGTCATTCAAAAATAATGTCAATCCCTATTATTTCACACAGAGTGAGTCCATGTAACTTACTGTGAGATTTGTTAAGCCAAAAGAAAAGGGTTGGATACTTAAGTGACATCTATATTTTAGGTATTAAATTGTTAGTAATTAGATTATTTTGTGTAGATCAATGACAAAAAACAAATCACAATTCAATCTATTTCAATCCCACAAAAAATTCAGGATGGGGGGGGGACTTATGATACCCACTGTACATTCAATAGCCCCTCTCTGTCCCTCTCTGTTGCACACAACACACAACACACTTCCATTCCCCCTGTCACAAGGGGAGTTTTGTTTTACAAAACTAAGTAATGACACAAATCACATTGGCAGTCTATCAGAGTTATGGACATTCTTTATGTATTTTATTGACAGAACAGAATAAGCCAGTGTCCAAACAGCAGGCACCTTACCTCGTGGAAGCCCTCGGCCATTGTGCGTCGCACCGTGATCTCAGGGTCATTACACAGACTGGAGAAGGTGGGGTAAAGCTCCGTCAGGAAGTGGTTGGGGTCAGCGAATAACACCATGGCCTGAAGAAAAAGTGATGTCACAGAGAGTGATAACTTGTTCAAAATTAATCCCTATGCACTTGTGGAAATCTGAGATACATTTTTTGCCATAATCAAAATGGAATCTTCTACTCCCCAAGGCTAGTATAACCACATAATGCAAGCATCCTTTTATTTACTAAGATTCAGTAGAAACTTTGTAGAACATACACAATAATGCAATTGGCTGGAGTTTCTATTTTGAATATAAAGTTCTTATCTACAAGTACTAGGAGCAGTAAGTCTTGTATATTTTTTTACCTTTATTTTACTAGGCAAGTCAGTTAAGAACAAATTCTTATTTTCAATTGATGGCCTAGGAACAGTGGGTTAACTGCCTGTTCAGGGGCAGAACGACAGATTTGTACATTGTCAGCTCGGGGATTCGAACTTGCAACCTTTCGGTTACTAGGTCCAACACTCTAACCACTAGGCTACCCTGCCGCTCCGTGTGTGAACAACACTCTTTTGAATTAAAACAATTCCGTACTAAAATGATGAACAGACACAAATGCAATTAACTTTGTGACAGTTTCCCTGATGCTTGCATTCTCTTTTGAGACAGTTGACAAGGTTCACCTCTGCAGACAGCTGGGTCGAGTTCATTGGCCACCAAACGGAAGGAAACGGGAAGGTACTTACACATTTTTACCTCCTTTTTCTCCCCAGTTTCGTGGTTACGATCTTGTCTCATCGCTACAACTCCCCAACAGACTCAGGAGAGGTGATGGTCGAGTCATGCGTCCTCCAAAACATGACCCGCCAAACCACGCTTCTTAACATCCGCTCGCTTAACCCGGAAGCAAGCTGCACCAATGTGTCGGAGGAAACACTGTTCAACCGACGACCGAACTCAGGCTGCAAGCACCAGACCCACCACAATGAGTCGCGAGAGCGCGATGCGCCCCCGGGCACGACCAGTAATGACACTGCCTGGGATCGAAACCCAGACTGTAGTGATGCAGTGCCTTAGACCACTGCGCCACTCGGGAGGCCTTCGTTTTCATATTCTGTTGCAAAACGTTTTGCTACAGTGTGCCCGAATAACCACGACCTTGAACTGCCAACACAGTTAGTCCCAAATGATACATTATTGAGGGCTTGAGCAAAGCGGGCACACCTAGGCTGCATACCAATTGGCACCCTATTCCCTACATAGTGCACTACTTTTGACCAGACCTATAGGCCCTGGTCAAAAGTAGTGCACTATGTAGGGAATGGGGTGCCATTTGTGATGCACAGACACCTAGCTGGACCAGGGGAGGAGAACCTCCCTGCCTGTGTGAACAAAAGAGCTGTGGACAAGTCCTCTCATCAGGCCTATTGTTACAGGCGTCTCCTCTACCCTCCTGACCCCATTACATGGGCTGTGCGTGTGTGTATGAGTGTGGGATGATATGCGTGTGTGTGTAACTCTCTCTAAAGTCCCATGACCATGGGACAACAATTTTTACTTCCACATGCTGACAGAATATGACAGAGACACTATATTCAGCAGGTCAGGAGGTGGATCCATGTGCTAAAAATACACACATGCCTGACTCATGAAAACACGTGCAGGTATAGTGCATTCGGAAAATATTCAGACCCCATGACTTTTTCCACATTTTGTTACGTTGCAGCCTTATTCTAAAATGGGTTAAATAAAAATCCTCATTAATCTACACACCCCATAATGACAAAGCGAAACAGGTTTTTAGAAATGTTTGCTATGAGATTCGAAATTGAGCTCAGCTGCATCCTGTTTCCATTGAACATCTTTCAGATGTTTCTACAACTTGATTGGAGTCCACCTGTGGTAAATTCAATCGATTGGACATGATTTGGAAAGGCATACACTTTTTCTTTATAAGGTCGCATAGTTGGCAGTGCATGTCAGAGCAAAAACCAAGCCATGAGGTCGAAGGAATTGCCTGTAAAGCTCCGAGACAGGATTGTGTCGAGACACAGCTCTGGGAAAGTGTACCAAAACATTTCTGCACCATTGAAGGTCCCTAAGAACAAAGTGGCCTACATCATTCTTACAATGGAAGAAGGTTGGAACCGCCCAGTCAAACTGAGCAATCGGGGGAGAAGGGCCTTGGTCAGGGAGGTGCCCAAGAACCTGATGGTCACTCTGACAGAGCTACAGAGTTCCCCTGTGGAGGTGAGAGAAACTTCCAGAAAGACAACCATCTCTGCAGCACTCCACCAATCAGGCCTTTATGGTAGAGTGGCCAAACAGAAGCCTCTCCTTAGTAAATGGCACATGTCTCCCAGTCCCTGCAGCTTGGAGTTTGTCAAAAGGCACCTGAAGACTCTTAGACCATGACAAACACGATTCTCTGGTCTGATGAAACCAAGATTGCCAAGCATCATGTCTGGAGGAAACCTGGCAGCATCCCTACAGTGAAGCATGGTGGTGGCAGGATCATGCTGTGGGGATGTTTTTCAGCGGCAGGGACTGGGAGACTAGTCAGGATCAAGGGAAAGATGACCGGAGCAAAGTACAGAGAGATCCTTGATGAAAACCTGCTCCAGAGTGCTCAGCACCTCAGACTGGGGCAAAGGTTCACCTTCCAACAGGCCAATGATCCTAAGCACATAGCCAAGACAATGCAGGAGTGGCTTTGGGACAAGTTTCTGAATGTCCTTCAGTGGCCCAGCCAAAGCCCGGATTTGAACATGATTGAACATCTCTGTAGAGACCTGAAAAAAGCTCCGCAGCGACCCTCCCCATCCAAACTTACAGAGCTTGAGAGAATATGCAGAGAATGGGAGAAACTCTCCAAATACAGGTGTGCCAAGCTTGTAGCGTCATACCCAAGAAGACTCAAGGCTGTAATCGCTGCCAAAGGTGCTTCAACAGAGTACTGAGTAAAAGGTCTGAATACTTAAGTAAATGTGATATTTCAGTTTTTATTTTTTCATACATTTGCAAAAATGTTAACCTGTTTTTGCTTCGTCATTATGGGGTATTGTGTGTAGATTGATGGGGGTAAAAGATTGAATCCATTTTAGAATAAGGCTGTAACGTAACAAAATGAGGAAAAAGTTGAGGGTTCTGAATACTTTCCGAATGCACTGTATACAGTACTGTACACTAGGGCTGTGACGACACCAGTTTCGCTATATTTTTTTCATGGCAAAAATGAAAACACGAAGCAGACCAAACTCTTTGGTCCTTTAAAAACCTGCTGTTTGTAAAATGTGTGCTTTAACTTGGAAAATAAATACATGTGACTCTGGATGACAACATAATGATGTTTGCAACATTAGGGCTGTTTTTCTAAAGAAGTTAATTATGCTTCATGTTTTCTTTCCTTGCCACGATACAAACGAGTATTGCGATACTGTTTTGTTTTCCGACCCTACTATACACTCTTTACAAAGTCCACAACACATGCACGCCACGTGCATGTGCGTGCACACACACACACACACACACTGTTGGCAAGACTATTTCAGTTCCAAAATAGTGTATGGTGAGTTAAATAACTGACTCTAAGGCACACTATTCCCCTCTATAGACTCAAAAAGTTCAAGCTTTATAAAGCTGTTCAACCTTGTAAGGTGTTTGCAACATGTAGCCACAACACTTAAGACATTTTTATAAAAAAACTAAGCCACCCATATGGCAACAATCACCAAGAGTTGACCAGAAGCATTTTCAAACAGAGGCAGAAAGACAGATGGTCCAGTTACAGACTTGATTCCTTCAAACGCGCTGCAAGACTTCAGAGACTGTTCAAGAGTGGGAGGGAGGGTTGGTAGGAAACTTGTGTGTGTGTTTGCATGCGTATATGTATGTGTGTGTGTGTGTGTGTTGGTCAGCAGTCACTCACGGGGAAGTTGTAGGCGCAATTGCGTCGCACCAGGGCGTACTTGCTCTCCAGCTCCAGCGGATAGACCTGGTTGTCCGAGTGTCCGTTTTCATGCTGCAGGCCCAGTACACACAGCTTCTTATAGAACTCCAGGAACCACAGGTGCTGCTCCTCTGTGAAAGACGCTGCAGGAGAGAAGAATTAGGACCATATAGGAACAACTCTAGCAGACAGGAATCAGAATCACACAAAGGGACCTGTGTGTGTTTATGTAGCCTGACCTCCCGGTCATGGGTCTCCCGGTTGCGGTCGGCTGCGACACAGCCTGGGATCAAACCCGGGTCTGTAGTGAAGCCTCTAGCACTGCGATGAAGTGCCTTAGACAGCTGCATCACTACTATTTATATTGTTGACAACTTCTACTTTTACTTCACTACATTCAGAAAGAAAATAATGTACTTTTTACTCCATACATTTTCCATGACACCCAACAGGACTTATTACATTTTGAATGCTTAGCAAGACAGGAAAATTATTAAATTCACACACTTAAGAGAACATTCCTGGTTATTCCTACTGCCTCTTATCTGGTGGACTCACTAAACAAAAATTCTTCATTTGTAAATGATGTCTGAGTATTGGACTGTGCCACGAGCTATCCATAAACAAAAAATGAAAAAGACAATTGTGCTGTCTGGTTTGATTAAAACCTCTTGAAACTCAGGGGGCGCAATTTCATTTTTGGATGAAAAACGTTCCCGTTTTAAACAAGATATTTTGTCACAAAAAGATGCCCGACTATGCATATAATTGATAGCTTTGGAAAGAAAACACTCTGAATTTTCCAGAACTGCAAAGATATTGTCTGTGGGTGCCCTAGAACGGGAGCTACAGGCAAAACCAAGATGAAACGGCAACCAGGAAACCAGCAGGATTTTTGAGGCTCCGTTTTCAATTGTCTCCTTATATGGCTGTGAATGCGAAAGGAATGAGCCTGCCCTTTCTGTCGTTTCCCCAAGGTGTCTGCAGCATTGTGACGTATTTGTAGGCATATCATTGGAAGATTGACGTTAAGAGACTATATTTTCCAGGTGTCCGCCCGGTGTCCTCCGTCGAAATTGGTGCGTCTTTTTCAGCTGCTGGTATTTTTCCATGCGATTCTGAGGGGAAAGCAGGCTTCCACGAACTACATATCAATGAAGAGATATGTGAAAAAACACCTTGAGGATTGATTCTAAACAACGTTTGCCATGTTTCGGTCGATATTATGGAGTTAATTCGGAAAATGTTTGACGTTTTGGTGACTGAATTTTCGGTTAGTTTCGGTAGCCAAATGTGATGTACAAAACGGAGCGATTTCTCCTACACAAAGATTCTTTCAGGAAAAACTGAACATTTGCTATGTAACTGAGTCTCCTCATTGAAAGCATCCGAAGCTCTTCAAAGGTAAATTATTTTATTTATTTGGTTATCTGGTTTTTGTGAAAATGTTGCGTGCTAAATGCTACTCAAAATGCTAAGCTAGCTTAGCATACTCTTACACAAATTAGTGATTTGCTATGGTTCAAAAGCATATTTTGAAAATCTGAGATGACAGTGTTGTTAAGAAAAGGCTAAGCTTGAGAGCAGGCGCATTATTTTCATTTTCAGAAATCGTTAACGTTGCGTTATGCTAATGAGCCTGAGGCTTTATTCACGATCCCGGATCCGGGATGGGGAGTATAAGGAATTTTTAATTATTTATACTTGTACTTTGACTTTTGATACTTAAAAATTTTTTTAAACCAAGACCAAATAGGTTATACTTTTACTCAAGTAGTATTTTACTGGGTGACTTTCACTTTAACTTGAGTAATTTTCTATTAAGGTATCTTTACTTTTAATCAAGTAAAACGGACTTGATGGAAAGGATGCAGCCTATGACGGTGCCAGGTTGAAAGTCACTGAGCTCTTCAGTAAAGCCATTCTACTGCCGAAGTTTGCCTATAGAGATTGCATGGCTGTGTGCTCGATTTTATACACCTGTCAGCAATGGGTGTGGCTGAAATAGCCAAACCCACTAATTTGAAGGGGTGTCCATATACTTTTAGCCATGTCTATATTACCTCATTTGCAAAATTTAGTACAAAAAGGACTGTATTTAATTTTAAAAAGTATTGTATTTATGTCTATATTCAAGTGGTTAAAAATTCAAAAGGCACTCGCACATCTGAGCTATCTTTTTTCTCTGTGCATGGTAACAGTTGAATAACATGAGAAAAAAGAAGAAGCCCGCACACTGCTCTTGATAGTTTCACTGCTCTTTAAAAAGATTTATCGGTCTCAAGGCCATGGTCAGAGCTTTGTGATTATTTTTTTATTTAAAAAAAAAAATGTGCATCCTTATGTAGACATAGCTCCACCCACATCCATTCCAAATCAAATCAAACTTATTGGTCACATACACATGGTTAGCAGATGTTAATGCGAGTGTAGCGAAATTCTTGTGCTTCTAGTTTGCAGCAATATCTAACAAGTAAACTAACAATTTAACAACAACTACCGCATACACACAAGGGTAAAGGAATGAATAAGAATATGTACATACACATATATGGATGAGCGATGGCCGTGCGGTATAGGCAAGATGCAGTAGATGGTATAGAGTACAGTATATACAGTTGAAGTCGGAAATTTACATACACTTACGGTAAGTTGGAGTCATTAAAACTTGTTTTTCAACCACTCCACAAATTTTTTGTTAACAAACGGAAGTTTTGGCAAGTTGGTTGACATCTACTTTGTGCATGACACAAGCAAGTTGTCCAACAATTGTTTACAGATTATTTAACTTATATTGCTGTATCACAACTCCAGTGGGTCAGAAGTTTACATACACTAAGTTGACTATGCCTTTAAACAGCTTGGAAAAATCCAGAGAATGATGTCATGGCTTTAAAAGTTTCTGATAGGCTAATTGACATAATTAGTCAATTGGAGGTGTACCTGTGGATCTATTTCAAGGCCTACCTTCAAACTCAGTACCTCTATGCTTGACATCATGGGAAAATCAAAAGAAATCAGCCAAGACAAGTCTGGTTCATCCTTGGGAGAAATTTCCAAATGCCTGAAGGTACCATGTTCATCTGTACAAACAATAGTACGCAAGTATAAACAACATGGGACCATGCAGTTGTCATACCATTCAGGAAGGAGATGCGATCTGTCTCCTAGAGATGAATGTACTTTGGTGCGATAAGTGCAAATCAATCCCAGAACAACAGCAAAGGACCTTGTGAAGATGCTGGAGGAAACAGGTGCAAAAGAATCTATATCCACAGTAAAACGAGTCATATATCGACATGACCTGAAAGGCCGCTCAGCAAGAAAGAAGCCACTGCTCCAAAACCGCCATAAAAAAGCCAGACTACGGCTTGCAACTGCACATGGGGACAAAGATCGTACTTTTTGTAGAAATGTCCTCTGGTCTAATGAAACAAAAATGGAACTGTTTGGCCATAATGACCACCATTATGTTTGGGGGAAAAAGGGGGATGCTTGCAAGCTGAAGAACACCATCCCAACAATGAAGCACGGGTGGCAGCATCATGTTCATGATTTCAGTCGGGAAGTTAAAGCTTGGTCATAAATGGGTTTTCCAAATGGACAATGACCCCAAGCATACTTCCAAAGTTGTGGCAAAATGGCTTAAGGACAACAAAGTCAAGGTATTGGAGTGGCCATCACAAAGCCCTGACCTCAATAACAGAATTGAAAAGGCGTGTGCGTGCAAGGAGGCCTACAAACCTGACTCACTTACACCAGCTCTGTCAGGAGGAATGGGCCAAAATTCACCCAACTTATTATGGAAAGCTTGTGGAAGGCCTCCCAAAACTTCAACTGTACATATGAGATGAGTAATGTAGGGTAAACATTATATAACGTGGCATTGTTTAAAGTGACTAGTGATACAATTGTTACATCCAATTTTGAATTGCTAAAGTGGCTAGAGATTGAGTCAGTATGTTAGCAGCAGCCACTCAATGTTATTGATGGCTGTTTAACAGTCTGATGGCCTTGAGATAATCTTTTTTTCAGCCTCTCGTTCCCAGCTTTGATGCACCTGTACTGACCACGCCTTCTGGATGATAGCGGAGTGAACAGGCAATGGCTCAGGGGTTGTTGTCCTTGATGATCTTTTTGGCCTTCCTGTGACATTGGGTGGTGTTTGTGTCCTGGGGGGCAGGTAGTTTGCCCCCGGTGATGCGTTGTGCAGACATCACTACCCTCTGGAGAGACTTACGGTTCTGGGTAGAGCAGTTGCCGTACCAGGCATTGATACAGCCTGACAGGATGCTCTCGATTGTGCACCTGTAAAAGTTTGTCAATGTTTTCGGTGACAAGCCAAATTTCTTCAGCCTCCTGAAGTTGAAGAGGCACTGTTGCGCCTAGGAACTTAAAACTATGCCAAGGAACTTAAAACTTTCCACCTTCTCCACTACTGTCCCGTCGATGTGGATAGGGGGGTGCTCCCTCTGCTATTTCCTGAAGTCCACGATCATCTCCTAGTTATGTTGAGGATGAGTGTGAGGTTATTTTCCTGACACCACACTCCGAGGGCCCTCACCTCCCCTTTGTAGGCCGTCTCGTCGTTGTTGGTAATCAAGCATACCACTGTTGTGTCGTCCGCAAACTTGGTGATTGAGTTGGAGGCATACGTGGCCACGCAGTCGTGGGTGAACAGGGAGTACAGGAGAGGGCTCAGAGCGCACCCTTGTGGGGCCCCAGTGTTGAGGATCAGCGGGGAGGAGATGTTGTTACCTACCCTCACCACCTGGGGGCGGCTCGTCAGAAAGTCCAGGACCCAGTTGCACAGGGCGGGGTCGAGACCCAGGGTCACGAGCTTAATGACGAGTAAGCTCACTAAGCTGCTTGCCTATTGTTCTGTAGTCCATCCCAGCCTTGTGCAGGTCTACATTTTATCCCTGATGTCCTTACACAGCTCTCTGTTCTTGGCCATTGTGGA
This sequence comes from Oncorhynchus masou masou, assembly GCF_036934945.1. Lineage (NCBI taxonomy): Eukaryota > Metazoa > Chordata > Actinopteri > Salmoniformes > Salmonidae > Oncorhynchus > Oncorhynchus masou. The sequence continues at coordinate 14,511,762 of NC_088230.1, read as the reverse complement.
GAGGTTGGAGTCTGTTTGATTGAGTGTGTGGAAAGGTATCTTTTATACAGGTAACGAGTTCAAACAGGTGCAGTTAATACAGGTAATTAATTTTTCTTAAATAAAAATTAACAGGTCTGTGAGAGCTGGAATTCTTACTGGTTGGTAGGTGATCAAATTCTTATGTCATGCAATAAATGCAAATTAATTACTTAAAAATCATACAATGTGATTTTCTGGATTTTTGTTTTAGATTCCGTCTCTCACAGTTGTACCTATGATAAAAATTATAGACCTCTACATGCTTTGTAAGTAGGAAACACTGCTGATTTTGCAGGTTATAAAATACTTGTTCCCCCTACTGTATTTCTCGTGTCTGAGCCGTTGAATTGCGACTCTACTTTGACCCTATACTGACTCTTAGCTTATTTGATCGCCTTGCAGAGGGAATATCTACACTGTTTGTATTCGGTCATGTTTCCGGTCGCCTTGCCATGATTAAAAGCAGTGATTTGAGCTTTCAGTTTTGCGCGAAGGCTGCCATCAATCCACGGTAACTGGTTGAGGAAGGTTTTATTAGTCACCGTGGGTACAACATCACCGATACACTTGCTAATAAAGTCGCTCACCGGATCAGCGTATTCATCAATGTTGTTGTCTGAGGCCATCCTGGACATATCCCAGTCCACGTGATCGAAGCAATCTTGAAGTGTGGAATCCGATTGGCCGGACCAGTGTTGAACAAACCTGAGCATGGGCGTTTCCTGTTTTAGTTTCTGTCTATAGGCTGGGAGAAACAAAATGGAGTCGTTTGCCGAAAGTAGGGCGAGGGAGGGCTTTGTATGTGTGCGGAAGTTAGAGAAGCAATGATCCAGAATGCTGCCAGCCCGGGTCGCGCATTCGATATGCTGATCAAATTTAGGGAGCCTTGTTTTCAAATTAGCTTTGTTAAAAACCCATGCAGCCTCAAGATATATGGTTTCCAGTTTACGTAGAGTCCAATGAAGTTCTTTCAGGGCCGTCGAGTTCTTTCAGGAGGTGTGTCTCTGGGGGGGATATACATGGCTGTGAATTCTCGAAGAGAATTCTCTTGGTAGATAATGCGGTCGGCATTTGATTGTAAGGAATTCTAGGTCAGGTGAACAAAAGGACTTGAGTTTCTGTATGTTGTTATGATCACACCACGACTCGTTAATCATAAGGCATACATGCCCGCCCCTCTGTTGGCGCGATGTATGAAGAAACCGGGTGGCTGTACCGACTCTGATAACATACCCCAAGTGAGCCATGTTTCCGTGAAACAGAGAATGTTACAATCTCTGATGTCTCTCTGGAAGGCAACCTTTGCTCAAATTTCATCTACCTTGTTGTCAAGAGACTGGACATTGGCGAGTAGTATACTCGGGAGCGGTGAGCGTGTCTACGGAGCCTGACCAGAAGAATGCTCCGTCTGCCCCTTCTGCAGTGCCGTTGTTTAGGGTCGCCAACTGGGATCCGATCCATTGTCCTGGGTGGTGGTCCAAACAGAGGATCCGCTTTGCGGAAGTCATATTCCAGGTCGTAATGTTGGTAAGTTGACATTGCTCTTATATCCAATAGTTCTTCCCGGCTGTATGTAATAAGACTTAAGATTTCCTGGGGTAACAATGTAAGAAATAATACATAAAAATTGTTTATAAAAATACTACATAGTTTCCTAAGAACGCGAAGCGAGGCGACCATCTCTGTCGGCAACATCATACGTAGCGTCCATGCATCGAATGGGGTTGGAGTTGAGGGAAAAGAAAAGTGTTACCAAATATAACAATGTGCATTTCATAAATATTAAAATAAAGTGTGTACATAAAACGTAATGAACACGTCTGTAAAACCACATTGATGACATCGACCCATTCAAGTGGTAAAAGTTCATTGTGATATGAATATGGAGAAAAGATGCCCAGTGCCTGGCCTTAAGAGGTCTGAAACCCACCTGAGAGTCCGTGACAGAGCTTGCCATACTGAAATGACAGCGAAGCCAGCACCGCCTCGTCAGCTTTAAAGCACTTTTCACAGAACGTCTTCACCAGCGGAAAGATAACACGCGTCCTGTCGTCTAAAAAGTGAGGGGGAGAGAAGAGAGAAAGACAGTTTGACATGATGGGGCTGCCTCCCAATGCAACGGGCATCTGGCAGAGAGAGGACAATCCGAATTGTCAGCCCTCATACACACAGTGGCCGCATTCCATTCCAAAACAAAGCAATTATTTTCAACTGAATATGACGTTATCACTCATCATGCGGCCATGGAGTGTTTTCTCTGCCCTGTCAACTTGCCTGGGCAGATCTGAAAGGATCTAGAAAGATGAACATAATAGGTCCGGGACTCCACGTAGCGAATTGAATGGTTAGGTTGAACCGAATCTGATTGATTATACACTAATCAGTCCATTTTGGATCTGCAATGGTGAGTCGTCTAGTATTAAGGGGAAGGTAGCCAGTTTTCAAAATGGAATACGGCCCATGTCCTTGATGGCCCGACACACGTGCAAAAGCCTTGTGAAGAGATAGAAGACTGACAGCTTAGTTGGAGCCATTTTGCCAACTACCGTAACGAGTATAGTATTTGCATATCAAAGAAACTCTGCGGGTGCAGGGGTGTCTTTGAAGAGTGTCAAGTAAGTGTTTCGCACAGACAATGTAGAGACAAGGTTGTGAAGTACATTCGTTTTAATGAGCCAGGTTCATGTCTGTAGTAGACTCTGGTTCTTGGGAATCCCAAGGGTTGCATATTGTTTTTGCAGAGCACAAGCACACCATATACAGCTAATCAAGGGTTTGAGTATTAGTTGAGTAGTGAAATCAGATGTGCTTGTGCAGAGCTAGAACAAAAAATATACAACCCTAAGATAGATGTTAGGTAAAAAAAAATGGATCAATAGGAACATCAAAACCATTGAATAGGAACATTATAACCATATTTTCTGTAAGTGCTTTTATAAAGCTTTTCCAGTCAAAATACTGCTTTGGCTTAAAGACTTTTCCGGAACAATATGAACGTGTGGGCGTCTGTCCTCTCTTGGAACATCAATGAGTAGAAAATTGCCAGCGAACAAGAGCCGCCAGATCGGGAGTAGTGTGGGCTGCTTGCGAGGCACGCTATAGTAAGAAGACAGAAGTGTAAGTTGAATGTGAGAGCAACATGGCCACAGAGATGGCTATGTAGGCAGTACGAGGGTGTAGCACGGCCTGCCACGCAGACAGAAGTATGTGGGCTGAATGACGTTACCGTGCCAGCAGTGGAAACGCCATGTGGGCCGGCTGTGTGAGGGTGCAGGGTAATCACGTAGAGTTTGTATGACGTTTGTATGAGGTGGTGAGATTGTAGAAGGTTTTTTGTGTGAGAGGTGAGAATGATTGAGGTGATAAGGTTGTAAGAGTTTTATATGAGGTGATGAGGGTGCATGACATAGGTGATGTGGTGTCATTGTATGAGGTTTCTCACCACTGTCGAACATTTCCAGCAGGTTAATGATGGTGTCGAAGGCGGCCAGGCGCACCGTGCTCCCCTCGTCCCGGGCCAACTCTACGAGCTCAGGCAGCACTGCCGCCTTGGTGTGGTCCAGTCTGAGACACCAGAGGAGAAAGAGGAGACACAATTATATAACAAACACACATTCCCATTAAAGGGATCGTTTGAGTTTCCCCAAAATCAAAGTTCAATCATTTAATTCCTCAGAATGCATTGCACTTGTGTGGCAAGAAAAGAAAATGTGGTATGAGTAAGATGGCAACAGTTCTGTTCACCAACCTCCCTTTGTTTGACCAAACTTTAGGCAAACTTCCGCTTCTACAAGCTAGAAACTTGAACGTGGCTTCTAAAATAACACTATCAAAAATAGACAACCGACTGCTCAGAAACAACCAGGAAGTCACAGCCGGTGATTGTCAAGCAAATAACTGTCGGTCTCACAGCAATTGGCCGCTAATTAACATAAACACATTTTGCATCTCCTGGCTTCCACACATAGCCTCAGTCTAATAAAAGTCTAATAAATCCATGTAATATAGCCTACACCTTCCCAATAAATCCATAATTTATTTTAGACAGTTCTAAAGAAGCATATTTCAGAAGAACAGAATAGCATACGCTGAGTTGTCCGTATGTTAGGCCCTGATCTGGCTATGCCAAATGGCTGTGGGCTACACTAGTGCATTTAGCAGACAAGGTTTGCTTATAAATCCATGCCATTATTTTATAGTATGAAGAATACAATTGAACAAAGCTGAATAAAATCTAAATATTTTCTCAATGATTTGAGGGAGTGCGCACACGGCTATTATGTGTTGAGCGGTTAACAAAGAAATAGGTATTCCTACATGCTTAATTTAGAGTTAATAACGTAACTTTAGTTGATCTATGAACATTGGGCTACATGTTTAGATGTTTACTACATTGTAATGCTGCATGATGAGACTCTAATGAAGATTTGAAAAAAGTTTCTTGAAAGGCATGAGCTCTGCTACATTTTTTTGCGCAGGCGGTACACACATTGTACACACTCACACAGCTCTCCATCACGTGATTGGGTCTTTCTCACAGAATACAAGTTAAGACAGACACATCCAAGGTGAATATTGAAGATTTTGGAAGAACTGTCCACATTTACTTTTCGTCAACAAGATGAGTAGGTCTAACAAACAGGAAAAGCACTAGCCTATGTCAATCCAATATGCACCTATTATATTCTGTGAGAGAAATAAATATTCCAAACAGTTGTGGGATGCGATAGACCCCAAATTAATTTTACAAAACTAGCATCATAAAAAAAATAAAAAAATTATGCAATAGTCAATGAACAGGCAGAGTTCCTTTGTCCAGTGTCTGTGTTGTTTTGCCCAACTTAATATTGTGTTTTTATTGGCCAGTCTGAGATTTGGCTTTTTCTTTGCAACTCTGCCTAAAGGGACAGCATCTCGGAGTCGCCTCTTCACTGTTGATGTTGAGACTGGTGTTTTGTGGGTAAAATTTAATGAAGCTGCCAGTTGAGGACTTGTGAGGCATCTGTTTCTCAAACTAGACACTTTAATGTACTTGTCCTTGCTCAGTTGTGCACCGGGGCCTCCCACTACTCTTTCTAATCTAGTTAAGAGTCCGTTTGCATAGTTCTGTGAAGGGAGTAGTACACACTGTTGTACGAGATCTTCAGTTTCTTGACAATTTCTCGCATGGAATAACCTTCATTTCTCAGAACAAGATTAGACTGACAAGTTTCAGAAGAAAGTTATTTGTTCCTGGCCATTTTGAGCCTGTAGTCGAACCCATAAATGCTGATGCTCCAGATACTCAACTAGTCTAAAGAAGGCTAGTTTTATTGCTTCTTTAATCAGAACAAATGTTTTCAGCTGTGCTAACATAATTGCAAAAGGGTTTTCTAATGATCAATTAGCCTTTTAAAATGATAAACTTGGATTAGCTAACACAACGTACCATTGGAACACAGGAGTGATGGTTGCTGATAATGGGCCTCTGTATGCCTATGTAGATATTCTGTTAAAAACTGAACAGACAGTGGCTCGGGTGGTTGTTGTCTTTGATAATCTTTTTGGTCTTCCTGTGACATTGGGTGCTGTAAGTGTCCTGGAGGGCAGGTAGTTTGCCCTTGATGATACGTTGGGCACACCACACCACCCTCTGGAGAGCCCTGCAGTTGCAGGTGGTGCAGTTGCCGTACCAGGCGGTGATACAACTTGACAGGACGCTCTCAATTGTACATCTGTAAAAGTTTGAGTGTTTTAGGAGACAAGCCAAATTTCTTCAGCCTCCTGAGGTTGAAGAGGCACTGTTGCGCCTTCTTCACCACACTGTCTCTGTGGGTGGACCATTTCAGTTTGTCAGTGATGTGTACGCTGGGGAAGATTTTCCACCTTCTCTACTGCAGTCCAGTCGATGTGGATAGGGGGGCGCTCCCTCTGCTGTTTCCTGAAGTCCACAATCAGCTCCTTTGTTTTGTTCACGTTGGGTGAGAGGTTACTTTCCTGGCACCACACTCCCAGGTCCCTCACCTCCTCCCTGTAGTCTGTCTCGTCATTGTTGGTAATCAATGACGAGACATTGATTACCAATGTAATCAACGGGCGCGCCCGTCAGGGAGTCCAGGGCCCAGTTGCACAGGGTGGGGTTCAGACCCAGGGCCTCGAACTTAATGATGAGCTTGGAGGGTACTGTGATGTTGAATGCTGAATTCTATAATCAATGAACAGCATTCTTACATAGTTATTCCTCTTGTCCAGATGGGATAGGGCAGTGTTCAGTGCGATATGGATCATCGTCTGTGGATCATATCAGACTATTCTTGATTTAAACTTGTCTTTACATATACTAAATAATAATATATGTATGTATGTATGTATGTATGTATGTATGTGTGTGTGTGTGTGTGTGTGTGTGTGTGTGTGTGTGTGACAATTGTTTTGATTTAGAATGGACCATTATCATGCACCTGTATCGTAATAGGGGCTGAGGGAAAAAAATACATGTCATCTATGCACTTAAATAGGATCTATGCACTTTTCCCCGTGATTTATTTTTATGCCAGCCAGGTAGGCTATACTCCTGTTGTAAAAATAAACAATGTGTTTAATATTAGGAAAGCTGAGAAATAAATATAGTAGGCCTAGACTATAGAAAGCTGATGGGCTCCTCCTCTCTTTATTAGTGGCCATCACTCTGTTTTCTCCTGCAACTGCATAGCCTACAGAAATGTTGAGCAACATGAGCTTATGGGCTCTCTTGAAGCGCTCGATTAGATTTCAAATACATTTGCAATGTCAGAGTGATTAGAGGGACAATAGAGTGCTGAGTACCAGGAAAGATAGCAGGTTTGGTAGGCTACTAATGACCAGCAGCAGCATGAGAGCTTGGAGAAGCCCAATTACCGTGACTAAACGGTCATGTGGAATTTCCTGCCTTCATGACACGTAATAGCTGGTGAGGCGGTAATACGGTCACCGCAACAGCCCTAGTCATGGCTGATCCACATGAGATCTCTCAACCAAAAGGGGTATCCTACGAAGCAAGCTATATCTACTCTGGGTTTTCTAAAGCTAGCCAGCTTCAGATTCCAGCTCAGGCTTAATCGTACTTCAACGGTGGATATCGATTGACCGCCTGCGCTTGTAACTGCATAATGGCTAGTCAAACGCCAAACTCTTCATTGAGACAATGGTGAAAAATAAATCCATGGGCGAGTCAGTGCCACATTTTCATTTCAGCTGAAATCAAAAGGATTGTTTTTTAAATGATCTTGCCAATTCAACAGGATATTGTGTGAAACAGGCTTTTAATTCACTAGGGTAGGGGGCAGCATTCGGAATTTTGGATGAAAAGCGTGCCCAAATTAAACTGCCTGCTACTTAGGCCCAGAAGCTAGGATATGCATATAATTATTCGATTTGGATAGAAAGCACTCTAAAGTTTCCAAAACTGTTAAAATAATGTCTGTGGGTATAACAGAACTGATATGGCATGTGAAAACCTGATTAAAATCCAACCAGGAAGTACTATTATTTTGAAAGGCTGTTTATCTATTGAAAGCCTATCCACCATACAAAGACTTAGGACCCTGTTCATGATATCTATGGCTTCCTCTACACGTGGCCAGTCTTTAGGCATGGTTTCAGGCGTTTACTCTGAAAAATGAGGGAGATACAGCACTTTCAATGAGAGGCCAGTGGAAATTGCCAGCCATGAGTCCTGTTTCTCCTTTTCTATTGACAAAGCTTTTGTCCGGTTGAAATATTATTGATTATTTATAACAAAAACAACCTGAGGATTGATTTTTAAACATCGTTTGACATGTTTCTACGAACTTTTATTGTACTTTTTTTACTTTTCGTCTTGATGTTGAGAGCGCGCATTGTGCCTTTGGATTTCTGAACTAAATGCACAAACAAACATAAATAGGGACATTATCGGAAAAAAAAAATTTATTGTCCAACATTGAGACCTGGGAGTGCCACCAGATGAAGATCATCAAAGGTAAGTGATTCATTTTAATGCTATGTTTGACTTTTGTGAGCCCTCTCCTTGGTTGGAAAATGGCTGTATGGTTTTTGTGGCAAGGCGCCGACCTAACATAATCGCGTCGTGTGCTTTCGCCGTAAAGCCTTTTTGAAATCTGACACAGCGGTTGCATTAAGGAGAAGTTTATCTTTAACTTGTATCTTAGATCAATGTTTATGATGAGTAATTCTGTAATTTGATGTGGCTCTCTGCACTTTCACCGGATGTTTGTTTGAGACAATGCATTTCTGAACATAACGCACCAATGTAAACTGAGATTTTTGGATATAAATATGAACTTTATCGAACAAAACATACATGCATTGTGTAACATGAAGTCCTATGAGTGACATCTGATGAAGATCATCAAAGGTTAGTGATTAATTTAATCGCTATTTCTGACTTTTGTGAGCCCTCTCCTTGGCTGGAAAATGGCTGTATGGTTTTCTGTGACTAGGCTCTGACCTAACATAATCGCAGGGTGTTCTTTCTCCGTAAAGCCTTTTTGAAATCGGACACTGTGGTTGGATTTAAAAGAAGCTTATCTTTAAAATGGTGTATAATACTTGTATGTTTGAAGAATTTTAATCATGGGATATCTGTTTTGAATTTGGTGCCCTGCAATTTCACTGGCTGTTGTCGAGGTGGGACGCTTGCGCGTCAAGTTTAAAATGCATTCAGTCATTCTTACTACAGTTGAAGTCGGAAGTTTACATACACTTAGGTTGGAGTCATTAAAACTCATTTTTCAACCACTCCACAAATTTCTTGTCAATAAACTATAGTTTTGGCAAGTCTGTTAGGACATCTACTTTGTCCATGGACACCAGTCATTTTTCCAACAATTGTTTACAGACAGATCATTTCACTTATAATTCACTGTATCACAATTCCAGTGGGTCAGAAGTTTACATACACTAAGTTGAATGTGCCTTTAAACAGCTTGGAAAATTCCAGAAAATTATGTCATGGCTTTAGAAGCTTCTGATATCCTAATTGACATAATTTTAGTCAATTGGAAGTGTACCTGTGGATGTATTTCAAGGCCTACCTTCAAACTCAGTGCCTCTTTGCTTGACATCAACGGAAAATCAAAAGAAATCAGCCAAGACCTCAGAAAAAATTGTAGACCCCCACAAGTCTGGTTCATCCTTGGGAGCAATTTCCAAACGGCTGAAGGTACCACGTTCATCTGTAGAAACAATAGTACGCAAGTATAAACACCATGGGACCACACAGCCGTCATACCGCTCAGGAAGGAGACGCGTTCTGTCTCCTAGAGATGAACATACTTTGGTGCGAAATGTGCAAACCAATCCCAGAACAACAGCAAAGAACCATGTGAAGATGCAGAGGAAACCGGTACAAAAGTATCTATATCCACAGTAAAACGAGTCATATATCAACATAACCTGAAAGGCCACTCAGCAAGGAAGAAGCCACTGCTCAAAAACCGCCATAAAAAAGTCAGACTACGGTTTGCAACTGCACATGGGGACAAAGATCGTACTTATTGGAGAAATGTTCTCTGAACTGAAGAAACAAAAATAGAAATGTTTGGGCATAATGACCATCGTTATGTTTGGAGGAAAAAGGGGGAGGCTTGCAAGCCGAAGAACAACATCCCAACCGTGAAGCACGGGGGTGGCAGCATCATGTTGTGGGTGGGCTTTGCTGCAGGAGAGACTGGGGAACTTCAGAAAATAGATGGCATCATGATGAAGGACAATTATGTGGATAAATTGAAGCAACATCTCAAGACATCAGTCAGGAAGTTAAAGCTTGGTTGCAAACGGGTCTTCCATATGGACAATGACTCCAAGCATACTTCCAAAGTTGTGGCAAAAATGCTTAAGGACAACAAAGTATCAAGGTATTGGAGTGGCCATCACAAAACCCTGACCTCAATCCCATAAAACATTTGTGGGCAGAACTGAAAAAGCGTGTGCGAGCAAAGAGGCCTACAAATCTGACTCAGTTACACCAGCTCTGTCAGGAGGAATGGGCCAAAATTTACCCAACTTATTGTAGGAAGCTTGTGGAAGGCCACTTAAAACGTTTGACCCAAGCTAAACATTTACAAGGCAATGCTAACAAATACTAATTGAGTGTATGTAAACTTCTGACCCACTGGGAATGTGATGAAATAAATAAAAGCTGAAATAAATTATTCTCTCTACTATTATTCTGACATTTCACATTCTTAAAATAAAGTGGTGATCCTAACTGACCTAAAACAGGGTATTCTTACTAGGATTAAACGTCAGGAATTGTGAAAAACTGAGTTTAAATGTACTTAGCTAAGGTGTATGTAAACGTCCGACTTCAACTGTATATGTCATATTTTAACATTATAATTTTCTTAAATAAAAAAACATTTGATCAATTGTCTTCGTCAAATGAAGGGGATGATGATGCAATCTTTGCAAGAGGTAGGGAATATTATTTCATTGGTCCTCAACATATTGGCTCAGTCATTTCAGTGGAGTTACCTGTGAGTTAGCCTCCTCCGGAGCAGGTTAGTTCTGAATAATTCATTGCCATAGAAAGTTACCTGGCTAAAAGGTGAGCCACTTTCGTATGACCGGTTATCCCGAGTTGAACTCAGAGTTGACCAAAGTTACCTCGCCAACTCCTCACACCTGCTTTGTAGTATACCCCTCTGAGTAATCCAACATGCCTGGGGCAGGTTACACCATTTTGTCATTAAAAAAAAGTACAATGCTCCTTGTAGCACCACCTGATGGGCACTAGAAGAAAATGCACTCCCTAATCTCAAAACGTATCTGGATGAACAATGAAACAAGAATTAAACTCTCCATATTACAGAGACAAAAGCCTCCCAAACTTCCAATGGTACTATTGGTCATTTTCTCTGCATTCCCGCTACTTGGCTAAATTCAGAAACTTGCTTGTCATGGCATCCAATAGAATAAAAATGTGTTCACCAACACAGATAACAAAACCTTATCTATTCCAACATAGCTCTGAAACAATCTAAATTAAGAATATTATTATATTATTTCTCACTTCATTTCTGTTTGGCGTCTAGCTGAAAAAAATATGTGGAATCACACTGAACTGATACCTCCAATTACCAATTCTCCATCATTTTCGTCTCCAAATTGGGAGGGTGCCCCATCTCATTTCCCTTGTGGCATGACATTCTCTGTGCATTCCAAGATATACAAAAGTACAACCTGCCTGGCACCTCATTACTTTTCTACTTACAATTACATTTTGCTATGCACGTACATGGGGTATCTTGGAAAACAAAGCCTCACCTGCATCCCTTTCATAAAGTACTGCTTGGAAAAATAGGTCTCGTCTCTGCAATGAATTCCCGTCTGGTAAAGTCCTCATCCAAGCCGCTTTCAATTGACAAATTGTGGGAAAAAAAATCTACAACCATCCAACAATGCTCTTAATTGGCAAACAATATGGCACAATATATCTCTATCTTCCAGAAATCCAAATCACCAAATTATTCACTTTAATTTTGTTCCCAGAATGTACTTTACTCCCCGGAAATTCTATGACATTAAAGCCAAACCATCACCTAATTGTACTCTATGCTCTAATGACACACAAGGTACCTTAATCCATATGATGTGGGAAAGCCCGGGGGTAAAATCATTCTGGAAGATGATCTTCCCTGTGCTCTCAATTTAATGCAACCTCATTCTTGAATTATTATTTATCTTTCTTTAGTTTTCTCCCACTTTTTTCATATTAATATACTTGACTCTCAATGGATAATAAATGTATATAAAAATTAAGGTTAACACAAATACAACTACAAATACAAGCATGCTGATGCCATTCACATTGAGATAGAGTCAGAGCTGCCAATTTCATTTATGTTAGGGTGCAAAGCTGATGTCATTTTTTGCTACATCTCTTTTGTAAAAACAATACTATCATTATGAATGCTACGAACATGAGTCACTGCCTATTTGCTGTGTTTATTTTGCCTGTTATCCAACAAGTGTCAAAAAAAGGAAATGGACTTGACTTTAGTTTAAGACCACTGCTGATGTATGGAAACATGATACTATTTTATTGTGAACTAGGCTATCCCTAAGTGTAGGAGCTAAGAAGAATAGAATCTCCCTCCCCCAACATTGGCAATGTAAAACAGCACATTTCATTAACTGCATCCAAAAGATCAATGAAGGATGACAAGAGAATCAAGTTACAGAACATGTCATGTCAAGGTTACAGGGTTGTGTTGGTGACTGACACTTAATACACCTTCTCCTTATTAGTCAATCACCCTCTGACAAAATACATATTCTGATAACTCACTGTTGCAGTTGGTGGCCTGCGATACTCCAATACCAATATTCAACAGTGGGTTTGACAGTAACAGCTAGCACATACTGTATTAATGTAGCACTATTAAAGGGATAGTTCACACAAGAAAACTATTTTAGTAATGTTTTAAAGTTTGATGGACTAATGAACAAAACACAAAAAAATCCATTCAAAGAATCAGGTAATTTGTTTCTGTGCACCAATTAGTGTTGGTGTTTCAATTCATTGCACCTGTCAGTAGCGCAAATATTTTCTATTCAACTAATGGATCAATATCTATATATGTTATCGAAGGAGAACATCTCTGAGGATGGGGATAAGAAATAAGACGATAGGACAAATGATACTGAGATGCACTCTAGGGGCTGGTTTCCTGGACATCAGATTAAGCATAGTCCTGGACTTAAAAGTATGCTCAATGAAGATTCTCCATTGAAAGTGCATTTTGTCCAGGACTGGGCTTAATCTGTGTCTGAGAAACCAGCCCAAAGAATATACTGCACACTTAGGATGCCCAGTAGTGTGCCGTCCTGTGAGTTTCTCTATTTGGTCAATATGTATCCATTAGTTGTAGTGCCACTAAGCATTAATATCAAAGTAAGCACTACCTTCCCCCTGCCACTTTCCTGATTGCAAAATAAAGCATTTGCTACACGGGTAACTGGGCAGCATTTTATAAATCGTTTTTCTTGACTGGGCCGGTTGTTCCCAGGGGGCTGCTGCAGTCTATCAGGGTTGATAGTGTGTGGTTGTCAAATGACACCCTATTCCCTATAGTGGGGGCCCATAGTGCTCTGCTCAAAAGTAGTGCGCTATATAGGGAATAGGGTGCCATTTGGGACACAGTGTTTCTGCTGCGTTCCATAGAGAGAGGCAAACTGAATCTGCGGGAGCTCTGGGAAACTGGGCCATGTTTATTAGGCACCAAACAGAAGAAAACTGAATCAAACATGGAGGGACAATCTGGTTTTGTCCAATAAGAAACGTTCATATTTGTTTTCTGTTGAGTGCCCTAATTAACACGACCCTGACTGATCCTCTACCACAGAGAGAAATGGATTGCAGACCCTCTTGCAGTGTGCCTTCTATCAGGGGGGGTGGGGGGGCTGTGATAAGCCTGCTTTTACAGTCATCTGTTGGAGGCTCATGATAGGGCAAAAAGAACCCCCCTACCCAACACATAAGCTTCAACTGAAAGCAAAGCTTCTAAGAATTGTTTTCGTATTCAAACAAAAGTTCAGGAGTATTTAGTCTCGCATACTGGTCTATTTCCTCAGGTCAACAAGGTGTGTTTAGCCTTTTCAAAGACACTGTTCAATTTAACTGTTATGCCTTTCGGTTTGAATAATGTGACTGTTTCTACCAGTGGAGTCTTGTGGGTGGAAAAATCAGAGGGGCTCAATGAAATGGCTGGAATGGAATAAATGGAAAGGTATCAAACACATAAAACACATGGAAACCATTCCATTTATTTCATTCCAGCCATTACAATGAGCTCTCCTACGATTTTAACGTGACACCATACAAAGCTGTTTTCTAGATTTGAAAGGATTATTCTCCTCTTTTTATCTTCTGTTCTTTTCTTTTACCCGATTCCTCTGGCGATGTTCTCCAGCTGGCGACACATGCAGGAGCGCACCTCGTACTCCACGTCCTGGCACAGGGACCTCACCAGGGGCAGGAGGTCCTTCTTCACTCTGCCAAAAGGGGTTCATACAATTTTGGGGCATATCAAGAGAAATCAAATTATGATTGATTATTGGAAAGCTGCCCCAAAGGGCACAATATAGATTTTAAAAAAAGGCTAATTTAATTGAAACTAATTTAGATGAGCTGTGAAATTATTGTAACTAATTTAGCCTAGAAGCTATGGGTCCTACATCTATTGTCCAGGCCAGGGGTGGGCTCGCCAGCCAATTAAATGCGGCCTATGGGGGATATTTTTATTGTTGTTTGGAGAAATTATTCTTTTGGGTTGGAAAACAACACTCCAGGCCACACTTGAAAGTCTAAAAGTAGATAGAAAGTATGTAGACATATATTTTCAAATAATTGCCCCTTTTCTGGCCAGCAAATTGATTTTGACGAACAAATGTATAGCCCATGGTTGAATTTAAATCCTGATGTGGCCCTAGAGCTAAAAAGTTTGCCCACCCCTGGTCTAGACTTTCTATCATTAACTAATTAATCCTACCGCAGCATCTATGGCCCCTATATCTATTTAACTAATTTAATCAAGACATTTTCTTACAGAAAAATAAGCATTTAATCAAGACATTCCCTTGTAGAAAAACAAGCATCAGACCTTCTGTTTGGTGATTGAGCAAGACACAAACTCACATGGGAGACTCAAACTTGCAGGCCACCTTCCCCAGGATACGACAGCTGGCTAAACGGGCCTGCAGGGACTGAGACAGCTGAGCTTTGGACACAAGCGGGCTGAGGATCTGCATGATCAACCAATGGGTACAGGCTATTAGGGTGTTAGGGAAGGAACAGCCTGTTTAAGGACACCATGGGTTGTATCCCAAATTATATCCTATTCCATTTATAGTGCACTTTTTTACCAGGGCTCCATAGGGACCATGCTAAATTATGTTGTCAAGTTTAGTTTCCTAACTAACCACAGTTCTTTACAAGTAATTGTGGCTGACTTGAGTTGTCAGGCACAGTATTGTCATACTGAGAAATGATAGCCATCTTAGTTTCTTCCAATGGCACTGTTCCATTAGAAGCCATCTTAATTCCCCATATAAGATATACTGATGGTTTTACAGTCATTTGCATTAAAAAGCTAACCTGTACTGCAGGGTAGCATAAAACAATTGCCTGAAACTGGATGTATCTGCATCGTCAGGGGCTTATTTCAGAAATGTATTTCATAACATGGGTTATTGTTAAATGATTGCTAATGAACATGGTGCTTGGCATCTCCTTGTGAGAGAGTTTGTCATATTTACAAATGGACCTTGGCACAGCAAGGCATTTTGAAAAAGTACTGTTTTAATGCCCAGAAATATGCCCAGAAATTCCTTAGAAGCCTCAAATCAAATCAAATTTTATTTGTCACATACACATGGTTAGCAGATGTTAATGCGAGTGTAGCGAAATGATTGTGCTTCTAGTTCCGACAATGCAGTAATAACCAACAAGTAATCTAACTAACAATTCCTAAACTACTGTCTTATACACAGTGTAAGGGGATACAGAATATGTACATAAGGATATATGAATGAGTGATGGTACAGAGCAGCATAGGCAAGATACAGTAGATGGTATCGAGTACAGTATATACATATGAGATGAGTATGTAAACAAAGTGGCATAGTTAAAGTGGCTAGTGATACATGTATTACATAAGGATGCAGTCGATGATATAGAGTACAGTATATACGTATGCATATGAGATGAATAATGTAGGGTAAGTAACATTATATAAGGTAGCATTGTTTAAAGTGGCTAGTGATATATTTACATAATTTACCCATCAATTCCCATTATTAAAGTGGCTGGAGTTGGGTCAGTGTCAGTGTGTTGGTAGCAGCCACTCAATGTTAGTGGTGGCTGTTTAACAGTCTGATGGCCTTGAGATAGAAGCTGTTTTTCAGTCTCTCGGTCCCAGCTTTGATGCACCTGTACTGACCTCGCCTTCTGGATGATAGCGGGGTGAACAGGCAGTGGCTCGGGTGGTTGAATTCCTTGATGATCTTTATGGCCTTCCTGTAACATCGGGTGGTGTAGGTGTCCTGGAGGGCAGGTAGTTTGCCCCCGGTGATGCGTTGTGCAGACCTCACTACCCTCTGGAGAGCCTTACGGTTGAGGGCGGAGCAGTTGCCGTACCAGGCGGTGATACAGCCCGCCAGGATGCTCTCGATTGTGCATCTGTAGAAGTTTGTGAGTGCTTTTGGTGACAAGCCGAATTTCTTCAGCCTCCTGAGGTTGAAGAGGCGCTGCTGCGCCTTCTTCACGATGCTGTCTGTGTGAGTGGACCAATTCAGTTTGTCTGTGATGTGTATGCCGAGGAACTTAAAACTTGCTACTCTCTCCACTACTGTTCCATCGATGTGGATAGGGGGTGTTCCCTCTGCTGTTTCCTGAAGTCCACAATCATCTCCTTAGTTTTGTTGACGTTGAGTGTGAGGTTATTTTCCTGACACCACACTCCGAGGGCCCTCACCTCCTCCCTGTAGGCCGTCTCGTCGTTGTTGGTAATCAAGCATACCACTGTTGTGTCGTCCGCAAACTTGGTGATTGAGTTGGAGGCGTGCGTGGCCACGCAGTCGTGGGTGAACAGGGAGTACAGGAGAGGGCTCAGAGCTCAGAACTCAGTGTTGAGGATCAGTTACCTACCCTCACCACCTGGGGGCGGCCCGTCAGGAAGTCCAGTACCCAGTGGCACAGGGCGGGGTCGAGACCCAGGGTCTCGAGCTTGATGACGAGCTTGGAGGGTACTATGGTGTTGAATGCCGAGCTGTAGTCGATGAACAGCATTCTCACATAGGTATTCCTCTTGTCCAGATGGGTTAGGGCAGTGTGCAGTGTGGTTGAGATTGCATCGTCTGTGGACCTATTTGGGCGGTAAGCAAATTGGAGTGGGTCTAGGGTGTCAGGTAGGGTGGAGGTGATATGGTCCTTGACTAGTCTCTCAAAGCACTTCATGATGACGGAAGTGAGTGCTACGGGGCGGTAGTCGTTTAGCTCAGTTACCTTAGCTTTCTTGGGAACAGGAACAATGGTGGCCCTCTTGAAGCATGTGGGAACAGCAGACTGGTATATGGATTGGTTGAATATGTCCGTAAACACACCAGCCAGCTGGTCTGCGCATGCTCTGAGGGCGCGGCTGGGGATGCCGTCTGGGCCTGCAGCCTTGCGAGGGTTAACACGTTTAAATGTTTTACTCACCTCGGCTGCAGTGAAGGAGAGACCGCATGTTTCCGTTGCAGGCCGTGTCAGTGGCACTGTATTGTCCTCAAAGCGGGCAAAAAAGTTATTTAGTCTGCCTGGGAGCAAGACATCCTGTTCCGTGACTGGGCTGGATTTCTTCCTGTAGTCCGTGATTGACTGTAGACCCTGCCACATGCCTCTTGTGTCTGAGCCGTTGAATTGAGATTCTACTTTGTCTCTGTACTGACGCTTAGCTTGTTTGATAGCCTTGCGGAGGGAATAGCTGCACTGTTTGTACTCGGTCATGTTACCAGACACCTTGCCCTGATTAAAAGCAGTGGTTCGCGCTTTCAGTTTCACGCGAATGCTGCCATCAATCCACGGTTTCTGGTTAGGGAATGTTTTAATTGTTGCTATGGGAACGGCATCTTCAAAGCACGTTCTAATGAACTCGCACACCGAATCAGCGTATTCGTCAATGTTGTTATCTGACGCAATACGAAACATGTCCCAGTCCACGTGATGGAAGCAGTCTTGGAGTGTGGAGTCAGCTTGGTCGGACCAGCGTTGGACAGACCTCAGCGTGGGAGCTTCTTGTTTTAGTTTTTGTCTGTAGGCAGGTATCAGCAAAATGGAGTCGTGGTCAGCTTTTCCGAAAGGGGGGCGGGGCAGGGCCTTATATGCATCGCGGAAGTTAGAGTAACAGTGATCCAAGGTTTTTCCACCCCTGGTTGCGCAATCGATATGCTGATATAATTTAGGGAGTCTTGTTTTCAGATTAGCCTTGTTAAAATCCCCAGCAACAATGAATGCAGCCTCCGGAAAAATGGTTTCCAGTTTGCAAAGAGTTAAATAAAGTTTGTTCAGAGCCATCGATGTGTCTGCTTGGGGGGGGATATATACGGCTGTGATTATAATCAAAGAGAATTCTCTTGGTAGATAATGCGGTCTACATTTGATTGTGAGGAATTCTAAATCAGGTGAACAGAAGGATTTGAGTTCCTGTATGTTTCTTTCATCGCACCATGTCTCGTTAGCCATAAGGCATACGCCCCCACCCCTCTTCTTACCAGAAAGGTGTTTGTTTCTGTCGGCGCGATGCATGGAGAAACCCGTTGGCTGCACCGCTTCGGATAGCGTCTCTCCAGTGAGCCATGTTTCCGTGAAGCACAGAACGTTACAGTCTCTGATGTCCCTCTGGAATGCTACCCTTGCTCGGATTTCATCAACCTTGTTGTCAAGAGACTGGACATTGGCAAGAAGAATGCTAGGGAGTGGTGCACGGTGTGCCCGTCTCCGGAGTCTGACCAGAAGACCGCCTCGTTTCCCTCTTTTTCGGAGTCGTTTTTTGGGTCGCTGCATGCGATCCATTCCGTTGTCCTGTTTGTAAGGCAGAACATAGGATCCGCGTCGCGAAAAACATATTCTTGGTCGTACTGATGGTGAGTTGACGCTGATCTTATATACAGTAGTTCTTCTCGACTGTATGTAATGAAACCTAAGATGACCTGGGGTACTAATGTAGGAAATAACACGTAAAAAAAACAAAAAACTGCATAGTTTCCTAGGAACGCGAAGCGAAGCGGCCATCTCTGTCGGCGCCGGAAGTAATGCTTGGCATAATTCTCAGGTAAGATACTATGGGACGGTTTCCCAGACACTGAGTAAGCCTAGTTTTGGACTAAAAAGCAAGCTGAATGGAGAATTACAGTAACACATACAAAAACATCTAAATGTCAGGGAGTTGAGGAAAAATGGAGGTGGTCAGTTGACCAACTGAATGCAAATTGGCCCTATATGTGCCATATAAGAGTCTTTCTATAAATAATGGGTCCAATGTGTGACATTAGGATCAAAATGGGAAAATGGTTTGAAAGTACAAAAAATAATTGCACGGTAATAAAAGCAAATATATTACAAATTGACCCATAAGTCCCCCTAACAACAACAACATATACCTACGTAACTACCATTACAAGCCTGAGTGTTATAATGTTTGGGGTTGGGCAATAATCTATCCTACACAAATGCGCATTTTGGCTACGCTACTTTGAAGCAAGGTAAGACATACCTCATAATATGAAGTAAAACATACAGGTTTCAAACAACTAAGTATATGTTTTCAAAATGCATACGGTCTCCAGCTCAGACTGCAAGGTAGCGTGCCTTGCACAATGATTAGGCTTATAAGAACACGTTTCACTCCATTAGCAACCAGCTGTTTGAGAAGATGCAGCTCTCGCTGTCCGACAGGTGATATTCCGCTCAAACTAGGCACTGTGCACGACTGATAAATAGATACATGACAAACTAACAAAAATACACACGTGACAATTTAATTCCATAAATTATGCTAATTAACGGTAAGCAAGACTGGTCAAATTTATTTTAGATGGCGAACTGATTTATTGTTAACTGTTGCAGTGCGACAAAAACAAAAACACAGAGTTACACATAAACATACGTACAGTCAATAACACAATAGAAAAATCTATATACAGTGTGTGCAAATGTAGAAGAGTAGGGAGGTAAGGCAATAAATAGGTCATAGAGGCAAAATAATTACAATTTAGAATTAACACTGGAGTGATAGATAATGTGCAAGTAGAGATACTGGGGTGCAAAAGAGCAAGAGGATAAATAACAATATGGGGATGAGGTGTGTTATTTACAGATTGGCTGTGTACAGGTACAGTGATCGGTAAACTGATCTGACAGCTGATGCTTAAAGTTAGAGAGGGAGATATAACACTCCCGCTTCAGTGATTTTTGCAATTCGTTCCAGTCATTGACTGCAGAGAACTGGAAGGAAAGGCAGCCAAAGAAAGTGTTGGCTTTGGGGATGACCAGTGAGCTGAGATAAGGCGGGGCTTGACCTAGCAAAGACTTATAGATGACCTGGAGCCAGTGGGTTTGGCGACGAATATGTAGTGAGGGCCAGCCAACGAGAGCATACAGGTCGCAGTGGTGGGTAGTGTATGGGGCTTTGGTGGCAAAATGGATGCCACTGTGATAGACTACATCCAGTTTGCTGAGTAGAGTATTGGAGGATATTTTGTAAATGATATCGCCGAAGTCAAGGATCGGTAGGATAGTCAGTTTTACGAGGGTATGTTTGGCAGAATGACTGAAGGAGACTTTGATGCGAAATAGTAAGCTGATTCTAGATTTAATTTTGAATTGGAGATGCTTAATGTGAATCTGGAAAGAAAGTTTACAGTCTAACCAGACACCTAGCTATTTGTAGTTGTCCACATATTCTAAGTCAGAAGCTTTCAGAGTAGTGATGCTAGTCATGCATTTTGTTTTACTAGCATTTAAAAGCAGTTGGAGGCCACGGAAGGAGACAGGAGCTTGTATGTGTTACGTTAATGTGTTAGCTAGTGTACATTTCAGGTTGTTGTTACCTCCTGTCTGATGGTTTCCTTTGGTAAAGCATCGATTGCAGACAGCAAAGTTTCCAGCCATGCGTTGCTCACCACTGTCGAAGAGAAACAGAGAAAAAGTGACATTTTAAAAACACTAAAAATTGCTACCAATGTTTAATAATGATTCCAGGGCCTTTGAAGTTTCGAAATGGAACATCCCTGTGCCAAAGAGTATGATGCCCTGCCAACCTACAGCCCACCAGTGACGGTAAGTCACAACGGTTAAGCTCTGTCACGAATTCAAACTGCTGCATTCACTCCCTCGCTCACACTGTGGGCGAAATGCCAGGCAGACACTAGCTACATTCAACAGATCTGTGAGAAGAAGCTTTCATCGACTGTAATCCTGGAACAGTAGGATGCTGAATTGAAAACCTGAGTGAGCAACAGGCTTGTTCCTCTCGTGCCAACAATGGCTAAAGATTGATTCCTGCCAAGTAAGGTGCCACATGTATTGTACACAAGCTTAAAGCATGCTATTTGAGACTTTTGAAGGGATGTTACTTAACGTTCAACCTAAAGTTAAATTTGAGCTAGGACAGGAATACTGCAAAGCTGAAAGCGGGGCTGTGTAAGTCTAGCTGTGTCCAACTCGCCCGGTTGTTACTATACAACCCACAAGTCTCTGCAATGTCATTTTGGACAGGATTAATTTGCCACTGGAAGACATTACACAAATAAAAAATACCCAGCTTTATGTCCTGCCAAAACATGACATTGTTTACATTCAGGGTCCAATTGAGCCAGTTGGCCAAAAATCTACTGTCCTGAACAGAATTTCAACGGGCCTGGACATGGTGTAGTTTTAAATGCATTGGTGTTATGCAGGACCTATAGATTGGCATGCTTCTTTCTATATTCAGCAATTAATAGGCTACATTTGGTTATTATGATACCGCTTAGATGTTAAGTCCCCTATTTAGGGGGTTTTGAGTGGTTCTGGACTGGTTTGGATGTACAAAGCGCTCTGTGAACATCGTAGGGTCATGTGTCTTATAGTGCAAGAAAGCCCCATCTCTCTGCTCCCACTCTCCCCGTGGGGATGACTTGAAGAGTCAGATATCAGACCTCACATTTGCATAGGGACGTGTCACATTTCCGGGCCTATCCAGATAAAGGAACGATTCCCTGTGTCTGCGAAACTTACAGCTTCGCTTGCAATAGTGCATAATAAACGGGAGAATCTAGCGGATGCAACAATACTAGTTTAATCTCGCTGTGATATTCTCAGCAGCAATTAGAGCTCTCAGCGCAAGTAAATAAAGTAATAGAATTGAACAAGACCACTTTCTCTTGGTCACAGATGGACAAAACCACTTTGTGCTTAAAGCTGAAGTAACGAGTCTGCACGCATTTAAACGGTGTCTGTGCTGCTCAGTGGACGTTTAGGAGAAAAATTCTCTGTCTGCAGTTATTTTAAATAGTGCCAATATTGTACTAAATATGACCATATTTATTCCACACATATATAAGATATCACATTTCGTATAAGTCATTTATAATTCCGTTGTTACTACATTTAGAAAGGATTTCAGTAATTTCAAGACTTTTGTTGAATAGGAAAAAAAATATATGATTCTTCATATTTTCCTACTATTTGTACTACATTAAGTTCTTGAGCTTCAGCAATTTATATACATATATTTTTACCAGAAAGGTGAGCTCCAGACCTTTCAAAAACTATGCAAATTTAGCAGTTAGTGTTTATGGCCACCTCCATGAAAAATGTTTACGTTTGGGTATGTCTATTTAGGTGGAAATCCATGCATTGTCTGATATTTTTTGTAGTTGTATTTTTTTATATTTCCATTTTAAATTATTATTATTTATTTTTGTACCCCAATTTCGAGGTACGCCAATTGGTAGTTATAGTGTCCCATCGCTGCAACTCCAATACGGACTCGGGAGAGGCGAAGGTCGAGAGCCTTGCGTCCTCCGAAACATGACCCCACCAAGCTGCACTGCTTCTTGACACAATGCCCGCGGAAGCCAGCTGCACCAATGTGTCAGAAGAAACACCGTGCACCTGGTGACCATGTCAGCGTGCATGAGCCCGGCCTGCCACAGAAGTCATTAGAGCGCGATGAGACAAGTACATCCCGGGCAATCAAACTCTCACCTAACCCGGACGACGCTGGGCAAATTGTGCACCACCTCATGGGTCTCCAGATCCAGGCCGGCTGCGACACAGCCTGGAATTGAACCAGGATCTGTAGTGACACAGCTAGCACTGTGATGCAGTGCCTTAGACTGCTGCGCCACTCGGGAGGCCTGTGCATCGTGTTATTTTAACCAATTATGCATACAGTTGAAGTCGGAAGTTTACATACACCTTAACCAAATACGTTTAAACTCAGTTTCTCACAATTCCTGACATTTAATCCTAGTAAAAATTCCCTGTCTTAGGTCAGTTAGGACCACCACTTTATTTTAAGAATGTGAAATGTCAGAATAATAGTAGAGACAATGATTTATTTCACTCAATTAGTATTTGGTAGCATTGCCTTTGAATGGTTTAACTTGGGTCAAATGTTTTGTGTAGCCTTCCACAGGCTTCCCACAATAAATTGGGTACATTTTGGCCCATTCCTCCTGAGAGAGCTGGTGTAACTGAGTCAGGTATGTGCTCACACACACACTTCTTCAGTTCTGCCCACAAATTGTCTATAAGATTGAGGTCAGGGCTTTGTGATGGCCACTCCAATACCTTGACTTTGTTGTCCTTAAGCCATTTTTCCACAACTTTGAAAGTATGCTTGGGGTCATTGTCCATTTGGAAGACCCATTTGCAACCAAGCTTTTAACATCCTGACTGATGTCTTGATGTTCCTTCAATATATCCACATAATTTTCCTGCCTCATGATGCCGACTATTTTGTGGAGTGCACCAGTTCCTCCTGGAGTAAAGCACCCCAACAACGTGATGCTGCCACCCCCGTGCTTCACGGTTGAGATGGTGTTCTTCAGCTTGCAAGCCTCCCCCTTTTTCCTCCAAACATAACGATGGTCATTATGGCCAAACAGTTCTATTTTTGTTTCATCAGACCAGAGGACATTTCTCCAAAAAGTACAAACTATTTCGTAAACCCAGTCCAGTTCAAAGTGAATGGCACAGATCCATATATGGCAATGGCTATTTGCATATAGACCTACTGCAGCTCTGATTGGTTATGGCGCACCAGGTCTGAGCGTGCCTGTCAATGCAATAGAATCCCACTCCAATGCCCTCTGCCTACAAATCTGTTGCACAGTTAGTTTTGCATTCCAAGTTTTGCATAGTTAATTCTGTTTCAGAATGTTACATTGAAAGTGGCTAATATTGCGTTGATTAGATCACAATTCCCACAGTAGAACAAAACGTTGATAGTGTTAACTAAAGGGGAAAACTCTAGAAAGTTGAGGGAAAATCTCATGCTTCTCTGCGCGGGCTGACATTTCCTCTGTGTGGCAGTCAGATGGGAGAGGGACCATTGGTTGTATCATTTGACTTCTCGCTATAGTGGATTTTCTGTTGTTGCGTTTTGTCTTTTTTGGGGGGGGATTGGCCAATAGGGGAGATGCCATTGTATATCACAATGTTTTATGGGTGCATAATCACGATAGGACAAAGGCTGACATAGCCAAACCTTACTGCCTTGGTTTTTGTCAAATCAGTCTGGTTTGGCACAAGTTATTTGCTTACTAAAGCCATGCTAATGACACGTTGAAGACAACTTTAACTTCCTGCCATGATCTTGTCGAATCAGTTGTGGTAGCCTGTCATAAGTTATTATCATCACGACTTCTTATGACATCTCTTATGTTATGCTTATAAGAACCATGCTGACCTGTGTCCCGGTGGTCCAGGTTAAGTAAAACGATCTGTAGGATGGAGTGGGTGTGCGTCTGGATGAGGACAATGTCATCCTGGAGCAAGGTCAGGAAGGAGCCTGCCGCCGCTAGCTGCATGTCTGCCCCGGCTACGTGCAGTACTTCCTGTGTCAGAGGGCGAGAGGGGGTTAGAAGTGGGGAAGGGTTAGGAATTAAGAGATTAATTGACCATTTGTTACTATGGACATGTAGTCACAAGACACATCAAAAAGGAATAATTATAATTTCATG
Organism: Oncorhynchus masou masou; assembly: GCF_036934945.1. Lineage (NCBI taxonomy): Eukaryota > Metazoa > Chordata > Actinopteri > Salmoniformes > Salmonidae > Oncorhynchus > Oncorhynchus masou. The sequence continues at coordinate 14,487,009 of NC_088230.1, read as the reverse complement.
GACATTTGTTATTAGTTAATGTTTCTATTCAGTCATAAAATTTCAGTTTTACAACAGTACAGTGGTTAATATGAATATTATGTTTTAGAGTAGAACAGATTAATTGGCCCACCCGAACTTTTGGCACTACCCGTCGGAAGGTCTCTGCTGGATTTTGACGCACCAGGTTTGGCAGGTTGATGATTACACTGGCTCTCTGGACATCCTGACCTGAGCTGGAGAAAGACAACCAAAGAACAGAGCACAGCTATAGCAAGCATGTTACATTTCTTGTAAGAATTGGGGGTGAATGCAACCATACAGTACACAAACAGTGTTCATCAATTCATACTTTGCTAACACACATACACACACACTGACACATACATACACCCACCATATACGATGCTGCTACTTTTTACTCTTATTATTATCTATCCTGATGCCTAGACACTTAACCCCTGCCTACATGTAGGTATGCCAGCAGCATACAACTTTACAGCTAGCAGCATACAACCCTGCAGCCCACTGCTGGTTTAGCAGCATACCACCCTGCTGCACACTGCTGGCGTAGCTCTGAAGCTAAGTAGGGTTGGTCCCTGGATGGGAGACCAGATGCTGCTGGAAGTGGTGTTGGAGAGCCAGTATGAGGCACTCTTTCCTCTGGTCAAAGAAAAAAATATCCCAGGGCAGTAGGATGGTATGTCCTGACACTCTGTGGTTACTAAATATCCCATGGTACCGATCTTAAGAGTAGGGGTGTTAACCCTGCAGTCCTGGTTAAATTCCTGATCTGGCCCTCATGGCCACCTAATCATCCCCAGCATCCAATTGTCTCATTAATCTCCCCTGTAACTATTCCCCCGGTTGTTGCTTTAAATGAGAATTTGTTCTCAGTCAAATTACCAGGTAAAATAAGAATTAAATAAACAAGTTCATATCTACGTATATGGTATTGGTAATCATTGTATATAGCTTCATTCTTGTGTTTTATTTCTCGTGTTCTTTTTCTTATCTAACGCTGCATCGTTGGGAAAGAGCTTGTAAGTAAGCATTTCACTGTAAGCTCTACACCTGTTGTATTGGGCACGTGATGAATACAATTTGATTTGATTGGCAGTCAATTCATTTCATGTCCAGTCAATACAGGAAGTGAACTGAAATTCAAATAGTAATCAATAAAAAAGCTTAAATTAGGGTTGCAACATTCTGTCCACTTTCCCCAAATTCCGGTCACTTTTTGGGAAACCTGGGAACTTTCTGGATTTGCAACCCTAGCTTTGATGCTGTCCACCTAGAAAACAATTGTATTGATAAGGTATTAGTTTATGTTAGTATTATTTTATTATATATTATTAGCTTAGTTTATTTTTCATAATCAGAGCTAAACTTGGGACTCTTTTGTTAGGTGTGGAAGATGGCACCACCAAAGCGACACACTGCTGACCATTTATATCATACGTAGAGTTTTATTTTTCAGCGGGACAATGACACAAATGCTAATGCCAAAGACACACCAAGGTGATTAGTGTTCCTGTGTGGTCCAGTCCCTGTCCCGACTTAAATGTGCTTGATGATTAGACACAAGCTTTGAATATTGTTGTTCATCAATGATTCCCAACCGCATTAACTGAGCTTGAGCAATTTTGACAAAAACAATGCCTTCAGTAAGTATTCATACCCCTTGATGTATTCCACACTGTGTTGTTACAGCCTGAATTCAAAATGGATTTTAAAAATATATATTCTCATCCATCTACACACAATACCTCATAATAACATAGTGAATACTTGATTTTAGAAATTTGTGCAAATTTATTGAAAATGACATAGAATCACCTTCGGCTGCGATTACAGCTGTGAGTCTTTCTGAGTAAGTATCTAAGAGCTTTGAACACCTGAAATGTACAATATTTGCACATTATTCTTTTTTTAATTCTTCAAGCTCTGTCAAGTTGGTTGTTGATCATTGCTAGAACGCCATTTTCAAGTCTTGCCATAAATTTGCAAGCTGATTTAAGTCAAAACTGTAACTAGGCCACTCAGGAATATTCAATGTGGTCTTGTTAAGCAATTCCAGTGTAGATTTGGCCTTTGTTTTAGGTTATTGTCCCTCTGAAAGGTGAATTTGTCTCCCAGTGTCTGTTGGAAAGCCGACTGAACCAGGTTTTCCTCTAGTATTTGCCTGTGCTTAGCTCTATTTAGTTATTTTTTTATCCTAAAACACTCCGTAGTCTTTGCCAATGACAAACATACCCATAACAACATGCACTTGTGATACATTTAGAAAAATGTTCTATAATTTTATTTCACTTTGAAGATGTGGGGTCGGTTGTGTAGATCTGCAGAAAGAAAATCTAATTTAATCTTGTTTTAGATTTACTTTTAAGGCAGCAAAAATGTGTAGAACAGTGCAAGGAGTGTGTAGACTCACTAGGCACCGTATATTTGCTTTAAATGTTCAAATGTTCTTCAAAGTCACTAGGTGAAGTTGCAGAGTTGCTTTGATGTGATGGCATTGTTGTTTAGATGTTTTCTTCCCATTAATTAGGCTATTTTCTGATTAACCATATTGTCTATCCACTAGAAATATAGATCTTGGATCAGGCTAATGAGACCATGAGGCTACAAGAGATTGGATTCAACTCACACACCACCAGTGAGCTGATCGATTTCAAGCTCATTGATCCTGTTAGCTCGGGGAGAACCGGGACGAAAGTAACACGGGGCAAAAGTAACTAGCCAATTGTCTCAGATAACACAGAAGCTAACATGTTGTAGTGAAGCCAGCACGTTCCTAATGCGGAGGACAACCTTCCTGCAAAAAAAACAGCAGAGTCTGACTATGTTTCGCCGAGTTCTGTGAGCGAAACAGGAGGAAAGCAGCATCTAAAATGCCTAATTTAACATTGGAGGGGGAAGTTTTTATAACTATGTCTCCAGAAGATTGCTTACAAGCAAGAGCGAGCAGTTGTAAAAAAAAAGGATATATTGCCTGGGCTACTGGGGGAGGTTGAGGCCTTAAAAACAGGAATTTATTACAGTAATAAAATTATGGAAGAAATATGAGCATAAAATAAGATATTGAAAACTACCATGAACTCCCTTAAAGACACCACAGAGAGGCTACAGTATTATAATAAAACAATGAAATCCTAATTACTTGATCTAAAGTGCAGACGTATGAAAAAAAATATTGTTATAATGGGAATAAAGGAGGATGAAAACTATCAGTCAACAGAGGAAAAAAATCAGTGTTCATGAAACGTAATCTCAAGATGACGAAAGAACAGGTGGAAACAGTTTCAGTGGCAGAGGAGAGGGAAGGCCCCGCCCGATCGTAGCTATGCTAACCCACTACAAAATGAAAATTGCCTTGTTACAACAGGGTAGGGATTTGAAGAACACCCCATTCTCTATTAATGAACAATTTCCTCATGAAATAGTGGAGAGACAACGTGCCCTGTACTCCACTTTCAAAAGGCTCTGAGCAGAGAAGAATAATGTTTGTCTAGTGGTGGATAAATTATAGGTAAACAACCAAATGTTCAAGGACTAGTAGATTACAACTTGGCTGTGAGTGATAGCTACCTCCTATTGAAGTAGTCCCCGATACATATTTTCACCGCATTACAATGTACAAATATAGATTCATTTGTTTTTTACAAAAACATTTTATTTGTATTTTTTTGGCATGAACAATAAAAAAAAATCTTTTTAAATAATTATTATTTTTTAAATATTCATGCCGTATGGAACCGTGGACTATGTGGACTTAACAGGGTTGGACTTAACTTAACAGGGTTGGACTTATTTTAGTTTAATTGAACTTGGGTATCATTATGGTAAGTGGGAAAATTAGTAAAGCAAGTTATAATTGTAATGGCTTTGCAGATCAAAAAAAAGGACTATACATTTTTACATGGCTAAAAGAGAAAGAATATATCTATTGTTTACAGGAAACTCATTCTACAAATATAGATGAGGTTGGGAGGAAAGAGGGAAAAATATATTTTTGTCATGGGCAAAGAAACTCAAAACGAGTGATTATACTAATTAATACAAATTTTGATCCGATAGTGCAAACTGATCAGCAAGGAAGGTGAATTATTTTAAATACGCTATTGAACCAAAAACAGATTTGGCTAATTAATCTATATGGGCCAAATAAGGATGATCCACACTTGTTCGAAACTATATATAATAATCTATTGAGCTCACAAGCAATGGAAGAATCTATTATTATGGTGGGAGATTATAATACGATTTTAAGTACCTCAATGGACCGGGAAGGAAATCACTCTACAAACTATCACCCTCAAGCACTTAAGGAGATCACAAAGATCATGGATACATTAAAACTAGTGGATATATGGAGGTTGAAAAACCCTGACCTAGTGAGATATACATGGAGGAGGTTTAATCAAGCTAGCCGTCTTCATTACTTCCTGGTGTCGTTCTTGCTGGCATCAAAAATTAAAACAAGTATTAATAGGAGATTGAATGCAATCGCACCACCATCTAATTGGCCTCCATATAACTCTTACAGAATTTCCACGTGGACGGGGATATTGGACATTTAATCAAAGCCTATTAGATGACAAGTTGTTCTTAACTAAGACAAAGAAATTCATAAATTACTTTTTTTGTACAACATAGGTACAGCAGATCCCTTATTGTATGGGACACTTTTAAATGTACTTTTAGAGGGCATTCAATACAATACTCATCATTAAAACAAAAGCAGTTTAGGTCAAGAGAGATTAGAATAATAAAGGAAATAGAGGAAGCTACAGCGCAGGCAGATGATGATGGAAACTGTACTATAGAGGCACAAAATAGGTTAGAGGAAAAACAAATTGGAGGTACTCATTCAAAAATTATCAAGTGTAATGTATTACAAAAATAAAGCGAATTGGATGGAAAATTGTGAAAATTGAATCTTCAACATAGAAATTCTACCAAAAGAATTTACAGAAACTCATTACAAATGGAGTTACCCAGGAAGCAAAATATTTTAAGCACGTTTTCTTTCCAGTCTCCTCCATTTCCACTGAATGATGTTAACGGTAAGGATTTCCTTACAAGTAATAATGTAAAATTAACAAATTTACAGAAAGACCTGTGTGAACGCCAACTTACAGAAAGGGGAATTTTGAGGGAATAAAATATTTTCAGTCTGGAAAACACCAGGGCTTGACGGCATACCAGTAGAAGTATATCAGACCTTTTTTGATGTAATCAAAGATTCATTATTAGCATGTTTTAATTACTCTTATACAAATGGTAGACTTTCAAGTACTCAACAAGGTCTGATTTCATTACTACTAAAACAGGACACAGGTGGTAAGAATAAAGATCCAGTCCATTTAAAAAAAAAACTGGAGGCCTCTAACACTTCAATGTTGCGACGTGAAAATCCTGGCAAAATGCATTGCACTTAGAAGCAAAGAGGCACTGAGATTTTAGTTAGGCCTTGAAATACATCCACAGGTACACCTCCAATTGACTCAAATTATGTCAATTAGCCTATCAGAAGCTTCTAAAGCCAAGACATCATTTTCTGGACTTTTCCAAGCTGTTTAAAGGCACAGTCAACTTTGTGTATGTAAACTTCTGACCCACTGGATTTGTGATACAGTGAATTATAAGTGAAATAATCTGTCTGTAAACAATTGTTGGAAAAATCACTTGTGTCATGCACAAAGTAGATGTCCTAAACGACTACCTGGAAGAAAACAAAAACTACTGTTCTTGCTGACAAGCAAACTAAATAACCAACAATGGGTACCATAAGTATTCACCCACCTTGGATTTCACATTTTACAAAGTGGTATTGAATGAATTTAACATATATTTTTGTCATTGATCTACACAAATTACTCGGTAATGACAAAGTGGAAGAAAAATTATATATCTTTTTTAAATACATGAAAAATAAAACACAAATATACCTGGATTAGATTAGTATTCTCCCCCGAGTCAGTATATGTTAGAAACACCTTTGGCAACGATTGCAGCTTAAAGTTTTATTAGGCAAGTCTCTGCACACCTGAATTGTGCAATATTTGCCCATTATTCTTTTCAAAATTATTCTAGCTCTGTCAAGGTGTTGGGGATCATGTCTAGACAGTCTTGCCAAAGTCAAAACTGTAACTTGGCCACTCAGGGACATTAACTGTCTTTTTTTTAACCAACTAGTGTAGATTTTGCCTTGTGTTACAGGTTATGCTGAAAGATAAATTCCTCTCCCAGTGTTATGTGTAAAGCAGACTGAAGGCTAATCTGAAAACAAGACTCCCTAAAATGTATCGGTATATCGATTGCGCCACCAGGGCTGGCAAAACCTTGGATCACTGTTATTCTAACTTCCGCGACGCATATAAGGCCCTGCCCCGCCCCCATTTCGGAAAAGCTGACCACGACTCCATTTTGCTGATCCCTGCCTACAGACAGAAACTGAAACAAGAAGCTCCCACGCTGAGGTCTGTCCAACGCTGGTCCGACCAAGCTGATTCCACACTCCAAGACTGCTTCCATCACATGGACTGGGACATGTTTCGTATTGCGTCAGGCAACAACATTGACGAATACGCTGATTGGGTGTGCGAGTTCATTAGAACGTGCGTTGAAGATGTCGTTCCCATAGCAACGATTAAAACATTCCCTAACCAGAAACCGTGGATTGATGGCAGCATTCGCGTGAAACTGAAAGCACAAACCACTGCTTTTAATCAGGTCAAGGTGTCTGGTAATATGACTGAATACAAACAGTGCAGCTATTCCCTCCGTAAGGCTATCAAACAAGCTAAGCGTCAGTATAGAGAAAAAGTAGAATCTCAATTAAACGGCTCAGACACGAGGTATGTGGCAGGGTCTACAGTCAATCACGGACTATAAGAATAAATCCAGATGTCTTGCTCCCAGGCAGACTAAATAACTTTTTTGCCCGCTTTGAGGACAATACAGTGCCACTGACATGGCCTGCAACGGAAACATGCGGTCTCTCCTTCACTGCAGCCGAGGTGAGTAAAACATTTAAACGTGTTAACCCTCGCAAGGCTGCAGGCCCAGACGGCATCCCCAGCCGCGCCCTCAGAGCATGCGCAGACCAGCTGGCTGGTGTGTTTACGGACATATTAAATCAATCCCTATACCAGTCTGCTGTTCCCACATGCTTCAAGAGGGCCACCATTGTTCATGTTCCCAAGAAAGCTAAGGTAACTGAGCTAAACGACTACCGCCCCGTAGCACTCACTTCCGTCATCATGAAGTGCTTTGAGAGACTAGTCAAGGAACATATCACCTCCACCCTACCTGACACCCTAGACCCACTCCAATTTGCTTACCGCCCAAACAGACGACGCCACACTGCACCACACTGCACACTGCCCTAACCCATCTGGACAAGAGGAATACCTATGTGTGAATGCTGTTCATCGACTACAGCTCGGCATTTAACACCATAGTACCCTCCAAGCTCGTCATCAAGCTCGAGACCCTGGGTCTCGACCCCGCCCTGTGCAACTGGGTACAGGACTTCCTGACGGGCCGCCCCCAGGTGGTGAGGGTAGGCAACAACATCTCCACCCCGCTGATCCTCAACACTGGGGCCCCACAAGGGTGCGTTCTGAGCCCTCTCCTGTACTCCCTGTTCACCCACGACTGCGCGGCAACGCACGCCTCCAACTCAATCATCAAGTTTGCGGACAACACAACAGTGGTAGGCTTGATTACCAACAACGACGAGACGGCCTACAGGGAGGAGGTGAGGGCCCTCGGAGTGTGGTGTCAGGAAAATAACCTCACACTCAACGTCAACAAAACTAAGGAGATGATTGTGGACTTCAGGAAACAGCAGAGGGAACACCCCCCTATCCACATCGATGGAACAGTAGTGGAGAGGGTAGTAAGTTTTAAGTTCCTCGGCATACACATCACAGACAAACTGAATTGGTCCACTCACACAGACAGCATCGTGAATAAGGCGCAGCAGCGCCTCTTCAACCTCAGGAGGCTGAAAAAATTTGGCTTGTCACCAAAAGCACTCACAAACTTATACAGATGCACAATCGAGAGCATCCTGGCGGGCTGTATCACCGCCTGGTACGGCAACTGCTCCGCCCACAACCGTAAGGCTCTCCAGAGGGTAGTGAGGTCTGCACAATGTATCACCGGGGGCAAACTACCTGCCCTCCAGGACACCTACACCACCCGATGTTACAGGAAGGCCACAAAGATCATCAAGGACAACACCCACCTGAGCCACTGCCTGTTCACCCCGCTATCATCCAGAAGGCGAGGTCAGTATAGGTGCATCAAAGCTGGGACCGAGAGACTGAAAAACAGCTTCTATCTCAAGGCCATCAGACTGTTAAACAGCCACCACTAACATTGAGTGGCTGCTGCCAACACACTGACTCAACTCCAGCCACTTCAATAATGGGAATTGATGGGAAAGGATGTAAAATATCACTAGCCACTTTAAACAATGCTACCTAATATAATGTTTACATACACTACATTATTCATCTCATATGTATACGTATATACTGTACTCTATCATCTACTGCATCCTTATGTAATACATGTATCACTAGCCACTTTAACTATGCCACTTTGTTTACATACTCATCTCATATGTATATACTGTACTCGATACCATCTACTGTATCTTGCCTATGCTGCTCTGCACCATCACTCATTCATATCTTTATGTACATATTCTTTATTCCCTTACACTGTGTACAAGAAATTAATTTTGGAATTGTTAGTTAGATTACTTGTTGGTTAGATTACTTGTTGGTTATTACTGCATTGTCGGAACTGGAAGCACAAGCATTTTGCTACACTCGCATTAACATCTGCTAACCATGTGTATGTGACAAATAAAATTGGATTTGATTTGAGGTTTTCCTCTAGTCTAGGATGAACTCCAAAAGTATTGGGATTGTGACCATTTTCTATGACTTTTTTGTCTCTGCACTCTAGCACTTTGGATTTGAAATTATACAATGACTATGGTGTTAAAGTGCAGACTGTCACCTTTAATTTGAAGATATTATCATCCATATCGGGTGAACCGTTTAGAAATTACAGCACTTTCTGTACATAGTCCCCCCCATTTTAGGTGACCAAAAGTATTGGAATAAATTCACTTATATTTGTATTAAAGTAATCAGAAGGTTTAGTATTTTGTCCCATATTCCGAGCATGCAATCATTACATCAAGCTTGTGACTCTACAAACTTGTTGGATGCATTTGCTGTTTGTTTTGGTTGTATTTCAGATGATTTTGTGCCCAATATAAATTAATGGTAAATAATGTATTGTGTCATTTTGGAGTCACCTTTATTGTAAATAAGAATATAATATATTTCTAAACACATCTACATTAATGTGGATGCTACCATGATTACAGATAGTCCTGAATTAATCATGAATAATGATGAGTGAGAAAATTACAGATGCAAAAATATCCTACCCCCAAAACATGCTAACCTCTCACCATTACAATAACAGAGGTTAGCATTTTTGTGCTCGGTTAATAATCTATGACACTCAGGCTGCACCAATATTTAAAAAGATGCAAAAATCTTGCAGAAAATTAGTCTGTAAGTTGCTATTTGACCGACGCTTAGGGAAAACACTGCATGCACATATACACGCACACACACACCCCAATTCATGTTCGTTTATGCCAGCAGGTTCCTAAAGAGACGACTGAGCCAATAAGTCTGTAAAGCTATGTGGTTAGTTGACCATGGCCCTAACCGTCTCTATACCTTGCAAAGAATGCAACTTGCAAGTCATTGAAGCCTTACAGGGGATATTGGTTACTTTCCCCAACACTACTTTTGCCCAAACCCCATCTGTCTGTTTCCCCCCTGGGGAGCCGAAATATCTTTTCACCAGCTAACCCCAGGAGATTTCCTCTCTCTGTGCGTCAGCCTCTCTCCTTTGCTGTGTCGCTCTAAATAATATACTCTAGACAAGTATTCATTACCTTCAAGAATAGACTTTCGTCGAGTGGCCTTGTTGGCAGAGGGTTAGTTAATAACGAGGCAGGAACAGGGAACAGCCTTGCCGGCTGTCCCGGCTCCGAGCTACACTAGCAATATGAAATAGTGGATGCGTCTTGGATTGGCACGCTTATGCGCCCTGGTAAAAAGTAGTGCACTATATGGGGAATAGGGTGACATTTGGGACAGAGAGAAATGTGGTAGCGGCTGTTGAGGTTGTTGATTGTGGGGACTGTGTTGTCCAGAGCCTGGAGATTTAGTGCTGTTAATGTAGTGTTTCAAAAGGTGGAGGCTGGATAGCACTTTGCTGTACCATACGCGATCTGGGGTGGGGTGTTGGCATGAGAATGACTTAATCAATTAAAGGGCAGGAGCTGAGCGCATGGGGTAACAGGAGCTGACACCCGTAGGGCAGCGCTTTGATCTCTTCGGTGTGTTCTGGGGCCCTATAACGATACACCTGGAAGCCCTTCAGAAAGTAAAAAGACACATGCACATTTGTAATTAGGCTTGACTGCTGAATGAGCGATGCAAGGCGGACTTGGGTTACATTTGACAAATGGGGGTAGGCTTCGGGCCCTGCCCCGGCTGAATATTCTTGCAGTTATTTTAACAGAAGGGGGAAAGATTGTAAAATGGAAGACCCGTTTTGGGTTGTGTTAACCATGAATGCCTACAGTAAGTGGCATATCATCGCTAAAACAAAGACACCTCTTTTCGGACTAGTAGGCATAAGGATGCACCAACACAAAAATTCTGGGCAGATTTTTATGGCCATGATTGATCATGATCGCAGCTACAATTTTTACTGTAATTTTTTGACATTTTGTAAAAGTTACATAATGGGGGCAGAACATTTGTGGGATGTTTTTATTTTTGGGACATGAGTGGACATCACATTTGGTTTAGGCAACAATATAGGCCTAAAAAATATTGTCCCACAATATCAGCATAGAAATATAGCAATATGAAGGCCGATATATTGTGCGTCGCTAATATCGGTCACACATTTTTTGCCAGCCCCCATGAAATTCCTCAGTCCAGCTAAAGGGATCAATAGAGTGTGGCTTGGTTTTTCTAGTGGCTTTGTAATTAGAGTGTCCGCCCTGAGATCCTACAATACTTATAATACAATACTAATACTGGCCCTGCATGTAGAAAACAAATGGGGGAGGAAGAGAGAGAGATTTATTTTCCCTTTCGTACTTAAACTATTTGCACATTGTTACAACACTATACATATATAACCATAATACATTTGAAATAAAAAATGTTTTACTTTTGTGAGTGTAATGTTTACTGTTAGTTTATTTCACTTTTGTTTAGTATCATTTCCACTTGCATTGGCAATATAAACATGTTTCCCATGCCAATAAATCCCTTGAATTGAATTGAAAGCGAGAGAGAGCATGAGAGAGAATTCACAGAGCTTCTTAGTCATTGTCTCCCCACAGGTTACAATGACAGTCCACAGGCCATGAAAACATAAAATTGGAAAAACAAAGGGAAAGCTTTGCCAACACCCAACATCCATCTACATGAAGAGTCAACATAAGCACTGCAATAAACATGCTAACAAGCCAAACACTTTGTTTGAATAACTTGATCTACTAAATCAACTAATGATCCACAGATACAGTCAATGTGATTTATACATGTAAATTCAAATGTAGTCTAATGTCAATCGAGGGGTTAGTAGGTAAGCTTATTCATTTATTTTTTATTTAATTAGACAAGTTAATTAAGAACAGATTCTCATTTACAATGACGGCCTACACCGGCCAAACCCGGACGACGCTGGGCCAATTGTGCGCCGCCCTATGGTACTCCCAATCACAGCCGGTTGTGATACAGTCTGGAATCGAACCAGGGTGTCAACTTGCGTCTAGTTGTTGTAGTATTTTAATAGAGAAAAATCAATGCATGACCCTTGGTAAATTAGTAGTTTGATAGCTTTGAAGGGAACAATCTACCCTACATAAAGTATTGCACAAACCAGTCATTTACTGACATGATGGACCCATACAAACAGAGGAATATACGCAAACACAGACATGCACAACAAAACATATTACCTGTGATTGACCTATCAAATAAAGCAACAAAGTGCTACAGACCAAGGGCAGGCTCCTAATTTGACCCAGTGGAATTGAAACAAAAACCAGGTCAACAACTTGCCCATCACGTATGAACAGGAGTGGGTCCAGATATCCAAAAGAAACCCAACCCCAGAGAAGGAAGATTAAAATACTTCAGATAAAAGCCAACCTTTGGATAAACCAGATCAGTGTCGCTTTAGGTGGATGTGAAAGATGGAAGACTGCCTAAATAGGCTAGTGTCTCAAGTCATTTGGCTACAGCATTGAGCCTATGATTAAAAGGCAAGTAGCCTATTAGCAACAGCATAGGCACCCATATGACATTATCATACACACCTAATTCTTAAAATCGTCAACAAAACTGTTGAGTAGCCTTTTTGTCCTAGACTTGGCACTCCAGTACTGCTTGCTATGCGGTAGTAGAGGGAACAGTCTATGACTGGGGTGGCTGGGGTCATTGACAATTTTCCGGGCCTTCCTCTGACACCGCCTGGTGTAGAGGTCCTGGATGGCAGGCAGCTTTGTACTGGGCCGTACGCACTACCATCTGAAGTGCCTTACGGTCGGGGGCTGAGCAATTTCCGTACCAGGCAGTGATGCAACAGGTCAGGATGCTCTCGACGGTGCAGCTGTAGAACCTTTTGAGGATCTCAAGACCCATGCCAAATCTTTTTAGTTTTCTGAGGGGGAATAGGCTTTGTCGTGCCCTCTTCACGACTGTCTTGGTGTGTTTGGACCATTCTAGTGTGTTGGTGATGTGGACACCAAGGAACTTGAAGATCTCAACCTGCTCCACTATAGCCCCATCGATGAGAATTGGGACGTGCTCGGTGCTCCATTTCCTGTAGTCCACAACCATCTCCTTAGTCTTGGTTACGTTGAGGGATAGGTTGTTATTATGGCATCACCTGGTCAGGTCTCTGACCTCCTTCTTATAGGTTGTTTCGTCATTGTCGGTGATCAGGCCTACCACTGTTGTGTCGTCAGCAAATGTAATGATGGTGTTGGAGTCGTGCCTGGCCATGCAATCGTGGGTGAACAGGGAGTACAGGAGGGGACTGAGCATGCACCCCTGGGGAATTTCAGTGTTGAGGATCAGCGTGGCAGATGTGTTGCTACCTACCCTCACCACCTGGGGGCGGCCCGTCAGGAAGTCCAGGATCCAGTTGCAGAGAGAGGTGTTTAGTCCCAGGTTCCTTAGCTTAGTGATGAGCTTTGAGGGTACAATGGTGTTGAACGCTGAGCTGTCGTCAATGAATAGCATTCTCACAAAGGTGTTCCTTTTGTCCAGGTGGGAAAGGGCAGTATGGAGTGCAATAGATATTGCATCATCTGTGGATCTGTTTGGGCGGTATGCAAATTGGAGTGGGTCTAGGGTTTCTGGGATAATGGTGTTGATGTGAGACATGAGACATGAGACGGGTCTGTAGTCATTTAGGCAGGTTGCATTTGTGTTCTTGGGCACAGAGACTATGGTGGTCTGCTTGAAGCATGTTGGTATTACAGACTCAATCAGGGACATGTTGAAAATGTCAGTGAAGACACCTGCCCCGCAGCCTTGTGAATGCTGACCTGTTTAAAGGTCTTACGTTGGCTACGGAGAGTGTGATCACATAGTCGTCCGGAACAGCTGATGCTCTTATGCATGCCTCAACGTTGCTTGCCTCGAAGCGAGCATAGAAGTGATTCAGCTCGTCTGGTAGGCTCGTGTCACTGGGTAGCTCGTGGCTGTGCTTCCCTTTGTAGTCTGTAATAGTTTGCAAACCCTGCCACATCTGACGAGCGTCGGAGCCGGTGTAGTATGATTCAATCTTAGCCCTGAATTGAGGCTATGACTGTTTGATGGTTTGTCGCAGGGCATCCCGCACCTTGAAAGCGGCAGCTCTACCCTTTAGCTCAGTGCGAATGCTGCCTGTAATCCATGGCTTCTGGTTGGGGTGTGTACGTACAGTCACTGTGGGGACGATGTCTTCAATGCACTTGAGTGAAAAGCCAGTGACTGATGTGGTGTATTCCTCAATGTCATCGGAATAATCACGGAACATGTTTCCAGTCTGTGATAGCAAAACAAACCTGTAGTTTAGCATCTGCTTCATCTGACCATTTTTTTTATAAACCGAGTCACTGGTGCTTCCCGCTTTAATTTTTGCTTGTAAGCAAGAATCAGGAGGATAGAGTTGTGGTCGGATTTACCAAATGGAGGGCAAGGGAGAGCTTTGTATGTGTCTATGTGTGTGGAGTACAGGTGATCTAGAATTTTTTCCCTCTCTGGTTGCACATTTAACATGTTCATAGAGATTTGGTAGAACTGATTTAAGTTTCCCTGGATTAAAGTCTCCGGCCACTAGAAGTGCCGCCTCTGGGTGAGTGGTTTCCTCTTTGCTTATTTCCTTATACAGCTGGCTGAGTGCGGTCTTAGTGCCTGTATCTGTTTGTGGTGGTAAATAAACAGCCACGAAGAGTATAGCTGAGAACTCTCTAGGCAAGTAGTGTGGCCTGCAATGTATCATAATATACTCTACTTCAGACGAGCAAAATCTAGAGACTTCCTAAGATTTCGTGCACCAGCTGTTGTTTACAAATATGCACAGATCGCCCCCCCTTGTCTTACCGGAGTGTGCTGTTCTATCCTGCCGGTGCAGCGTGTATCCCGCTAGCTGAATATCCATGTCTTCATTCAGCCACGATTCCGTGAAGCATAGGATACTACAGTTTGATGTCCTGTTGGTAGGATATTCGTGATCGTACCTCGTCTAGTTTATTGTCCAATGACTGCACGTTGGCGAGTAATATTGACGGTAACGGCAGCTTTCCTATTTGCCTTCTGCGGGTCCGGATGAGGCATCCGGCTCTTCTTCCTCTGCGTCGCTTCCTTTTGCGAATAATTGGGATGTCTGCCCTGCGGGGTGTTTGGAGAATATCGTGTGAGTCCTGCTTGCTGTTGTTGTTGAAAAAATCTCAGTCTAATCCGAGGTGAGTGATCGCTGTCGTGATATCTAGAAGCTCTTTTCTGCCGTAAGATACAGTTGCAGAAACATTATGTACAAAATAATTTACAAATATTGCGGGGAAAAAACACATTGCACAATTGGTTAGGAGACCGTAAAGCGGCAGCCATCTCCTCCGGCGCCATTTTCCAATAGCTGTGCATATTGAGCATAAGTGCTAAAAGCTGATTGGAATGCACATGACACAGAGAGGGGAGGTTGAACGGCTAGGCCCTTTTATGACATGCTGTGTGTGTGTGTGTGTGTTGTGAGATTGACACCTCAGGTCTGGCTGAGGTTAGCGTGAGATTGTGCGCTCTCTTCGTGTCAGTCTATTGCTGCCTCAGAGGCTCGCGCTAACTCTTGGGGGCTATCACTTTTCAAAGCTCTGTCTGAATGTGATGAAGAGGAAGCTGTGCACTAAAAGGCAACAATGTGCTCACTGTGCCATCCTTGATGTCAACCATACACGTTTGTTGACGTAGTTCTAGTGACCAGGCAAATCCATTCTTCTCTAAACTCTTGGGCAGGGATAAAAAGCATGAATATTCCTTTCATGCCTAGGCATCGAGCAGGGAAAAAAGAGCACGCACGCACAGACAGACAAGGCAAGACAAGACAGAGAGAGAATGAGGCACAAAGCTCATCTGCAGAGGTTGCGAGGGTCAAAAAGTTATTACCCCAGTGGAGTAAATTGCATTCCATCTATTGTTTATGTTACGTTCCCCAGTTTCTATGTTTTGGGTATGTATGTGTGTATTTCAGGAAATGGCTTCCTGGATTCTAAGCAGCTGATTGGTCGGCCCCATCGATGATTGGAGCTCTGAACCCTCCCTCTCGTCAGGAGAAACAGCTGTTTTCAAATACCAATTCCTTCTCCAGCTGGATAAAAGCCAGTGTTCCTTTGTCAAAAAGAGGGAGAGCTTATTTGTATTGGCTGTGTTGGTTTGGTAAAGTTGTTGTGGTATGTGTTTGCGGACACCCACTGTATTTTGGTTAGCGCGCCAGGTGGCGTTAAGAATAGGTAAGTAGTGGGTAGGTGAGAGAGGAGAGAGGACTCTAACTTTTACTTTCTTTGCTTTGGTTCTGTCCAGCTCCTTTTCCCCACATTTACTGTGTTAAGGAAATAAAATCCCTGTTAATGGTGAAATTCTCTGCCTCGGTCATCCTTACCCACGCCTAAAATCACATACCTCTTTCACTCCATGGGAGTTGAGTGTAGCAGGAGATTGCGTTCCCTCCAAGAGTTGTTAGTAACAGTTAACAAACCAAGGTAAATTAACAATGAAGCAGAAGTACAAGGGCCATATGCAATAAATCATTGTAAATCCTAGCGTAGCTGGGACTCTAAGGTTGACCAACTCTGAGGTTGTTTTTTGCATATAGGGAAGATATACCATTCAGGGCTTGACATTAACTTTTTAGCCACTTGAACAAGAATTATGCACTGTTCCATTATGGTCCGCCTGGAGGATGGTTGGCCACACTTTTAAGCCTATAAAATATTTCATCACTTACAATTACAACCAAATACATAAAATTATTTCCTCATTCAAGAAAACCAAGACATGCTTATCTATAATCTTGTAAGGCTAAAATAGGGAGGTTTCAGGGAAGATCCGTTGACAGCATGGGAGTTACTTGCCAATATGTTTTTACATTGACATTCAAAATTGTTCATGTCATTTTGACAGACTTATTTCTCAACTCCCAATATTGAGCACCTGAGAGGCGGTTATGCAATTGGTTTATTAACACTATAAAACTTTTCCCTGTAAATGTACAGCATTATAATGGCAGCAGAGTTGCCAGGTAAATACTGTAATGTTGCTTTACAGCAGGGATGTTGTATAATGTTTTACAATAAGAAATTATACAATTACAGTAATTGCCTGGCAACTCTGCTGCCAGTTTAATGCTGTTTGCTAAGAGCTGGCAGCAAGCTGATAGATCTGCTGTTAGATCCAGTAAAGGCTGCTTTAACACTCTTGGGTAGCAGAATTATTTTGACTTCCCTCCAGACTTCAGGACAAAGACTTTCCTCTAGGCTCAGATTAAAGATCTGACAGATAGGAGTGGCTATAGAGTCAGCTAACACCCTCAGTAGCTTTCCATCCAAGTTGTCAATGCCAGGAGGTTCGTCATTATTGAACGATAATTTTTCCACTTCTCCCACACTGACTTTACACAATTCTAACTTGCAATGCTTTTCTTTCATTATTTTTATTTTTTTATGCATGAATACGATGGCTCACTGTTCATAGTTTGCCAACTATGTCAATGAAGCAATCATTCAAATAATTGGCAACATCAAATGGTTTTGTGATGAATAAGCCATCTGATTCAATGACAGATGAATTTGAATTAGTCTTTCTTCCCATAATTTCATTTAAAGTACTCAAGTGTTTTTGTTCATCAATTCTTTATATTATTGATCTTGGGTTCATAATATAGTTTCTTCTTTTTTCTGTTGAGTTTAGTCTCATCATTTCTCAAATTTGCAGCAAGTCAGCCAGTCAGATGTGTAGCCAAAACTTATTAGCCACTCTCTTTCAACCATACAGTTTTCAATTCCTCATCAATCCATGGAGCCTTAACAGTTCTAACAGTCAGTTTCTTAACAGGTGCATGTTTATCAATAATTGGAAGAAGCAATTTCATAAATTCATCAAGGGCAGCGTCTGGATGCTCCTTATTAATCATATCTGACCAACACATTTTTTACATCCTCCACATAAGAGGCACAGCAAAATATTTTGTATGATCTCATACACTATTTTAGGCCCAGCATTTGGAACTTAGGCGTTCCTAGATATAGACACTATATTTTGATCACTGCATCCAATGAGTACGGATACAGTATTAGTAAAAATGTGATTGATACATGTGGATGATCTTGTTCCTGTAGTGTTTGATTAATAACCTGAACCAGATTATAGGCACTGGTTACAGTGAGAAGTTTCCTCTGAGTGGACAGCTTGAAAAAGTCAATATTCAGGTCCCCAAGAAAGTAGACCACTCTATTTACATCACATACACGATCAAGCATTTCACACATATTATTTAGATACTGACTGTTAGCACTTGGTGGCCTATAGCAACACCCCAAAAGAAAAGGCTTTAGATGTGTCAAGTGAACCTGCAACCACAACACTTCAATAACACTTGACATAAGATCTTCTCTAAGCATTACACGGATATGGTTCTGAATATATACTGCAACACCTCCCCATAAGAATTTATGTCTCTTTTTTTTAATTTTACCTTTATTTAACCAGGCAAGTCAGTTAAGAACAAATTCTTATTTTCAATGACGGCCTGGGAACAGTGGGTTAACTGCCTGTTCAGGGGCAGAACGACAGATTTGTACCTTGTCAGCTCGGGGGTGAGAACTCGCAACCTTCTGGTTACTAGTCCAACGCTCTAACCACTAGGCTACCCTGCCGCCCCTACCCTGCTGCTCTTCTATAGATGTTATACACTTGTATTGCTATTGCTGTATAATCAAATTAATTATCTAAGTGAGTCTAATTGCTAATATATGAATTCTTTCTGACGTTAGCATGTTGTTGATTTCATTAACCTTATTTCTAAGGCTACATATATTGGCTACAAATATGGGCTCTTTTCCCCTTTCATGGGGAGATTATCAAAGATAGACATAATATGGAAAAGAGCAAACAAAGCAAGAGAAAAAACAAACATTCAGCAGTCCATTAATCAATAGGGGTGTGTGTGTGTGCGCGCTGTGGGGTTGAAGCTACGAACACATTGGCTTGGTTCTCTCATCCCTTCCAGGCTTCTGGGAGGGAGGGTGGACAATATGCCTGTCCCCATGAGCTCTGGCAGTTTTTATGGCTGGGATAAGTTCTTTCCTCTTCTGGCGCACAGCTTCAGGATAGTTCTTGCTGAGGAACAGCTACCTTGTCCTTGAAACTCAGGAACTTGAACAGTAATCGGCCTGGGTGTGTCGTTGGTTTTCCAGTCCTGTGGGTGCGCTCCACCTCAATCTTCCTGTGGTCCATCTTCAATTTCTTCTAGATCATTTCCCTCACTTTGTCCTCAGACTCCGTCCAGGTCTCATGTGGAGATTCTTCAATTCCGTCCACAACCATGTGCCTTGATTGTCCCTCGAGATTTCTCCATTTTTATCATGGATTCACAAAACAGACCTGATGTCCTCTCTTAATGACCTACATATTGCTGTCATCTTGCCGTTCTCCTGTTTCAACTCATCGAGCTGACTCTGGGAGAACTACAAACTGTTCTTCAGGTCCTGGACCTCTCTGGTCAGATCGTCCATTCTTTTATTAGTTGAATCCACCAGTATTTGGACAAACACTTTAAGCTATTTTCTTGTTGATGTAACAACTGCTTGTAGAACTCTTTCTGTTTGTTTAATAGATCTTTCACCTGTGATAAAGAGACACCACTGTCCTCAACGGTACTCCCGCCGGATTTGGTCTTTGCCATGGTCGCTAGCAATGTAGGTTACACTGATACTCCTCGCAGTTCGAGAAAAAGGGAGGTCACAGGGAAGATTGAAAACAACAATGAACAACAGGGATCTAGACAGCCACAAACCCGAGACAATCCGCAGTCCCAGCCACAAATGGCTAACTGCGTCGTGGGCTGCGTTCAAGCCCTCAAGAAAACCCTGCAAGCTTGATAGGCAGCTAGCTAGCAGCTAGGCTAGCTGCTACACCAAATAGCTCCTCAGACTCGGCCTTGGTCGGCAGGATCACTGGACAGAGTAGCAGTCCCAGCAACAGATACCAACTGCGTCGTGGGATCCAAACTCAAAAGTTAGCTAGCTACTAAAAACCTTCCAATACACTTTCAAAACAACAAAGCTATCTCTAGATTAAACGTGACAGATTTAATGATTTTAATATTACTTGCACTTTTAGAGGCCTTAAAAAGTCATCCAGAGACTACAGGGCAAAACAGACCAAGGACATTGCAATTACTTAGCCATTAAACATTTGAGGCTTGCTTCCACTCCAATATGTCCTTTATACAAATGTAATTGGTTGGACATTACTACCACATGTCAGTTCAATTGGAAGAGCACTCTCACTCACAGGTGCAACAAATGTAGCCTCTACAAGGCATGTCTCAAAATATGTTAATGAGACAGAAACAACAATACTATGCACCCACTAGTTGTCACAAGGTTTTGGCACTCCAAAAATATTGTTGGGTACTCTATTCTGTAGGGTGGAATTACAGTACCATTTGAAATACAGTACTTCTTTACAGAAATGTGTATATTGTTAAACCAACGTTTCATTTGGAATTTATGGTATAATTTACCAGGTACGCTTAAAATCACCCAGAGTGATTGTCTGAGCTTCATGCGTCTCACCTGACAGCATGAGGTTGGCCCCTGAAACTGAAAATGTGAATCTACTGTAGGCATAAGCTATTACTGTTAATAAATCCAGTATGTTAAAGTAATTTAAGGGAGGCTTCCAATTACAGTTAATAACAGTATTTTTCTGCATTTTACCCATAATGCAATACAATCCACAGCATTAATTCTGCAAAACACATGATTGGTATTTTACTGTGCAATCTACAGTTTTACAGTGAAAGGACCCGTTCATCAACTGCATGTCGGCAATTTGGGGTTATTCAAGAGTGCCGGTGGAAGGTTTTTAGGACATCGGACATGACATTGATATTAATACATGCATAGCTAAATACCGAGATAACTAGCCAGGCTACACAATGTGTTAAATTGGCTATCTAGTTAGGTTTATGTTTCTCTCTCTCCCCTTGGGCTCACTCGCACTGGCACACACTCTGTGAGGGAAAAATATATATATTTGTCACATGCGTTGAATACAACGTGTGTAAACTTTACTGCCCTTCCCAACAATACAGATTTAAAACATAAAACAGTAACACAAGAGGAATAAAATACACAAGAATGGAGCTATATACAGTTGAAGTCGGAAGTTTACATAACCTTAGCCAAATACATTTAAACTCAGTTTTTCGCAATTCCTGACATTTAACCCTAGTAAAAATTCCCTGTCTTAGGTCAGTTAGGATCACCACTTTATTTTAAGAATGTGAAATGTGTCACGATCGTCATAATAACTGGACCAAAGCGCAGCGTGATCTGGGTTCCACATCTTTTTTTTATTTCTAAGTGAAACTCACAGCAAATCCAAAACAATAGACCTTAAAAAGAAACGTGAAGTTAACAATAGTGCTAACAAGCAACTATCCATAGTCAAGATCCCACAAAACACAATGGCGAATGGCTGCCTAAATATGATCCCCAATCAGAGACAACGTTAAACAGCTGCCTCTGATTGGGAACCATACCAGGCCAACATAGAAATATAAATCACCAAGATGACCCACCCTAGTCACAGCTCAACCTAACCAACATAGAGAATAAAAAGCTCTCTATGGTCAGCATAATAGTAGAGAGAATGATTTATTTCAGCTTTTATTTATTTCATCACATTCCCAGTGGGTCAGAAGTTTACATACACTCAATTAGTACTTGGTAGCATTGCTTTTAAACTGTTTAACTTGGGTCAAACGTTTCAGGTAGCCTTACACAAGCTTCCCACAATAAGTTGGGTGAAGTCTACAATTTTTTTCTGAGGTATTAGTTGATTACTTCTGATTTTCCAATGATGTCAAGCAAGGAGGCACTGAGTTTGAAGGTAGGCCTTGAAATACATCCACAGGTACACCTCCAATTGTCTCAAATTATGTCAATTAGCCTATCAGAAGCTTCTAAAGCTATGATATAATTTACTGTTTAAAAAGCACAGTCAACTTAGTGTATGTGAACTTCTGACCCACTGGAATTGTGACACAGTGAATTATAAGTGAAATAATCTGTCTGTAAACAATTGTTGGTAAAAATGACTTGTGTCATGCACAAAGTAGATGTCCTAACCAACTTGCCAAAACTATAGTTTGTTTTCAAGAAATTTGTGGAGTGGTTGAAAAAACGAGTTTTAATGACTCCAACCTAAGTGTATGTAAATTTCCGACTTCAACTGTACAAAGAGTACCAGTACCAGATCAATGTGCAGAAGTACAAGGTATTTGAGGTAGATATATACACGAGTAAAGTGACTGGGCAACAGGATAGATAATACACACAGGTGGTGCACACATGAGAGCTGGGACGATGGAACAAAAATGATTGACACCGACCATAAAGGACACCTATTGCAGGCATTTTAATGATATTGTTCATTATGGTAAGCAGCCTATACTAGAGCATTTTAAGAAAAATGAAATTATAGGACAATTAATGGCTACAACGATGAAACTAGTAGTAGTTTATAGGATAATTTTCAAAAAACTGGTGCACAATAATGATAGAAAGTAATCATTATATTTATCGTTATCTCATCAATACAGGCAATTTAATCGCATTATGGATATATATATATATTTTTTTTGCATACATCATGCCTTTTGACGGATTTTCATGACCGTACGAACCCTGTTTGTTGAGAAGAAATCAGCTATAACTTTGCAAATAACTCACTAATTTGCAAGGAATATCAACAACAAATGCAGCTCTGTGATTTGATCTCCAAAGCATATCTCGCAACTGCGAATAATTTGAAAGACCGCTCCTGTCTATCAGTGCCATACAATTATACTATGATGCGCTCTACAGAAATTGGGAGAACAGCAATACAGCTTCCAGAGGAAGCAATTCGGAGCAATTATTTGATATTCTGCTTGTCAGACTTTTTTACTTGGCTAGGGGCGCGGACAAGGGTTAATGCCGAGCCCTGCCCATTATTCTGTTCTAAACTACTGTTATGATACTGTGATATAATTTAGGCCTATGTTAAAGGCAGACTTATGAATGGGGTGAGCTGGGGAGGGTGGAGGGCTAAATAAAAGTACTGTTGTTTTATAAGAAGCATTCAACTTCCAATGTTCTCCAATATAGCTGCATTTTTCATGCACTGCACAGCCTTTACTATCAGTGATAAAGTCAATCTAATTCTCTACTGCTTTAGTTAGGTCAATTCCTGACAGTACAGAGGGAGAGGGCCAGTTGGGGAGAGATGCCAAGCACTGCAGCGAATCTGACTTGTGACCCTGCTGAAGCTTCACTCTCTCCAGGCAGCAGTCTGTTGTTACGCATTACTGGCCACAGCTTTGTATCTGGCAGGCTCCAGAGCTGTGCTCCAAATGGCACACTACTCCTTATATAGTGCACTATTTTTGACAAGAGCCCTGTGGACCCTGGTAAAAAAAAAAAAATTGTGCACTATGTAGGGAATAGGGTGGCATTTGGGACACAGACCAGCTCTCTATAGCCTTTCCCATAGGACGCCCATGGACAGGTGGTGTCTCAGGCAGCCGTAGCTATAGCGGGGAGAATCTCCCACTTCTCTCTTACACCAGAGACTTTGTGGAATTTCTCTAATTAGGCTAATAAGTCTAAAGGCTCCATTCAATCAAACCTTCTGTGAAGTATTATTGAGTAGTAGCATACAGTCAAAATATATATTTTTCCCTGTGGTCAAATCAAATTGTATAATGGTTTTGGGGTAAACAGACTTCAATTAAGTAGATGCTTCCAGTTTTCCTTACCGAAAATAACAGCGTAAACGCTTCACACATCTTTCCGCAAATAGGCTCCATTTAGACGGGCAGCCCAATTTGGATCTTTTTTTCACTAATTTGTATTTTGTCCAATCAGATCTGAAAAAGATCTGATGTGAAAAGATCTGATGTGATTGGTCAAAAGACCAATTAATGGAAAAAATATCAGAATTGGGCTGCCTGTGTAAACACAGCAATAGTGTGTCTTCGTCTCTGTGCATAATCCCTGGAGCAATAGTCTCTGTGCATAATCCCTGGAGCAATAGTGGACACACTGGTGTGTGACAATTCCTGCATGGTGGCACCAACTAGATTCAGCAGCGGGCTGATTTTTACTTGAGCGGATGTTCAGGGGGCCGGAACATAATTACAAATAATTTGTAGATTGGAAATTGACTGCAAGAAACCCAAACAGATATAACATTTGACTAAAACAATTTCAAACCTTACTTATTTGCTGCCGTCTTTTATGACCCCCTCCCTGCACAGGGGGACAAATAAAATCAACTGCGGGCCACCAGTTGGAGAACCCTGTGCTAAGGTATAAAAACCGAACCCACTCTATGCACACACCAATGATAGGCACGTATAAGCAAACTTTTTCAAAATCACGTATCTTTTCTCCAGTGCACCGGTAAGTGTGCTTGTTTATTCACAAACTGATATGAGAATCACGCTGGTCCCATTTTTCATGAACTAAAATAAAAGATCCCAGAATTTTTCCATACGCACAAAAACGAGCTAGTGAACATTTCTCCTTTGCCAAGATAATACATCCACCTGACAGGTGTGGCATATCAAGAAGCTGATTAAACAGCGTGGTCGTTACACAGGTGCACCTTGTGCTGGGGACAATAAAAGGCCACTCTAAAATGTGTAGTTTTGTCACACAACGCCACAGATGTCTCAAGTTTTTAGGGAGCGTGCAATTGGCATGCTTACTGCAGGAATGTCCACCAGAGCTGTTGCCAGAGAATTTAATGTGAATGTCTCTACCATAATCTGCCTCCAAGATCATTTAAGAGAATTTGGCAGTACATCCAACCGGCCTCACAACCGCAAACGACGTCTAACCATGCCATCCCAGGACATCCACATTCGGCTTTTTCACCTGCGGGATTGTCTGAGACCAGCGACTTGGACGGTTGATGAAACTGAGGAGTATTTCTGTCTGTAATAAATCGCTTTTGTGTGGAAAAACTCATTCTGATTGTCAGGGCCTGACTCCCCAGTGGGTGGGCCTGGCTGCCAAGTGGGTGGGCCTATGCTGCACCCCAGCCCAGTCATGTGAAATCCACAGATTAGGGCCTAATGACTATTTCAATTGACTGATTTCCTTATATGAACTGTAATTCAGTAAAATTGTTGTTGCATGTTGCGTTTATATTTTTGTTCACTATAGTTGGCTCAATTTGTGATGTATATATTTTTAAGCATTTTACTGAATAAGGCCTAATGGAATTAAAAAGTAAGCTAGATGTGATCTATTCAAAATTACAAAACTATGCTATAGACCAGGCCCGGCAATTACCAGACCAGGCAATTATTTTCCATGGAGGGCCACATTAGAATATATTGTTGCCATCGTGGGCCAGAATTATATTACAGGATTATACATAATGTGTATGACTGTGTTGACAGAAATAAACCACATCCATGTTCTCCTTTTGGTAGGTAGTTTAATTATTAAACATGCAATGAACTACACGGACGGAAAAGTACCCTGTACATTCAGCCCCATGGACAGAACTCTTGTTAATAACAGGTGTGCACAAAAAACACAAGAAAGAGAGAGCTCAACATTACATTTAAACTTCTCAATCAGTGTGAGGAGTGAAGTCTCTGATGGGCATTGACTAGAGCAGTGAAGTCAGGTATAGTTTCTGAAGTCGCTATGCGCAGGATTGCTAAGAGGTGAGAGTCGGTGAGAGATGATCTGACTTGTTAAATTCATCACTGAAAATGTCTGTTCTCATACATTGGGTCAACCTAACAGTATAAACATCTTCTAAACATGACTCCTGTTCATCGAGAGATGCATAGAACCTCGTCAGTGATATTGGAGAACTACACAAAACAATCACTGCATCAGACTGAAGATAAGCTCAAGTTACAGGTCAGTGGGAGCGTTATCCACATTGATGGTGAAAGGAAAGGAAACCAACAGCATGTCATTTTCCTCAAAACGATGAGAAAACTCACCGTTCAAAGCACGCAGCAGCGATATATACTTCTCCCCCAGGTCATCTGATAGGGAGGTGTCAGAAGGTGGGTGAGATTGTTGGCTTCTACTTGGCGGGTCAGGAGGATGGATTTTCCCTTAAAGGCATTGACAAGGCTGTACATATGATGTGCAAAAATGCACTTCCCTTGTAGTTTGGAATTCAGTTCATTCATGAGGGCCATGATGTCCACGGTGAAGGCAAAATTTGAACCATTCTTTATCTTGCAAGTTGAGGGAAATCCACATATTTTCCTTTCATTTGCAAAAACTCAGCAATCTCCGACTTCAGGTCCCACACCCTTTTAATAACACCTTCCCCAAACTCAGCCATCTTACATTTGTGTGGTAGGGGAGAACTGCATGACCCAACTCTGTCACTTCCAACAGTAAGACAAACTGCCTGTGGTTTAAAGATTTTGCTCTTATGAAGTTTACCACTTTAGTGACTGTATCATTCAGCTCAGCTACTTGATCTTGTGTCCTTTTCAAAAGGCGTTTTTTCTTGTCAAATTTGGGCACCAGTCAGTGGTCACACTAGATAACCTTTCAAAACTCAGTCCCAACTTTGCCACACATTTATTAACCTCCTCCAATAAATATTTCCCTGTTGTTGTGCTCTTCATTGGCTGCACTGAAGCAAGCTCCTCTGTAATTTCAGAGTCTGGGGTTATGCCTCATTAGAATATCAACAACTGCGCCGTGTCATGTGCATCACTGCTATCATCGAGGGCCAAGGAGAAATAGGTGAAATCCTTTACCTTGTGTTTCAACTGTTATTCCATATTCTCTGCGATGTGCTCAACATGCCGTGTCACGGTTCGTCTTGACAAGGAAACATGTTCAAACAGCTCTTTCTTGTCGGGGCAAAGTATTGCTGCAGAGTCAATAAAAAATAATTCAATGAATTCGCCCTCAGCGAATGGCTTGCTATGTTTAGCAATTTTGCGGGACAGTACATACAGTTGAAGTTGGAAGTTAACATACACTTAGGTTGGAGTCATTAAAACTTGTTTTTCAACCACTCCACAAATTTCTTGTTAACAAACTATAGTTTTGACAAGTCAGTTAGGACATCTACTTTGTGCATGACAAGTAATTTTTCCGACAGATTATTTCACTGTATCACAATTCCAGTGGGTCAGAAGTTTACATATACTAAATTGACTGTGCCTTTAAAAGCTTGGAAAATTCCAGAAAATTATATAATGGCTTTAGAAGCTTCTGATAGGCTAATTGACATCATTTGAGTCACTTGGAGGTGCACCTGTGGATGTATTTCAAGGCCTAACATCAAACTCAGTGATCGTACTTTCCTCTGGTCTGATGAAACAAAAATAGAACTGTTGCCATAATGACCATTGTTATGTTTGGAGGAAAAAGGGGGAGGCTTGCAAACCAAAGAACAACATCCCAACCATGAAGCACGGGGGTGGCAGCATCATGTTGTGGGGGTGCTTTACTGCAAGAGGGTCTGGTGCACTTCACAAAATAAATGGCTTCATGAGGAAGGAAAATTATGTGGATATATTGAAGCAATATCTCAAGACATCAGTCAGGAAGTTAAAGCTTGGTCGCAAATGTGTCTTCCAATTGGACAATGACCCCAAGCATACTTCCAAAGATGTGGCAAAATGGCTCAAGGACAGCAAAGTCAAGGTGTTGGAGTGGCCATCACAAAGCCCTGACCTCAATCCTACAGAACAGTGGGCAGAACTGAAAAAGTGTGTGCGCTCAAGGAGGCAAAACTGACTCAGTTACACCAGCTCTGTCAGGAGGAATGGGCCAAAATTCACCCAACTTATTGTGGGAAGCTTGTGGAAGGCTACCCGAAACGTTTGAAAAGTTAAACAATTCAAAGGCAATGCTACCAAATACTAATTGAGTGTATGTAAACTTCTGACCCACTGGGAATGTGATGAAATAAATAAAAGCTGAAATAAATCATTATCTCTACTATTCTGACATTTCACATTCTTAAAATAAAGTGGTGTCCCTAACTGACCTAAAACGGGATTTTTTTACTAGGATTAAATGTCAGGAATTGTGAAAAAACTGAGTTTAAATGTATTTGGCTAAGGTGTATGTAAACTTATGACTTCAACTTTATATGCGGGAGACAATCTTCCCAGCTCTGCAGATTTTGCTGAGAGGAGGCAGAGTCATTAGATCATTTATTTTGGTACTGTCCATTATGTAGCTCTTTTTTGGTCACAGGTCCAGGAATGACTGAAGAATTGCAACATTTACCTTGAACGAACACAGCAGATAGCAATACCGGGTGATTTGAAAAGTCATACTTAATCGATCAATAATATAATTATTTTAGCAAAAATGTTGATCTTTAATTTACAATCTATAGATGCTATGAGAATAGAAAGGTTCAGTACTTTTATGAAGCATCACAGCCGAGTTGAAAAATATATGGCAAATAGAAATCCAAAATGGATAGCGTTCAGAGAGGGATATATATATATATATATATATATATAATTTTTTTTTCACCTTTATTTAGCCAGGTAGGCAAGTTTAGAACAAGTTCTCATTTACAACTGCGACCTGGCCAAGAATGAAGCAAAGCAGTTCGACACATACAGTGGGGCAAAAAAGTATTTAGTCAGCCACCAATTGTGCAAGTTCTCCCACTTAAAAAGATGAGGCCTGTAATTTTCATCATAGGTACACTTCAACTATGACAGACAAAATGAGAAAAAAGAATCCAGAAAATCACATTTTTAATGAATTTATTTGCAAATTATGGTGGAAAATAAGTATTTGGTCAATAACAAAAGTTTCTCAATACTTTGTTATATACACTTTGTTGGCAATGACAGAGGTCAAACGTTTTCTGTAAATCTTCACAAGGTTTCCACACACTGTTGCTGGTATTTTGGCCCATTCCTCCATGCAGATCTCCTCTAGAGCAGTGATGTTTTGGGGCTGTTGCTTGGCAACACGGACTTTCAACACCCTCCAAAGATTTTCTATGGGGTTGAGATCTGGAGCCTGGCTAGGCCACTCCAGGACCTTGAAATGCTTCTTATGCAGCCACTCCTTCGTTGCCTGGGTGGTGTGTTTGGGATCATTGTCATGCTGAAAGACCCAGCCAGGTTTCATCTTCAATGCCCTTGCTGATGGAAGGAGGTTTTCACTCAAAATCTCACGATACATGGCCCCATTCATTCTTTCCTTTACACGGATCAGTCGTCCTGGTCCCTTTGCAGAAAAAAATATTTTCTGAATTTTGTGTGTCACAGTTGAAGTGTACTTATGATGAAAATTAGAGGCCTCTCTCATCTTTTTAAGTGGAAGAACTTGCACAATTGGTGGCTGACTAAATACTTTTTTGCCCCACTGTATACACACAGTTGAAGTCATAAGTTTACATACACCTTAGCCAAATACATTTAAACTTTAAACTTAAACTTACACAATTCCTGACATTTAATCCTAGTAAAAATTCCCTGTCTTAGGTCAGTTAGGATCACCACTTTATTTTAAGAATGTGAAATGTCCGAATAATAGTAGAGATAATGATCTATTTCAGCTTTTATTTCTTTAATCACATTCCCAGTGGGTCAGAAGTTTACATACACTCAATTAGTATTTGGTAGCATTGCCTTTAAATTGTTTAACTTGGGTCAAACGTTTCAGGTAGCCTTCCACAAGCATCCCACAATAGGTTGGGTGAGTTTTGGCCCATTCCTCCTGACAGAGCTGGTGTAACTGAGTAAGGCTTCCTTGCTCGCATATGCTTTTTCAGTTCTGACCACAAATTTTCTATGGGATTGAGATCAGGGCTTTGTGATGGCCACTTCAACACCTTGACTTTGTTGTCCTTAAGTCATTTTGCCAAACAGTTCTATTTTTGTTTCATCAGACCAGAGGCCATTTCTCCAAAAAGTGCGATCTTCGTCGCCATGTGCAGTTGCAAACCATAGTCTGGCTTTTTTATGGTGGTTTTTGAGAAGTGGTTTCTTCCGTGCTGAGCGGCCTTTCAGGTCATGTCGATATAGGTCACTTTTACTGTGGATATGGATACTTTTGTACCCGTTTCCTCCAGCATCTTCACAAGGTCCTTTGCTGTTGTTCTGGGATTGATTTGCACTTTTCGCATCAAAGTACGTTCATCTCTAGGAGACAGAACGCGTCTCCTTCCTGAGCGGTTTGACGGCTGCTTTGTCACATGGTGTTTATACTTGCATACTATTGTTTGTACAGATGAACGTGGTACCTTCCGTCGTTTGGAAATTTCTCCCAAGGATGAACCAGACTTGTGGAAGTCTACAATTTTATTCCTGAGGTCTTGGCTGACTTCATTTGATTTTCCCATGTCAAGCAAAGAGGCACTGAGTTTGAAGGTAGGCCTTGAAATAAATCCACAGGTACACCTCCAATTGACTCAAATGATGTCAATTAGCCTATCAGAAGCTTCTAAAGCCATGACATTATTTTCTGGAATTTTCCAAGCTGTTTAAAAGGCACAGTCAACTTCTGACCAACTGGAATTGTGATACAGTTAATAAGTGAAATAATCTGTCTGTAAACAATTGTTGGAAAAATTACTTGCGTCATGTACAAAGTAGATGTCCTAAACGACTTGCCAAAACTATAGTTTGTTAACAAGAAATTTGTGGAGTGGTTGAAAAACTAGTTTTAATGACTCAAACCTAAGTGTATGCAAACTTCCGACTTCAACTGTACATAAACACATTAAAATGCCATTGTGTTCATTCATAAACACAACCAAACAATGATTTTTGCGATAACATATGACATTTATTTGTAACAATGTCATGAAGACACGTCATTGGCTTAGGGGTACCGACATTTTAAGTGTTAAAGAACTACAACGGCTAAATTTAGCCACTACTAGCGAACAATCAATGAATATTTGTTGTAGTTGTTTAAATCCTGACCTTCCCCTTTAAACCCTCTGCCCACACCAAAACAAGGACACACACACAACCCTGTCTGTCGACATACAAATCTCTAGTCAGGTATACTGGTCTGCTTCAACTTCTGAAGTGTAACGAGCCAACCGGAGCAATTAAATTGTTCTGAAAGAACTAGTTTGCTTCCCGTGGGAGTGGAGGGTGCCTCACCAATCTGCTCCCTTAATTAGCTCAGAGATGGAAGAACCCTTCGTTTTGTAGATTAAAGAGAGGGAGGGGAGGAGATAACGAGAGGGTCAGCTCTACACCACATCCTAGGCATAGGCAGTGCAATAGATAGATCAGTGTTTCCCCTATACCATTGATTGTATGGCGGGATGGGTTCCCCCAATGACCAAAGCGTGGCAGTTGCCATTAGCCTTGTGCCCAGTCAGATTATATATTTTTTTTTAACAAACACTGTACAATTCTATACAGTGCGCATACAAATGCAACCCAAACGGACCATTATTATATATATGCAGTGACCAGTTTATTAGGTACACCACGCTGTTCACTAAAATAGTTCACTCATGCAGACAGTGAGACACGTGGCTGTGGTTTGCTATATAAAGCAGGCAGACAGGCATCCAGTTACTGTTTAATTGAACATTAGAATGGGCTAAACAAGTGACCTAAAGCAACGTTGAGCGTGGTATGATTGCCAGGCACGCCGGTTCCAGTATCTCAGAAAAGGGCTTATCACGCACGACAGTGTCTAGGGTTTACCGAGATTGGTGCGACAAAACAAAAAACATCGAGTCAGCGGCAGTCCTGTGGGCAAAAACAGCTTGTTGATGAGAGGTTGAAGGAGAATGGCAAGAATCGGGCCACAAACAGGCAAATAACGGCA